>NC_134137.1:114542500-114852857 GCF_033958435.1 Carettochelys insculpta
GGCTGCTGCTGCTGCAGCTGGGGATCCATAATGCATGCACAGGGTCTGCAACCAGTTGTCGGCTCTGTGGATCTTGTGCTGTTTAGTGCAAGTGTGTCTGGGAGGGGCCCTTTAAGGGAGCGGCTTGCTGTTGAGTCCGCCCTGTGACCCTGTCTACAGCTGTTCCTGGCACCCTTATTTCGATGTGGGCCTCTTTGGTGTGTAGACGCTCCCCTGCAGCGCCTACTTCGGTGTAGCACTGCCCAACATCGATGTTGAACGTCGACAGCACCAGCCCTGGAGGACGTGTAGATGTTCTTCTTCAAAATAGCTTATTTTGATGTCGCTACATCGAAATAAGCTATTTTGATGTAGCATTCACGTGTAGACATAGCTCTTGTGTCCAGCTGTAGTCCACTGAAGTCCTGACAACAGTCTCCTCTGTCATCTGATAGGGAAGCAAGGCCTCATGGGGAAAGTGGTGAAAGCCTTGGCTGTGTCTTCTTCGGTGGGAGTCCAAGTAAAAGTTTCATAAAAGCAGAGTCTAAGTCAGCTCAGCCAGGTTGATTCCCCCCCAAACCAAAAAAAAAAAAGAAAGTATGAGGGCAACAGAAAAAAAGACAAAAAAAAAAACAAAAAAAGAAAAGCAAGGGGGTAGGTGGGCAAGGAGGGAAAAAGAGACCAAAAATTTTATCTGGTAGAAATTAATTAAAGATCACTCTTCTCTGAAACATTACCTACTCTTTAGCTGCTGTCAGCCTTCTTGCTAAGCCAAACTTCTGTCCCCAAAGGCAGCCTGCTCTTCTATCTAACAGACAGCATCATTTGGCTGGAAGCACTAATCGAGATATTTGATTTTAAAATAGTCTAAATTTGAATTCTACCTGGCCCTTACATTAAAATAAACCACCTCAAATTGATCAGGTGTATTTAAGGAGAGGTTTGCAGGAGCAACTGGAGATGTGATACACTGAGCCAGACAGAGGGCTTTGGTCATGCCAGGGCAGGGAACACATTGAATAAATGCATGACTGTTGCTGCATATTTGGCAGGGTGAGACAAGGAGCTACTTGTGTCTAGATACGCACCCTGCTGAGCCAGAGATAACCTGGCTTTAAATTATGTGAGCCACATTGTCATTGTAAGTCTTGCTTTGAGGCTGGATTTTTTATATATATATATATATATATATATATATATATATATATATCACATTGGCTGGCTGATACATATATATCACATTGGCTGGGTCTACACATGCCCCTTCCTTTCGAAAGGGGCATGTTAATGAGCAGGTTCAAAAGATGCTAATGAGGCACTGAAATGAATATGCAGCACCTTATTAGCATAATGGCGGCCACAGCGATTCGTATGTGTGGTTTTTCGAATCACGTGCTGCCCATGGAGATGGGACCTTCTGAAAGGACGCCCCCCAGTTTTCGAAAGCCCTTCTTCCTATCTGGTGAAGGGGTCCTTTCGGAAGGTCCCGTCTCCACGGGCAGCACGCGATTCGAAAAGCCTCACTTTCAAATCGCTGCGGCCACCATTATGCTACTGAGGCGCTGCATATTCATTGCAGTGCCTCATTAGCATATTTCAAACCTGCTCATTAACATGCCTCTTTTGAAAGGAAGGGGCACGTGTAGACCCAGCCATTGTGTGTGTGTGTGTGTGTATATGTATATATATATCACATTGTAACGGGTGAAAAGTCCTTTTTGCTGTATAAGCTAGACTTTGGAAAAGGGATACACGTTTCTCCTGTGATCAGTTAAACACGTAGAAATAAGCACTGGTTTATCTACATCTATTGCTTAAGTAATGTATTTAAATCGTTAGAAATACAAGCTTGTGATAAAAAAATCAAACAGCAAAAAACTGTATATGGAAGCTAGAAGGGAGTTCTGTAAGTATGTTTGTGGGAAAGAAGTCTGCAAACATACAATGTTTATTGCTGTAAATGTACAGTAGTGTCTTTTTATGAATCATTCTGAGACAGCTAGAAGCATAGTAGAATCTGTCACATTCTGTTAATTTCACTGTGTGTTTAGTTTCATGTCACCCACAAATGCCCAGTCAGACTATTTGCCCATCTGTCTCAAGTTTTTTTGCTTCTCACTGAACACTGAGCAACTTCTCCTCATGTTCCACAGATCTCGGATGAGTGGAATTATGGTGATGGGACACTGAAGTTGCATAGAGATTTAATAGCCAAATTCTGTTGCTAGGATTTTCCTCACAATATCAGAGCACTATATCTCATAATCAAGTGCTTGGGAGATACCAAGTTAGGCTGAATACTTTAGTGCTGGCCCAGTTCCATCTGTAATTCTCCAGCCTTCAGTGAAGTTGCTAGTTGCTGCAGAAATTAAAAATGGAATATAGGAAGATAAAAAGTTATTTTTAAAGTTTTATCCTTGTGGAAGGAAGATCATATGACAGATCACAAATAATATAGCCAACAATGGATATAGCTAGAACCTCTGACGCAAGCCAGAGGATGTTTAAGAGCAGTAAACACTCTGCTGAGGGATATTTGTGTAAGTATACTAATACCTGTCTAACTATTTACAAAATATGTTAGATTCTTTCCAAAGAATTTTTGGCCACACACTTTTAGTGCTGTGTTGATTAGCAACAGAGAGAAAGCCGTGCTAGTCTATATACTATCAAAACAAAACAGCAGTAAAGTAGCTCTTTAAAGACTAACAAAATAATTTATTAGGTGAGCTTTCATGGGACAGACCCACTTCTTCAGACCTTAGCCATACCAGAACAGACTCAATATTTAAGGCACAGAAAACCAAAAACGGTAATCAAGGTTGACAAATCAGGAAAAATGATCAAGGTGAGCAAATCAGAGAGCAGAGGGGCTGGAGTCGGGGGTGAGAGTCAAGAATTAGATTAAGCCAAGTATGCAAAAGAGCCCCTATAGTGTCCCAGAAAATTTGCATCCCAGTTCAAAGCACGTGTTTAATGTGTCGAATTTGAATATGAAAGAGAGTTCAGCAGTCTCTCTTTCCAAAGCAGAGTGAAAATTCTTCTTCAGTGAGAGGCAAACTCTTAAGTCATTAACAGAATGGCCCACTCCATTAAAATGTCGACTAACTGGTTTGTGGATCAGGAATGTTTTGATGTCTGTTTTGTGCCCATTAACTCTTTGTCTGAGAGAGTTTGAAGTCTGTCCAATATACAAAGCATCTGGGCATTGTTGGCACATGATGGCATATATGATATTAGTTGAGGAACATGAGAATGTGCCTGTCATTCTGTGACTAACCTGGTTAGGTCCAGTAATGGTATCTCCAGAATAGATATGTGGACAAAGCTGGCAGCAGGCTTTGTTGCAAGGAAAAGTCCCAGGACTGGTGTTTCTGCGGTATAGAGTGTGGCTGTTGGTGAGAATCCTCATAAGGTTGGGAGGTTGTCTGCAGGAGAGAACAGGCCTGTCACCTAAGGTCTTTTGGAGTGTGGCATCCTGATTAAGGATAAGTTGTACATCTTTAATAATGCATTGCAGTTGTTTGAGTTGGGGGCTGTAGGTGATGACCAGTGGTGTTCTGTTCTTGGCTTTTTTGGGCCTATCTTGCAGTAGCTGGTCTCTGGGTGTTCGTCTGGCCCTGTCCGTTTGTTTTTTTTCATTTCTCCTGGTGGGCAATTCAGGTTTGTGAATATTTGGTAAAGATCTTGTAGTTTTTGGTCTCTGTTAGTAGGATCAGAGCAAATGCGATTGTACCTACGGGCTTTACTGTAAACAATGGATCTAGTTATGTGTGCAGAATGGAAGCTAGAAGCGTATAGTTAAGTATAGCGATCAGTGGGTTTCCGGTAGAGTGTGGTATCGATTAGGCCATCCTTGATTTGTACTGTAGCGTCCAGGAAATGTATCTCTTGCATGGAGTAATCGAGGCATAAGTTGATGGTGGGGTGCAGATTGTTAAAGTCCCTGTGGAATTCTTCTAGAGTCTCTATACCATGAGTCCAAATCATAAAGATGTCATCAATGTATCTTAAGTAGAGGAGGGGTTATAGAGAACGAGAGCTGAGGAATCATTTTTCCAGGTCCACCATAAATATATTAGCATATTGTGGGGCCATGCGGGTGCCCATAGCAGTTCCACTAATCTGGAGGTATAAATTGTCCCCAAATCGGAAATAATTGTGGGTGAGAGCAAAGTTACAGAGGTCAGACACCAGATTGACATCAGGGATGGTATTTCTGATCGCTTGTAATCCATCTTCATGTGGAATATTAGTGTACAGTGTGTCACTGATGGCTGTAGTGAAAGTCTGGATTTCTATGTACAATGCTTCTGCAGCCATGCCCAGACTGACATTATAAGCAAACAATGCCAAATGCCCCCCCGCACCCACCCCTCTGCTCTCTGATTTGCCCACCTTGATAATTTTTTTCTGATTTGTCAACCTTGATTACTGTTTTTGGTTCTCTATGCCTTAAATATTGAGTCTGTTCTGGTGTGGCTATGGTCTGAAGAAGTGGGTCTGTCCCGCGAAAGCTCATCACCTAATAAATTATTTTGTTAGTCTTTAAAGTGCTACTTTACTGCTTTTTTGTTTTGTTAGTGCTATGTTGTTTCATATGTGCCACTGAGGAGAACAGTGGGAAATTATTCATCTAGCCAAAAACAGAAAAGGAAAAAAGACAAGGGAGAAGGAAAGATTGTGTATGAAGAAGAGTGCATCAAGCTTTGCATTTATAGATAGGGACTGCCCAGCCACTGGCCACATTCTGCCAGTGGTTGGTGGTGAGCATTGACAGGTGGGGCTGGAGACTACAGTAGATCACAGAGGGACTCACAAAATAATGATAAATCAGCAACAGTGGGTCTTTTGCATGTGTCACTCAGGAACTGGCCAAGAGGTGGCATTGATACTTGGTTTGCCCAGTGTGAACAGGTGGGTTGGGAGGATGTCTTGGTGAGGCAGCACAGGCACCTTCCATACCAAGAGCAGACACCATATTTTTAAAACTTCCTGACTGCTCATATTCAGCTTTGCAAATTTCTCTGCTGTGCACTGTATGAAAGGGAGCATTACAATTCCCTACTCAGATATCTGCTTTAAAAAGTGAATCTTTGACAGAGCCAGATATTGAACCCGGGTTTCCTATGGACCTAAACACCACATCATCTTCTCCCAACGTATTTTACTTTGGGCAAACTTAAAAACTGAGAGGACTTTTCTGTCCGTTTTATGTTCATTCTGTACTTGCAAAAGATCGCCTACTTGCTTCCCCATTCTAGCCACTCTGAGTTCATCCCTCAGCTGTTTAATAGATTATTAAGAAGTTCACTTAGCAAGTTTATACCTGTTTAAGAATGACTATTAGTTTTAATTTATTTTAAATATCATCCCTCTAAATTTTGTATGGAGAAACAAAAATATAGCTTCACTATGTGGCCTTAAATCCTGCCCAGCTGAAAAAATACAGTTAACCAGCATGGGGCTAATGGGTTGACGTGCAAACTGATTATCCACACCAGCTCTCTCATTTCCAAATAACATTGTCTGGCCTGTATACGCAGCAACTGATTTCACCCCGTATGTTGTTTTTCTGCATTTATGTTCTCTGCCTACAAACTCATTTTGATTCTGCCACTATCAGTCTATCACCTAATAAGACAACAGCAAACTGCCTTGTTAGTGAATCAAATTTTTATTTCTATGTGGTGAATCCTGGTCCCACTGATGTCATTATAAATTTCAGCCATTCTTCAGATAGTTTGTTTTGTCCTCACTAGTGTGTTTCTCCGTGAACATCATTGAAAGTAAATGAAATAATCATGTGGCGGATAATTGGTGTGAGCGTAGACCTATGAAACGGCACCACAGGCCTTCCATTTCAAACACATTTGAGTTCCCTAGATTTTATTATCTTTAATTCTTTCTTTGCACATGTTGATCAAAATGAGAGTTTATAGACAATGTTATTTTTTACTATAGCATATAATTTGACATTGTTAAAATTTTCCTTTGCTGTTGTTCCTTTATGCAATTTTTGTTTGTCTGTTTTTCCCCCACATTATTTCTTATATTTGGACCTTAGGAAATATGGTTAAAAAGAAAAAAAAACAAAAAAGTTTGAAATCAATAGAAATGTTGACATGTTTTCAGCTTCCTTGTGTGACAAGAAGGTAGGAGGGGCTGAGGAGAGTACGTTAAAAAAGAAATCCCAAAGATATTCCTGAGAATTGAAGTGTAGTTTTAAGATGAAGTAATCTTGAAATTGACAGAACATCAATTCTGTGCACATCTCTGTTGCTGAACATGGAGCTCAGAACATAAACTTGCTTCATAACAGCTAAAATTATTATTTTAGGTTCCCCATAAAAGGATGGAGACGTGAGGAGGGGAATTTTAAAAAATGCTACCAAAGGCTAAGGAAGAGAGTAACTCACCCCAGAATAGTCAATACCATGGTGGTTAGGGTACTTATCTGGGACAACTCAAACACCTGTTCTGTTACTCTCCTACATTCTAGGTGAGCGCCTTAAACATCTGGCAAATCTGTGCTCTTTGTTTTTTTCATTAAAAAATTGAGAAGTTTTAGTTTTGTCTCAATGCAGAAGATGGAATTTTTTGAAATACCAGAAAGTTTCACAGGATGGGATAAGAATTTCTCACCCAGCACTAGAAAAGAATCAACAATTTTGAAAAGTACAGGCTTTTAGATTATATTTACAAAATGTGTCAAGTTAAAATTTCACAGATCAGCTTTTTGGTAGACAGTCAATGCTGCTGTGAATATTTCAATATGTTATATTTGTCAGTCAGATGCTAATACATTCATAAGTAGTGGAATTTAAGAATTCTGCATATTTCTGTTCCATCTGTCATTTCCAGCTGCCTATGTTTAAATGCTGTGTAGCCAGTGCTCACATTGCTATTAAGAGTGAACCCATTTATGGCATATGTTGAATTAATAATATCCAATGAATATTTTAATTAGACCTGATAGGGACTGTTTCAACATAGCATGTTTTTTTTGAGAAAAATGCCAGCTCACTGAAGTGAAACACATAAATCTATGACTTTTGACTAAATATTTCTCAGGTCCAGGATGAAATTTCTTGTTTTTTTTGAAGGAGAGATTTATTTATTTATGTATTTACGTATTTCATTAGTAGTCTAAGAATAGCTAGTAGCCCAGTGGTTAGGTACTCAGAGGCTACGTCTACACTAGTCCCTTCCTTTTGGAAGGGGCATAGTAATGAGCAAGTTGCAAAGATGCTAATGAGGTGCTTCATGAATATGCAGTGCCTTATTAGCATAATGTTAGCTGCGCACAGTCTGAAAGCATTGCTTTCAAATTGTGGGACACCTGTGTAAGTGTGTGCCTTTTGAAAGGACCCCCTGGCCTTTGAAAGCCTGTTCTTCCTCCTGGGTTTTAGGAATAAGGGGCTTTCGAAATCAGGGGTCTGTTTCAAAAGGCCCCCCAGTTACACGGGCGGCTGCATTTTAAAACTGGCAGTTTCGAAGCTTGTGCGGCTGCCATCATGCTAATGAGGCACTGCATATTCATAGAAATGCATCATTAGCATATCCTGAAGTGCCATATTACCATAGCCCCTCCAAAAGAAGGGGCTAGTGTGGCCACAGCCTAACTGTTTATGTGTAAGGTTATTGAAAATGTGGATTCAGGAAACTTCATCGATTGGTAGCCATTTGCTGTGGATTTTTGTTTGTGTTTCATTTCTTTTTTTTTCCACAAAGTCTGTCCAGCTGCTGTCTGTGCTGACCTATGTGTTGCAGGATTATTACTGTATTTGCCTGTTCCTGTTGAACCTCTGTGTGGCATTTGGTTCCTTTGACCATAAGCTGTAACTGCACTCTTTTCTTATTTAATACAATTTATCGCTTTGAGTTTCTGTGTCTCCCCTGTCATCTGGTGTCCCTCATGGACATATTCTGAGGCTTAAACTGATGTTTGTTAGATTTATATATGCTAGAGTTACTTGTGCTTATCATCTACCTGCCAGACAAATGGACTTGGCTGTTTTATCAATCCATGTAGCTGTGGAATGGCTTCTACAAGCAATGTGATTCTTTCCATTATCAAGGTTTAGACTATGCTAATTTTCTTATGAATAATGTTGAAAGGATGATGTGGTAGTAGAACAGTCTCAGTTAGGAATTAGGCCTCTTAAGTCTCTTCCAGCCTTTTGGGTTTCTAGATTTTTCTTTTTTTTTCTATTTTCAGACTTGGGCAATCTTGCATTCATGAGACATTCTCAGTTTTGTTTAGGTTCTCAGGCCTAATCTAAGAGCCTTGCACTGTTCTAGCAGCACAACGGAGGTGGAGACCTGGCTTAACAGCTATCTGGAAAATTCCTCTTTCTATGGCAACTCAGCAGTAATGTAAATTTGGCTCAACCAGCTCCATACCATCCAGTCCTGTGCCCCAAACTCCTTTCCATTGTGGAGGCTTTACTGAAGTTTTCTGGGGAACCAGAGCCAGGGCAACAGCACCTCTCACTATAACTCAGTGCAGCAGCGCTAGGTTTGGGGAATAAAGAGACAGAAGCGTCATGTAATGCTATCTGTGCATCCTTCCTTTGGGTTCAGTACGTCATGTGTAGCTTGGCTAGACACAAGGTTTATTCCTTTGTTTTGAGACATATTAAAAAACCATGAACCTTCCATACTGTCTTCTTAGTTATGGAGCTTACTAAAAACAAGCAGTCCCATAGCACCTTACAGAGTAACAAATTTAGGTTTTGGATAATGAGCTTAGTAAATCCCACTTCTTCAGATTTTCAGATTTGGAGTAGCTAATTAGTATCCAGGGTTTATATAGTGAGGCGCAGGGGGGAGGAAGGAGGAGAAAAAGAAGTGGACGGTCACCTTTCCCTAATAGGACCTGAGGAAGAAGTAAATTAAGTCAAGTAGGACCTTGTGCCATTCCTGTGAATATCAAAGGTGACTGTCTCCTGGTTACGGAGCACTAACTGTCTCAGTCGTGTGAGATGAATGCACTAGCTTTGTCATTTGCCTCTCTTCCTTTCTGATTTGAGACCCAATAGTTGTTTTTAAAGCACCATTTCTGTCTGTTTGAGCAGCTGTACTGTGCTGTGGGGAGCTTCTCAGCAGTTTCTCAGTGCCTTCCGCTGACAAGTCCCTAGGTGAGTTCCAAATTTCTTCTGCATAAAGGTATGTGAGACCCTCCACAGACTTTACTAAGACACAGGGGGTATGCGTCTCCATGCAGACACTTTGTGAGTTTTCACACACATGCAGCAGAAGAGGTCTGCTTCTGTTGAAGACAGGGCTAAGTGCCAGCAAGGAGAACAGAGGTAGGTTTGCTTCTGTTTTGGGTAGCAAAATTGTACTAACATTCTGTTGTCAAAAAAGGCCTTTACAAGACAAATCAGCTGATAATGGCTACTTCTACAATGCAAATGAAGGAAATCTGACATGCAATTGAAGCATTGATTTATATATATTTTTATGATTTATATATATTTATATATATTTTTATATTGATTTATATATATATATTTATGATTCATTTGCATAATCTCTTTTTGAAGGAGATTCTTTAGAAAGGAAAAAAACCAGCATGGACTTGGCTTTTTCCAAAATAATCCCTGTTTTCAAAAGAACCCTTCTTCCTAATTGTTTTAGGAATAAGGGTTCTTTCAAAAATGGGGCTTATTTTTGAAAGAGCCACATTTATACTGTTTTTCTCTTTTGAAAGAATCTGTTTCAAAAAGAGATTATTTAAATAGAGCACAAGATATGTAAATCAGTGCTTCATTTGCATTTCTGTTTTCCTTCATTTGCATTCCTCTTTCGAAAGAGGAAGGCAAGTGTAGACGTAGCCAATATGTTTTAAATTTGGCTATAGGCTCTTTCCTGTGGCCATTTTCTTGAAGTTCTTCTTCAGGGAACAAGTATCTACAGCTGTTTTTAAAATGGGGAAATGCTCAAATATGTTTTTGCCAGGGAACATTGAAGATCTCAGTGTGTCTGGAGCCTCAGAAGAAAGAAAAATTCAAGGTGGTGTCTCTAAGCCATTGAGTTGCAACTATTAAAAGGTGCAGTTCTGAATATTGTATATGTAGCTGCTAAATAAGTTCATTAATATGTAATTTTTTCCTAATGCCCAACTTAAGCCTCCCTTGCTGCAATTTAAGCCCATTGTTTCTTGTTCTGTTTTCAGAGGCTAAGAAGAATAGTTTTCTTCATCCTACTTCTAACACCTTTTTAGGTACTTGAAAGCTGCTATTGTGTCTCCTGTTAGCCTTCTCTTTTCCAATTGAAACAAACCCAATTCTTTTAATCTTCTCCCATTGGTCATATTTTCTAGACTTTTAATGATTTTAGTTGGTCTCCTCTGGACCCTCTCCATTTTCTCCACATCTTTCCTAAAATGTGGTGCCCAGAACTGGACACAGTACTCTTGACTGAGGCCTAACATCTCAGTGATTTTTACAGAGAAAGAAAATAAGGGAAAGGAAAAACACTGTAATGAGGGAACAGTGCTGAGACCTGAACTGCTAAACAGACTGAGTGAGAGAAGAAAGGCTGAAGGCTCTGGGACAATAGGTTTGAGATCTCAGCCAAACCCACCAGTAAGAATTGGAACTCTGTGCTATATTAAAACAAAGAATGGAGAGAATCTGATCTGGCTAGGGAGAGGCAGAAAACAGAAGAGGAGACAGCAAGAAGAGGCAATCCCAGCGGGCAGGATCCTATCCTAGCGTGAGAGGAAGCTTTTCCACCTCTAATATCTTTAGTCTCTGTACAAATTTGAAGAAATGAAGCTGAGAGAATGAAATAGCAACATCCCTTCACCTGGGAACGAGATGTTCGTTCAATCCTCTTTCATCTGTTTTTCTTCCCCAGTAAATCCATCTTCCAATGTTGCCACCTGGGGCCCAGCAGACGTGATGGAAGCGAGAAGTGAAGGGATAGTACATACACCAGTTTCCAGTGCAAATGCAAGTGAAAGAACTGGTGTGCATGTGGGGGGGGGGGTCACATTGTGAAAGAACATGGGCTGGGGCAGCCATTAGAAGGGGGAAGGATTCCCTTTGATGGTGGGCCAGTAACAACTTCCTGTGGTTTCAAATATTGTGGTGAATCACAGGTAACAGAAATCCACATACATTTTAACCTGAAGACCCCCTTAACCCTTACACACTATTTTCTGGAGAAAAATAGTGTTTTGGAGCTTGTGCTGGTATATACTGCCCTCTTCTGATCAATTTCACAGCTGCAGTCGTAGCCTTAAAAACCTTTCCAATTTTGCTTTTGTAGTTACACAGTGTTGATGTTGTGGTGCCTGTACTTAAAGCAGGAAATGTTTAGGGATATATGGAAGCACTGTGAACACTGACATAGAATGGTAAAAGGGTGAGCACAAAAACTAGAAACATCTCTACTATCACAAAATATGTTTATACATAGTCAAGGACAGACGCTGATTAGACTACATGGAAACATTTGTCAGAACTGTGCACACCTATTAAAAGTTACTGCCTTTCCAAATTTTAAAAAAAGAATTAGATTTAAGGTCAAATTCAATTGCACTCGAGGAAGTTAGAAAGCATCTATGAGGTCATTCAGTCCCTCCTCCCAGCAGTGCAGAACAACTCCCTAAAATGCATTTAGTGATGTTTTGTCTATTATAATTCTAAAATGCCAAGTGACTGGGATTCTGCCACTTCCATTAAGAGACTAGCCCATCAGCCAATGGATCTTGTGGTGAGAAAGTTTGCCTGGATTTTCTCTTTGCTCTGTTTTGTTGTGTTAAATAAGTTCTCTCCCCCTTTTGGTGTTCAAATATTTAGAGGCTGTTATCATGTTACTCACCTGTTCTTGCTTATCCATCCCTATGCATAGTTAAGTCCCTTTATTCTACATTTGTAAGTCAGTCCCTGGAGGTACTTAACAATTGACATAGCTCCTTTGGAACTCCCTGCAGTTTGTTATCTTTCTTGCAATGAGATGCCTGGAGGTGAGCACAATGCTGAACGTGGGGTAGCAAAGTCATAAAGAGAATGCACCAAACTTGCATGAAGCTTCTGTGTATGCAGGCTGACTTGTCTTTGCCCCTTTTTGCTGTCCTATTTTTTTGCAACCTCACATTTGGTTTGCTCTTTCCAGGTTTCTCTTTATTGCTAGCAGTACATCTGATTATCTTCTCTGCAATGCATCAGTCACCCTCTGTTTTCCAAGCTGAGGCTCATTCAATTGTTTTCTACCATGGTTCTCATATTCCTGCATCCCCTTATATGATTTCAGTGTGTGCATCTATAATTTAATATCACTTCTGAACTTCAACAGCATGTTACTCCCTCTTCGAAATCATCAGTGAAGACGGACATAAAGTGGATTCTAGGAGTCACCCACCAGAGGCCTCTACGGAGCTTGGCCCTGTGCCATTTATTATTACTTTCTGTTTACAGTTCTTTATCCGTTTTCCAGTTGGCATGACAGTGTTCCTAGTCCAGCCAATTTGAATTATTTTTTATGCAAGACTTTGAGAGACAGCATCAAATACCAGAGGGGTAGCCGTGTTCGTCTGGATCTGTAACAGCAACAAAGGGTCCTGTGGCACCTTATAGACTAACAGAAAAGTTTTGAGCATGAGCTTTCGTGAGCACAGACTCACTTTATCAGATGCATCAGGGCATCTGATGAAGTGAGTCCGTGCTCACGAAAGCTCATGCTCAAAACTTTTCTGTTAGTCTATAAGGTGCCACAGGACCCTTTGTTGCAGTTAGCATCAAATACAACATTAAAAACCTAATACATCACATTTCCTGCATTCCCTTCAACCACTAATGCTCAACATCTAGCCAAAAAGTAGTCCTGTTTATTTGGCAACATGCAGTCCTTATAAACATATACTGAATAAAGGCTCATGGTTCTTCTAGGTTAAAAATCTTCAGGGTATATCCCAAAGGCTTTAGAATAGTGTGTTAGAAACTCATTCCCCTCAATGCATAAGGAGAAAAGGCAAGTTTTGGAAGAAGATAAAAAGAGAGCAATTGTGACACTTGTTCCCCTCTCTGAGTCTGCAGATGTCTCTCCAGTCCAAATAACTCACGCGTGGGCCTCCTTAGAGGAATGTCGGGCAGCAAGAGAGTGAAACCCTTGAGGAACTATTGCACCCAGACCATATTATGGTATTTTTTGGAAGAAATTCAAGTGGGGAATATATTATGCTGCTCCTGTGAAATGGATGCCGGTAAGCCTTGGTGGCACACATATTGCACTCTGTAGAAATCACATATTCAATAAATTATTAGTATAGATTAGATTCATTGAGATTAAGATGCACACAGATGGTGCATTCTATAAATGATGCGCTCTCGCTCGCTCTCTCTGTCTCTCTCTCTCTCTCTCTTTGATGTGTGGGTATGTAATGTTCATGGAGACATAAACAGTGAAACTTGTCTAATGTCACTAACTTAAAAGACTAGCAAAGAAAACCAGTCGCATAGGAGTGTTGATCATAAAATAAAGGTTGAATGAATGTAAATGTCAAAGATAACGATCTGCTGAAGCCTGAAAAAATAATTTATTGTCATCATTTTATTATTAGAAAAATGCAGGAAAATCAATTTGAATTTTTTACACAATTTTCCAAAGTGTAAAATTTAACAACTCTGTGCACAATAGAATGCAACAGTTAGGACCACTTCATTTGCAACTGGAAGTTTATAATCAGGAAGTAGCAAAGACAAAAAAGAACAACCAAACAAATACATTAAATGTAAATTACTAACAAAATGGAAAGTTTTAAAAAAATTAACGAGGTAAAGAAACTATTTTTGTGCTTGTTTCATTTCAGTTACGGTGGTTAAAAGCAGCATTTCTATTTCTGCATAGTACAGTTTCCAAGCTGTACTAAGTCAGTGTTCATTGGTAAACTTGTGAAAGAACACCCCCTCCTAAAATTCTATTGAGCTCCAAACCACCTTCATTTTCAATAGGAACAGAGAGATAGCTGTGTTACTTAGAAAAAGTGGATCTATCCCATGAAACCTCACCACCTAATAAATTATTTTGTTAGTCTTTAAAGTGCTACTGGACTGCTTCATTTTCAGGGCACTTGTAAATGAGGTCTTACTGTGTAAAAAAAAGCTCTTCGTGCATCTAAAGTTTGTTCATGTATACCAAACTAGTTCAGAGTTTCCTGTACCTTTTTGGATTGATTCCACTTCATTGTTTTTGGCACAATTGCATTCAAATGAACACTTGATGATAGTATTTTTCTATACATGGTTTGCTTCTGAGCCTATTCAAGTCACTAGCAAATTCCCATAGACCCTTCACTGCTGCAGGGAAAACGTCTCCATCATGGACCAAATCTTGCTTATCTAACACATGTACCTATTCCCATGTTTGGGAGCTCAGTTCTACAAGGTCCTGCTTTCTGGCTGTGCTTTAGTGTGCACTTAAATTGTGCTTCAGTGGGATTACTCACAAAGCTCAGAGTTAAACATGTTCTTTAATGTTTTGCTGCGTTGAACTAGATAGCAGAGGAGTAATTGCGGAGACAGGCTTAGTGACTTCAAACCCCCCTCTTCAGCAGGGTGCTAACCATCTTCTGTGAAGTGCTGTGTGCTCTCAGGCTCCTACTGATTTCATCTCAGTGTTTGAACTGATGACATCGCACCTTTGAATTTGATGGCACTGTGCCCATGCATACCATGAGTGCTTTTTGACCCTTAGAGGATTTAACTGTCTTAGAAGGGCAAATGGTTGGTACTGTAACCAAAACAAAAGCAAAGCAAAACAGGCTAGTCAGAGCACCTCCATTCATGTGCCAGGTGTGGTCACTTCTTACAAGAGGGTGCTACAGGGCTGCTTGGTTTTTTTGTTGTTGTTGTTTTTTTTTGGTGAAGCTACAGATTAACAGGGCTACAAGGCTGATGCACAATGCAATGAATTGCTGAAAGTGAATGATTACATAGAGTGAAGTCTGAACATAATGCAAACAATATAGGTGAACATTTACAAAGCCGAGTAAGAGATTTGGGCCATTTCTGCACTACCACTAAAGTTTTGCCAGCATGTTATGCAGGAATGTGACAAAAGAAACTTGAGAAAAGTCTTGCTGGTGTAAGCTTTCATGTGCCAAACGTTTTGTTGACAGTAGTGCTTCTCCTGTCAGCACAGAGCAGCTACACGAGTGATCTTACACTGATGCAGCTGCATCAGGACACATGTGCACCTATAAGTTTGCAAGTGTAGACCTAGCCTTGCACATGGGAGATGTGTCTTTTAAAGTCACCTACTCAGCTTTGAAAATCGTCTCAGAGGAGTCACCGTGTTAGTGTGTAGCTTCACAAAAAACAAAACAAAACCAAAAACCCCAAGCACTAAAAATGTCAGTCTTAGCCATTTAGTGGATCTGTTTCCATTTTGCACATATTTAGTTAATGGGA
The DNA here is from genome assembly GCF_033958435.1 of Carettochelys insculpta. NCBI lineage: Eukaryota > Metazoa > Chordata > Testudines > Carettochelyidae > Carettochelys > Carettochelys insculpta. The sequence goes on from NC_134137.1 coordinate 114,557,905, forward strand.
GCTTTAATTTCAGACTGAAAAGGAGCCTTTCAGTTTAGATAAAATAAACCTATTCTTCCAAAAGCCCAATAGTTTTTGTTTTATTTATCCATTTGTCAATGCTGTGAATGCTCCAGGAGCTCCAGCCATTGATTTCAGGAGCCAATGCAATTTTTCCTGTTTATCATAATTTATTGTCTCATTGTTGCCTGCAGTTTGCACTTGCTCAAATTTCCCACACAATATACAGGAAACTGCTCTATAGCATCAGGCTTCCTTAGATTGATTCTCACAAGGGCCAGGAGGGACCAGCCCACTCCTGTGAGCTTTGTGATGTGACTACATGAGAGTCTAAATCTACCATTTGGAGACTTCCTTCCTAGCACCTACTGTGGCACAGTCAGAAGTTAAATCATGTCTGCTCCCACTCCACACTTTCCCACATAACCCATGGGAAAATCTTACTTTTATCAATGTTTGGAGATGTGTCACTCTCTTTGCATTCATTTACTGTATTTACTCCTGTCTCTGCTGAGAAAATACTCCCCCAAGGGCAGCTGTTAGTAACCACAGAACAAAAATTCAGCAGTTAGGGTGTTCCATTCCTGTCAATGTCTCCCCGTGATTTGGGGGACACAGGGAGAGGGGGAAGTGATTAAATGATTTGAAATGTTCCTGAAGTACTAAGTATCTGATTCATGCGTTGCAGGATAACTTGAGCTATCTTAGAAACTGACCTGACGGGTTTAAAATGAAATTGGAGAATGCTTTTGGGAATGTGCAGCAATCTATTACAGGATAAATATTCTTGTCGGACAGGGGAATGGTACAGATGACCTTCTGGTGTCTCTCTGTGTTTCCAGGGCACCAATTTTTATTGTGTTTAGGTGCTAGTTGCACTGGTATTTTCCACCTCTAACTCCTGTGATTCTAGTTCTGGCTCACATGAAAACTTTGCCTGGTTTTCAGCTGGCCCATCGGGAAGAAGGCTGCTACTCGTGCTGTTGCAGCCGAGGCCCGGGAGGGTGGCCGTGTTACGGAGAAATTACATATCGGATTATGAAATGAATGTGTGCTCCCTGGGCTGTGCCCCATGATTCTCAATCTGACATGCCCTAGATCAGACCTGCCACTGCTGCAAGGAAGGGGCACTGCTTCCTCTGCTGCTTGCCACACCCTCTCCAGCAGGCTAGCACACAGGTCTGCATGAGTGTTCAGAGCGACTGTTCGCCCCCGCCCCCCCCCCCGTATGGCTGAGGAGGAAGAAAAGTAGCTCTGCGTCTCTGTGGGCACTGCAGGCAGTAAGTACCGGTCAGGAACTTGAATGGCTCTGCCTTAGTGTAGGAGAGGCGCTAGCAAAGCTAACGAGAAGTCCTGTGGCACCTTGTAGACTATCAGCTATTTTGGAGCATGAGCTTTCGTGGGCAAAGACCTGCTTTGTCAGCTGCTCGTCAGCTGCTAGCAAAGCTGCACACAGCCAGCTAAAGGGCCGTGTAGTTGAGAAACATCCACCAAGAACGGCTCCCGGATTTTCTGTCCGCGCTGGGAGGCTACTCTAATTTTCTCCCTATAGTCACCAAGAAATCACGCGCTACTGGGGGACAGCCGGAGTGCAGAGCACTCTATCCACTCCCTCTCCACAACCTGTGCTTACCCCCTACACCTGGGGTTGCAATTTGGGAGGCACAGGGCAGAGCTGGTCGGATTTGTTGATACCCTCTGGATCTGGGTCTGCACTGCAGGAATCTGCAAAAGGAGACTTGTGGGGATAGGTGCTGACTTCTGGGGTATCCAGCTCCCCTCCCCGCCACAGGGCCATCCCCACTTCCTCGGTCCCCTCAGCCCATGCTACTCCTGACCAATTCCAGCACCTCCTCTGAGGCCGCCTCACCCTTGCACCTTCTGCATGCTGCAGAACTGGGTCTGGGAGGAACTGGCCAGAGGGGCCAGAGGCAGGCGAGAGGCACTGAGGGAAAGGGAGGGGGCAAGGCCATCCCTGTCAATACATAAACTGTGCAGGACACCACAAATTTTCAGGCACGAAACTGCCTCAGACTCCATGGTGCTCTCGGCAGCTGAGTGTTGCATATGGGAAGTGCTGGGTCTCCCTCAGTTTCTGCCCCACAAGGGCTGCACTGTGCCAGGCCATCCTGGGATGCCGGGAGGGGAGCAGGGGGGCAGGGCCCAGACTTCTGCTCCACCACTTCCCCCAAGCATCGGGGCCCAGGGCACTAACAAGAGGCCTGGCCTTGGCAGCAGGGGCTGGGCCACCCCCCACATTAACCAGCAGGAAGCAGAACAGCCCAGCCCCAGCTGGCTCACATCTGTGTCACTTTGCTTCCCACTGCTGGTGAGTGTGGGGGCCAACCCATCCCTTTTCCCAGAAGCCTAGCTCCTGACGCTGGATCCCTAAGCATAGCGCCTCCAGGGAGAAAGATTGGCCCCTCTGTGGCAAGGCCTCCCACAAAGAGGGCTGCGTAGGGCACCGATACTTCCAGGGATAGCCCTGGAAGGGTGTAAAGTTGACTGCCAGGAGGTATTAAGCCCACACTAAGTTTTTCTCCAGGGGTGCTTAGCCCTGGAGCACTCATGGAGTTAGCACCTAGGCTTGTGAGATGTTTCTCCTTCTTTCATGTTGGCTGAGTGATAGACAGGGAATGGAAGAGAACAGGAAAAGCTACACCGGAGTAATCATCTCTTTTTGAAACACATTCAGCCTTAAGGCTGACAAGGCTGGACATCTCTGACTTATTCATTTCAGGAACAATTTTCAAGAGTGATTTTCAATAAGACTTAGTCTCCTAAATCACTGAGGTGCTTCTGAAAAATTAATTGTTCAGAATTAATCATGCATTCACTGACGTCAGTGGGAAGTTTTATAGCTTTATTTGGAACAGTACAGGGCCTTTTTAACATCCAGAAAGACTTTGTTTATATTAGCACAGTCGTCCTTGGACTCTTCCATCCTGCCTCTCTGGGTGCTCTACACACTGCAGGATTGCACCTTCTCCTGGCTGCTCTGGGGATTAACTCTGTGCAGCCAGTGTTCCTTCCTACAGTTCCACACCATTTCTATTTCTTCTCCTGTGGCCCCCTCTCTCATTCTGGGAATAGAAGCTTCTTCTAAGGGTACGCCTAGACTATGAGGAAGATCGACCTAGTCAGTGTCAATCTTCTGGAGTCTGATATCATGCACCTGGTAGAGATGCACAAAACTGAACTATCTGGGGTTGTCAGTTGGCTCCTGTGCTCCTCCATATAGTGAGGAGTAAGGGAGGTCAATGGGAGAGTTTTTCCTGTCAATCTCCCTCTGTGCAGATAGGTTGATTCTAGCTATTCAATTGCCATAGCTGGTATCACATACCTACAATTGAGTTACCTGCCTAAGGTAGACCTGTCCTAGGTGACTTGGCTCTCCAGTCAGGTTAATACATGAGTCCCTTAGAGTTACTGTCAAAGTCCCTCTCACCCATAGTCCCATGCAGTGTAATTGTTCAACATGCATTCTTGCAAAACTAGTACCATCTGAATTCTTGAATTTTGGTGACAGAACCTCAAGCCATGAATAAGTACAAGCCAAACTTTCCATCTTATTTGTGTTTCCTCAGGCTATGTCTACACTACAGCAATCTTTCAAAAGAAGTTCTTCCAGAAGATCTCTTCCAAAAATTCTTCTTTTGAAAGAGTGTGTCCACATACAAAAAACGGGTCAAAAAATCGATCCACTCTTTCAACAGAGAGCATCCACACAGACCTTGCCTTTTCAAAAGAATGGGCTGGGGATCAAAAAAATCCATCACCATGAGGACAGACCTTTTGAAAAAGGGGCTCCTGGGGCATCTACACATTTTACACATCTTCCTTAGCAGGGAGAGGAAGAGGACCACTGGACAAAGCGCTGTCTTTTGATTTCAGATCGAAAGAGCACATTTTGTGTGTAGACACTCCACAGCTTCTTTCAGAAGAGGCTTAGGTTGTTTTTTTTTTAAATAACTGGCTAATGCAGCAGACACAACCTTAGAAATTGGGTAGTCTTTTACCATAGGTATGAGTTACCTTACAAAAACATCATGATATGTAGGTCTTCCTCAACACAAGCTTGTATCTTTTGTCAGCCCTTGGTAGGTCTATTCCAGGAGTGGGGAATTTTTTTCACGTTGGGGACTACTGAGCTACAAAAAATCAGTTGGGGGGCCACACAAGTGAGGGGCAACCCCCCAAAACCTACCCTCACTGATGTGCCCCCCACCTGAGATACCCCACTCCCCTTGCACTCCAGCTCCATGGTGGAGGCAGGGGAGACAGGGAGGACCAAGCTTCAGGGCTTTCCCACAGGCCAGATTAACCCTTTTGGGGTCCCAGAGATAGTAGATTTTGTGAGTCCCACAGGCTCTGGGGTGAGGCCAAAATGAGGGGTTCAGTGTGCAGGAGGGGGTGCCAGGGAGTGGGATAGGGATGGGGTGAGGGGAGGGAGGCTGGGTGGAAGGTAGGTTGCTGGGATTGTCTGGGAATGGAGGCCTGGCCAGAAGGGAAGGTGCAGGAGCAGGACGAGGGTGGCGTTCCTGAAGGGATGGGAGGGTGCCAGAGTGAGCTGGGGGTGGCGTAATCCAGCCAGGAGAGAGGGCACAGGAGTAAGGGTGGGTGCAGAGGCTGGCCAGGAGCAATGGTAAAAGAGGAAGGGAAAGTGTAGTGTCAGGCTGCGGTGGAGGGTGAAGGAGCAAGGGAAGGAGCAGGAGCCGGCTGGTGGTGGGAGAGCTGGGCAGGAGAAGGGGTCCAGGAGTGGAGCGAGGCTGTGAGAGATAGGTGTGAGGGAGGAGCGTGGGAGAGGCCTGGAGGTGCTGGGGATGGCCATGAGGTGAGTGGGGGCTTACCTGGCTCTACACTCCCCGCTGCACTCAGGTACTACCCTCCTCTGCTCCCATTGGCTGAAAGGCTTCTGGCACTGCATTCCCCCTGCTGGGGGGAGGGGGAGCAGCAGTGGCACCACACGGAGCTGCTTTCTGACCCCCCGCCACCCCATCAGAGTCCATGGTCTGAATTTGGCCCTGGCTTGCCTGATCCAGCCCGCAAGGCTTGGGTCTCTCCATCCCCCATCCTGCCATGGGCAGGGTGCTATGGAGCAGAACCCTGAGCCTCGGGGTCCATATCCAGACAAGCTGCAGTCCGGATCCGGGCCACCCCGGTCTGTGCTATTGAGCTTCATCTGAAAGCACAGAGAAACGCCATCTGGTTTCAAACTTGCCAGCTCGCTGCACAGTGCCAACACTCGTTTACTGTAATTAATTAGCAAAACCTACCAGAGGGGGAAAAAGCTGTTTGGCCGGCAATATTTCACCTGGTTTTTTTAAAAAAAATCAAACCTGAATCATTCTCTACTTGTCTGCCAGCCCTGAGCTTGGACGGATGTGTTTCTGCCCACGGTGGGAGCCTCAGTGAAAATGCTTATCACGGAGAAGGTTACCCACTGGACAGGAAATAACCTGGATGAATCCCTTTCCTTGGGGCCCTCTGGGTGAGTTTTTAAATACACCCATCAATATATAGCTGCATTGTCTCTCTGGAGACATCCAGACTCTCTGCTCAGACACTTGCCATTAGCTGATTTTCAGAGATGCTGTTGAACTGGAGTTGTCAGTTGCAACTCAATAATAATAAGGACCCAGGCTGGCACTGCTCAAACTAGAGAACTAGAGAAGGAGTGTATCCAACAGTTGAAGTAGTTAGCTGTCCCAGGTAAGTACTCTCAGACACGGCATAATGGACCGTCCTCACATCATTCACACTCCTGTTATGGCACTCTATTTTTAAGTGTACCAGCTCAACCTGAGCAAGTGTAACTGCCCACAGGCAGACTCAAATGCAGGAGTCTAACTCTTAATGTAGGAAGCTCTCCAGTGTGAGTTAAACACCAGCTGAGTCTCAGCTAAGGCTGTAAAGGAAGCTCATTTTTTCTTTTTTTAAGTGGCCTAGATGCCATGTGAGGGTTACACTAGCACCCAACTTTCTCCTTCAGTGGGGAAGGGCACCTCCAATTTAAAGAGCAGGTATAGATTGTAAACTTTTTGGACAATGCCCATCACAGTGGGACTGACCTGAATTAGTGTCTTTATGCACTGTTGTAATACAGCTAATAATAGTCATAATTAGTCCAACAGTGGCAGTAAATATGCTCCTAGAATTCAGAGTGTTTCATCCAATAATTTTGTGTATTAAGTCATTTTAAAGAGTTTAGATTCACATAGCTTTAAGCAAGAAGAGACCATTAGATCATCGAATTTGACCTCATCTATACCATAGGCCATTAAATTCCACCTTTTGCTCAGTTATTGGGGTAATGCCAAAAATCTCTTGCTTTTTTACATGGCATTCTTTGTGCTGAGTTCATTATTTTATCCCATATAGTCAGATCATAGTGTCTGCTTTTAATCATCTCTTGCTGCTGTATATCTACTCAGGGCCATCCCTGGTGGGTGCAGGGCCTGGGACAACCTTTCCCACCCAGCCCCACCCTGCTCCTTGCTAGGTTTAAAAACTCCTTTCATTAGGCAGCTAATGGAGCACTCAGCTGACAAAACATGGGGATGAAGCGGTGCACTGGGGGACTCCACTTTAATCTCCATGCACCACTCCTCCAGTCAAAGAGAAGCTGTCCTTAAAAGGGTTAAAATGTCTGCAGCAATCAGCCACTGATGGCAGTTTTTATTCTCAAATCCCACTAAAGTGGAAGGCACATGGCATTTGCTTGCACATCCCTTACCTGTTTTACTGCAATTTTTAATGTTTGGGCATCTGAGGCCGATGGGCACAAAGGAAGTTTGGTAAACTGAGGCACGAGTCACAATGTGCCAGCATCACCCCATGTAGTCAGGTGCCAGCATCAGAAATCCCAGTATAGGGTTCTCTGTGAGCAACGCGGGGACTGTAAGGAGAAAATAAATTACAGTACTTAATAATATGGGTACTCTATCTTGGAATGTCCAAACAACAACCTGGACTCCATCTTGGCTGCCCCTCCTTGTTCCTCTGAGGGAACTTTCCTGCTCTTTTGGCCTTTTGAAAGGAAACTAGACAGACACGTGACCTGATTTCAGCCTGGCAACAACTGGTTATTTAAGGGCTGCCACACCAGTGCTAACAGGCTGCAGAGTTTTGAAGCTACTCAGAGGAGCATGTCAGCACCCTTCAGGAAGGTATGGTTGTGGGCAGGTGAATTTATCTGTCTGCAAGGGGTGAATTCCCAACAGTGCTTTTTTTCTACACAAAAAGGTGAGGGAACTCAAGCCCCAAAACCACCCCGTTAGGCTTAACCCCTCCCCTGCAGCCCCAAACCTCCCCTCCCATGGCCCTCCCAGCTTAATCTCCCCACATCCACAAACCCCCCCGCAGCACCATGCTCACTCAACCCTCCCATGTGGCCCTGGATCAACCCCCTCTGCAGCTGTGTGGACCTGTCTCAACACCCCCCCCAACACACCCCCTTCCCTGGTTTAACCCCCCCATGCAGTCCCAGCTCAACCTACTCCCCCAGCTTAACCCCCTGCGTGGCCCTGGTTCAACCCAACCCCTGTTCAACCTCCTACTATGGCTACACAGCCCTGGCTCAAGCACCTGCACAGCTGTGCGACCCTGGCTCAACCCACCGCAGGGTCAAGCGGACCCGGCTCAGCTCAAGCCCCTGCCACCTCTGCAGCCCTATCCCACCCCAGGCTTAACCCCAACCCCTCTCCCACAGCCCTAATCCACCACCAGGCTTAACCCTGCCCCCCCACAACCAAAAGCTTACATTTCAAAAGTTTCTCCATGTTCTCCTGTTGCTTTGCTGGTTGCTCAGCTCCCTCCATGTACAGCCACAGAAGCAGCTCCCTTACCTGCGTGCTGAAAGAGCAGGAGTCAATTTAATTGTTTTAATGGTACAGCTGGTCATTAAACCAATTAAATCGAGTCCTTCTCTTTCCTCTGCAGGCAGGAGCTGGAGGCAGAACAGTGGCAGCATCACCTTTTAAAAATGGTGCCAGAAAAAAAGCCCCAGTTACCAGCTGTCACTCCTCCTACCCAAGGACAAACATGCATCCATGACAGCACCGGGAGAAAGAGTGAGCCACATCTCTGATTGTAGCTAACACTATCAAAACACTCCTTACCTATCAGTGCCACCTGAAAATGGAATCCAGAGCTGTCTTGTTGCTGTGATGGTCCTGAAGCTGCAGGACACGGTAGTGGTTTTTTTTTATATTCCATTTCCTTACCTGTGTCCTGTCTTGGGGAAGGGAACTCATCTGTGTTGCACTCAGCATTCTTTTCCTTTGTTGACTTATTTGACTTCAACCCTTGTACTCTGAGTGGAGCATACATCATCTACAAGTCTCCTCCACTTCACTGTCTCGAGACAAAACTTGTAGGTGAATCCAGGAGTACCCCAGTTGTTGTTCTTCAGTTTCAGTAGATCTTTTCCACGGTGTTCGAGGTCTTTCTCTGGTGCATTTTCCTTGCTGGTTCCATGTGAGAGCTTAATGGACTAAGCTGGATGATGGTTTTCTGACAGTGTGGCCCAGCCAGCCCCACTTTCTTCTCTTGATTAGAACATCAAATCATTCTTGTCCTGCTCTGTTCCAAAGCTCCTCACCCGTGGCAAAGTCTTGCCATTTGATGATAAGGCTGTACCTCAGGCATCTGTTTATGAATGTTGGAAGCATGTGATTTGAAGATTTTTTAGCACTCCAGGTCATGCATCCAGACACAACATTTGTGTTGAGGAGCCACATTTTCATCTTCGCAGATAGTATTTGTGAACCCCATATGGGATGAAGAGTCTCGAATGCAGCTGTTGCTTTCTCTATCCTGGCACTGATATCATTGTCTCTTCCTCTGTCTCGACCCATAATACTCCCCAAGTAGGTAAACTGCTCCACATCTTCATATAATCTCTCACAGTGTGATAGTGTTGTTGTTGGACTGATTGATCCTCACTGTCTTGGTCTTTCCCTCATTAATGCTCAGTCCAGTCATTGAGGCAGTTTTGTCTAGTATTGCGACCTTTTCTTCCCTGCGTTCATGTTGGTGTGAAAGGAGGGCAACATCATTGTCCTCTAGCTGTTTGAAAGGTTTTCTCTGAATGCCCTGTTGATGGCCATCTGTTGTCCTACTTATAATTCAATCCATTATGATCAAGAACAGGAAAGGTGACAATAGACACCCTTGTCACACTCCTGAGAGTATGCTGAAGGAGTCTGTCAAGACACCATTGTGAATAACTTGGCAACTTGGCATGTCGAGGGTTCATGCATTGAACAAATCAGGTTAATAATTTTGGATGGGATGCTGCGGTGTTGCAGTAGTTTCCACAAAGTGTCCATATCAGTGGTGTTGAGGGCTTCTTTGAAGTTTATGAAGGTTACGTACAGGGGCAGAGGTCCACTCAAGTGACTGTTCTTGATCAAACTGAGAATTGCTACTTAGTCACTACAAGATCTCTCACTCTGTTCTTTCCTAACCTAACTATCAATTTCTGTCTCACTCTCTGCAAGAGAATACTATTGAACGCTTTCCTGGAATAGACAGTAACATGGTGCCCCTCCAGTTCTTGCATTCCTTCAGTTTGCCTTTCCTTGGAAGCTTGGTAAGGTAGCCATGTTTCCAGTCTTGTGGGATCTCCTCAATGTCCCAAATTTTCCCAAATAGATTATACATCATGTTGACTGATGTCCCACTACTTGTCTAGATTACATCTGTGGGGATGTTGTCTGGACCAGCTACTTTTCCACTTTTCAGTCCATAAGGTCAGTCGGGTTTCACTGGACCATCAGTCAGAAAACCAGATTGATCACATTTGTATCAACAGTTCTTTCAGAAGATCAATGCAGGATGTCTGCACTAGAAGAAGAGCATATGTAGGTTCAGACCACCATCTGATCACAATAAAACTGAAGTTCAGGCTCAAGTGGTACACCGCAAAAGTGTCCATGCCAGGACTGAAATGCCACACAGAGCAGATGAAGGAGTTAGAGACAAGAGCTGGTTTCCAAGTGGAGCTGTCCAACAGATATGCACTTCTGACAAACCTTATCCCAGAAGATGCTACCAGGGAACAAATTTGGGAACACACCAAAACAGCCTGGAAAAAGACCTGTGATAAAACGTTGGGAAAGAGAACAAGGCATCACAAAGAATGGATCACAGCAGAAACTTTGAGAAAAGTGAAGGAATGAAAGGACAGAAAAACAGCAACCAATAACAGCAAAATTAGAGCAGCCAAGGGGGAAACTCAGAGACTGTATTCAGAAGCCAACAGAGAAGTTAAAAAGGCTGTAAAATGGGACAAGAAGAACTTGGTGGAAAACCTTGTGCAGCAAGGAGAACGAGCTGCAGGACAGAGAAACCTGAAAGAGCTGTATGACATCACACAGAAGCTAGCTGAGTCACAGCATACAGTAGATCAGCCAGTACAGGATAAGAAGGGGCGTGTGCTACTGAACCCAAGTGAGCAGCTCAGTAGATGGAGGGAACACTTTGAAGAGCTACTGAACTGCCCTGCCCACATGGAACGTCTGGAGTTACCACCAGCAAATACACCTATGCAAATTAACAGCAGCCAGCTTACAAAAGAAGAATTTTCCTTTGTTATGTACCTTTAATTGTGTGGGCCCTTGTTGACCTTGTTTGAACTGTTGAATGGATACCCTGTTTGTTTGCACCCACATTTTAGTTGTCTTTATTTCTCTTAAGGGGGCCTAAGACAAACCCTGATGATAGAAGAAGATAGGGGGACATTCCTCTAGGCGGGTTCCTTTTCAATCAGTCATACTAGTAATCATACCCACTGTTTTGGGCCTATCCTACTTACAGCATTTTTTTCAGCTTACTCGTTTTTCCCGCTATGCTCACTGCACCCCATTCTTTTCATTACATCCCAGTCCTGCTTTTCAAAACAGTAACCTCTGCCTCCTTCCAAGCTTATTTTCGTACACTTCCATTGCCGCCACAGAACCGCCCAATAGCGTTCAGAATCCTGGGTCTGAGGAGGTTAGCTGTGAAGATGCCCAACCACCTCTCAATCTTCCCTCCCACTCCAGTGCTTTGCTTTCTGTTACTTTATACTGTCCTTTACTTGGTCCTACCATGAAAGCGTCTTGTGAGGAAAGTAGGTGGGAAAGTCAGGATGAAAATATTTCTCCTGCTGTAGACACAGCAACAGGTTGAAGATAGATTAAACTGGGAGCTTGTGGGCACCAGTGTGAGTAGGTCTGAGAGGATTCAACATCCTCTAGAAAGGAGGATATGAGAACAACAAAAAAAGGACATGGGAATTCAGGAAGGCAGATTTCAGAGAAACAGTACGCAAGGTGGTCCCGTGGAAAAAGTTAGTACTTATCAAAGTTGAAAGTGCTATACAAAGCAGTTGCAGTGAAGCACTGTGGGACACCTCCTGGAGCCCAATTCATTTGAATTACACAACACACTGTCTACTCTATTCTCATGTCAAGCCAGGCATATCTAATCTACGGCTGTGACTTTCATGGAGGTGGACTATAGATGTTGACTTTACAGGCCGCTTAAGTCAGTGGAAGGGATTTAGTAGTGTAGAAACATACATGATTAGATAAACCTAATGCAGGTTGTGCCTATAGCCTTGCGTGGATACTAATTTATATCTGTGGATATCTGCATCTACAGATATAAATTTGTATCCACACAGGGCTCGACTTACCTAGACCTAAGTTTGTAGCAGAGACCAGGCCTATATAACGAATATGGTCCCTGCTTGTCCCATGGTTCTAGCATCCTTATGACGAAAGAGTTCCAGTGATTTGCTTGGAAATGTATTGAACAGGAGTTCAAGGGATCCATAGGGCCTTGGACCCTCCCCTCTCTCTATCACCAAATGCAATGATCAGGAGTTATGCAGGTTAGCCCCCTTCTCTGTGGTCCTTACTATTACTTGTTCTGCTTAATTTTTTTCTCTCAGGACAACTTCTGAAAAAAAGCATTAGGTTTGCACTATAAATCACAGAGAGGCTTGCAAATAGACAAACTAACCTGAAAGCATCAAGACAAAACATTTCCAAAGAGAAGGGGCTGAGGAATAGCTTAAACTAAGATTTAAAGGAAATTTCAAAACATTTTATTCAGAATAAATATAAATCACGAGACAGCACCTTGGCCCAGGGTAAGACAGCATTGCGTATCTATTGCTATAAATGTAAAACTCCAGCACTTGTGGAATTTTGGTGACACTCCATGAAGTCTCTCACGGTTGACCTGCAAATGCAGTGATAAAGTCAGCCATACACACTAGTGTGCATGTGTGGGTATATATACACACACCCACACCCACATACAAATTCACAACCATTTAAATGGTGCAGGACAAACTGAGGTAGCGAAACACTGATGGGACGTCCCTTTGAAACCATGCACTGATTGCATTAAGGATCTGAGTCAAAACTCATGAAGAATCATTGGAATGAAGCCCATTGACTTCAGGGGGCTTTGGATATGGTCTTGTTATTTTCCCATTCATTTCATATTATTCAGAGCAGTTTAAAGACACATGTTCAGTGTATTTCCATTAGGTGACATTTATGCATATTAAATAATGTGCAAATACTTCAGTTTTCCCATCCCACGATCCACCTGACTACCTATACTGAGGTATTATGAAGAAAGGTTTTTGGGACCCTTTGATTCAGAGGTTGGATGGTATCTGAAAATATACTGATATGAAAGAATAATAATGGGTAAAAAAGTGAATTCCATATATCAGCATATCAGAAAAGTTTAGCTGAAGTCTGAAGCAAAGACTCAGGCTGGTTCTTGTTTTAACAAACTAGCTCATCTGTTTCTAAACTGAACATATAAATGAGAACAGTTTTAATCCAGCAGTTTGTGTCTAATTGTGTTTGTGGAGGTAGTGTGATTAAAGATGACTGTAAATCTATAAAAAGCTACTGAAACTCTTCATTTGCTGGAGGAGATACCTTTAAGAAGCAAAATAGTTTCAGCAGGTGTTCAAATGCTTAATCTAAATAATTACTTTTTGGAATATTAAAATATTAATAAAGATGGTCTTTATTTATAAACCACCTTTGCTTTTGTCTTTGTATGCCCATCTGCTTAAGGTCATACCAACAGACTGCAGTAATTCTACAGGGCCCAAACTCTTTAGTCACCCAAGCAGATTCTAAAGACTTTCTACTCCATTTGACTTCATGATTTGGAAAGTGCTCAGCCTGGGGGCCTTATTTTGTGTGGAATCGATATAGAAGCTATCCCCAAATACATTAAGGAATTGCATATATTTGCAAAGATAAAACAAGAACATTAAACATTAAAACATTAAACATTAAAAAGGACATAGAGCAGTTTTTAAACTAAGAGGTGGGGGAAAGCCGATTGGTGCGGGGGAGCACCTGGATCAGACGGAGACTTCTCTTACACGAGGCTCCATAGACAGGGATTCCCTAGAAGTTAGTCAGATAGGGAACGTGGGAAATAATATATGGGCAAGATCAGATGTGAAACAATCGTGCATAAAAAAATCCACCACGTCTGTGAAAGGCGGACATATAAATAGTGGTAGTTTTCTAACATGCTTTTACACTAATGCTAGGAGTCTGTCTAATAAGATGGGTGAACTGGAGTACCTCATATCAAAGGAGGAAGTTGACATAATAGGCATCTCAGAAACATGGTGGAATGAGGACAATCAGTGGGACACTATCATACCGGGATATAAATTATATCGGAAAGACAGAACAGGTCGTGCGGGTGGCGGAGTGGTACTATATGTGAAGGATAATATAGAATCAAATGAAGTAAAAATCCTAAAGGAATCAAAATGTTCCATAGAATCATTATGGATAACAATTCATTCCTCTAATATGAATATGGCATTAGGAATATATTACCGACCACCTAACCAGGACAGTGATAGTGATGCTGAAATGTTAAGGGAGATTAGAGAGGCTATCAAAATAAAAAACACAGTAATAATAGGAGATTTCAATTATCCCCATATTGATTGGGTGCATGTCACCTCAGGACGGGATTCAGAGATTAAATTTCTTGATGCCTTAAATGACTGCTTCTTGGAGCAGCTAGTACAGGAACCCACAAGGGGAGAGTCGATTCTCGATCTAGTCTTGACTGGAACGCAGGATCTGGTCCAAGAGGTAACTGTTACTGGACCGCTTGGAAATAGTGACCACAATATAATAACTTTTAATATTCCTGTGTTGGGAAGAACACCGCAGCGGTCAAACACTCTGGCATTTAATTTCAAAAAGGGGAATTACACTAAAATGAGGAAGCTAGTTAAACAGAAACTAAAAGGTAGAGTAATTAAACTAAAATCCCTGGAAGCTGCATGGAAACTGTTTAAAGACACCATACTAGAGGCCCAACTTAAATGTATACCCCAAATAAAAAAACACAGTAAGAGACCTAACAAAGAACCACCATGGCTAAACAGCCATGTTAAAAAGGCAGTGAGAGAGAAAAGGGCAGCTTTTAAAAAGTGGAAGTCAAATCCTAGTGAGGAAAATAGAAAGGAACATAAACACTCCCAAATTAACTGTCATAATGTAGTAAGAAAAGCCAAAAAAGAGTTTGAGGAACAGCTAGCCAAAAATTCAAAAAACAATAGTAAAATGTTTTGTAAATACATTAGAAGCAGGAAGCCTGCTAAAAAAGCAGTGGGGCCCTTGGATGATAAAGATATAAAAGGAGCGATCAAGGAAGACAGTGCCATTGCGGAGCGATTAAATGATTTCTTTGCTTCAGTCTTCACGGCTGAAGATGATACAGAGGTTCCTAAATCTGAGCCAGCCTTTTTAGGCGACAAATCTGAGGAACTCACTCAGATTGAAGTGACATTAGAGGAGGTTTTGGAATTAATTGATAAGCTGAATAGTAACAAGTCTCCAGGACCAGATGGCATTCACCCAAGGGTTCTGAAAGAACTCAAATGTGAAATTGCGGAGTTATTAACAGTGGTTTGTAACCTATCCTTTAAATCCACTTTGGTACCAAATGACTGGAAGACGGCCAATATAACACCAATATTTAAAAAAGGCTCTAGAGGAGATCCTGGCAATTATAGACCGATAAGTTTAACATCAGTACCAGGTAAATTAGTAGAAACACTAGTAAAGAGTAAAATTGCAAGGCACATAGAAGAGCACGAATTGTTGGGCAAAAGTCAGCATGGTTTCTGCAGAGGGAAGTCGTGTCTGTCTAATCTATTAGAATTCTTTGAAGGGGTTAATAAACATGCGGACAAGGGGCACCCAGTGGACATAATATACCTAGATTTCCAGAAAGCCTTTGACACGGTCCCACACCAAAGGCTTTTATGTAAATTAGGTGGTCATGGGATAGGAGGAAAGGTCCTTTCATGGATCGGGAATTGGTTAAAAGACAGAAAACAAAGGGTTGGAATAAATGGTAAATTTTCACAATGGAGGGGGGTAACTAGTGGTGTTCCCCAGGGCTCAGTCCTGGGACCGATCCTGTTCAACTTGTTCATCAATGATCTAGAAAATGAGGTAAGCAGTGAGGTGGCAAAGTTTGCAGATGACACCAAGTTGTTCAGGACAGTCAAAAGCAAAAGGGATTGTGAAGAACTACAAAAAGATCTCAGCAAACTGAGTGATTGGGCAGCAAAATGGCAAATGAAATTTAATGTGGGTAAGTGTAAGGTAATGCATGTTGGAAAAAATAACCCAAATTACACGTACTACATGATGGGGTCAAATTTAGCTACGACAGATCAGGAAAGGGATCTTGGAGTTATAGTGGATAGTTCTCTGAAGACATCCACGCAGTGTGCAGCGGCAGTTAGTAAGGCAAATAGGATGTTAGGAATTATTAAAAAAGGGATCGATAATAAGACAAAAGATATCATACTTCCCCTATATAAAACTATGGTACGCCCACATCTCGAGTACTGCGTGCAGATGTGGTCTCCTCACCTCAAAAAAGATATATTGGCATTAGAAAAGGTTCAGAAAAGGGCGACTAAGATGATTAGGGGCTTGGAAAGGGTCCCATATGGGGAGAGGCTAGAGAGACTGGGACTTTTCAGTTTGGAAAAGAGGCGATTGAGGGGCGATATGATAGAGGTATATAAAATCATGAATGGTGTGGAGAAAGTGAATATAGAAAAATTATTTACCTTTTCCCATAATACAAGAACTAGGGGACACCAAATGAAATTGATGGGTAGTAGGTTCAAAACTAATAAAAGGAAATTTTTCTTCACACAGCGCACAGTCAACCTGTGGAACTCCTTGCCCGAGGAGGCTGTGAAGGCCAGGACTCTCTTAGGGTTTAAAAAAGAGCTTGATAAATTTTTGCAGGTCAGGTCCATAAATGGCTATTAGCCAGGGATAAAGTATGGTGCCCTAGCCTTCATAACAAGGGCAGGAGATGGATGGCAGGAGATAAATCACTTGTCTTCTGTTCTCCTTCTCTGGGGCACCTGGCATTGGCCACCGTCGGCAGATGGGATGCTGGGCTTGATGGACCTTTGGTCTGACCCAGTATGGCCATTCTTATGTTCTTATGTTCTTATGTTCTTATGTAAGAAATACATAAGAACATAAGAATGGCAATTTTCTGGGTCAGACCAAAGGTCCATCTAGCCCAGCATCCAGTCTGCCAACAGTGGCCAGTGCCAGGTGCCCCAGAGGGAGTGGACCAAAGACAATGATCAAGCAATGTGTCTCCTGCCATCTGTCTCCAGCTTTTGACAAACAGAGTCCAGGCACACCATTCCTACCCCCTGGCTAACAGCCTTTTATGGACCTAACCTCCATGAATTTATCGAGCTTCTCTTTGAACTCTCTTACAGTCCTAACACATACAGGATGGAGAAATTAAGATATATTCTATGGCAAGAGAGAATTTTTTTGAGGTTTAGAGAAGGAAATTTGAGTCAGTGAAGCAAATGGAAACAGAAATTCTACACTGCGCCAGCTTGCTTCTTCAGGGTGATGATCACGTCCTAGCAGTAGTCAGTTATGGTCAGCAACTCAAAGGAGTGAGCCCCACAGTTGCGTGGTAGTGTAGAGTTCTATTAAACATAGGCTATAAGCACTAAAATAAGATTTAAACTAAGCTGAGATAGCAAAACAAAAAGCAGTCAAGTAGCACTTTAAAGACAAGCAAAATAGTTTATTAGGTGAGCTTTCGTGGGAGAGACCCACTTCTTCTGAAGTGGGTCTGTCCCACGAAAGCTCACCTAATAAACTATTTTGCTTGTCTTTAAAGTGCTACTTGACTGCTTTTTGTTTTGATAGTGTATAGACTAGCACGGCTTCCTCTCTGTTCCTGTTCAACATGCAGAGATAGCAGTGTAAGTTTTTAAAGTTACTGAAGTATGTAACAAAAGATTGCCTCTGTACGAATGTGTATAAGACTTTAAAAAATCTTATTGTATATTAGCCAGTATAAGTAAATTTGAGAAAGACCATGGATAAGTTTAGGATAACTAACTCTGAAATTTGTTTTCTAATGTTTGGGTACACACACTCACGCTAGGTCTCAGTTACCTAGCATGAATACAAACAGTTATGCAGTCATGGTAGCATGGGTGATGGTGGTAGGGGCACAGCTAAGAGCCTGGGGGCTGCTGCTGCGTGTACACAGCACAGCCACAGTTGTAATTCTAACTGGAAGATGCCTGAGCTACACTAGAAAATTCATCAAGATTGATGAGAAACATTTGAAACGTACCAGCTACCTGTTGAAAACTCAACTTCGGGAGAAGCAGATGGTGGCATTACAGAATTTGTATTAGTGCCAGCAGAATCATTGCAAACGCCCACACTCAGAAGGTCACTAACTGCAGAATTAGCAGACGCCCGCATCATCAATGTTGCCAAGTTCAAGTTGCACCTGGCTGAAGCTGAAACATAATCATCTTGGATTGAGTCATGTTTAGTGCCTGTATCCTGAGGAAACCAGCTGGATATATATGACTGAAATAAAATATAATTGACCAAATAAGTGACTTTAAAAGTTATTCAAAATCTTTTCAGAGTGACAATACTAATAACCAAGTTAAACCTCTCATCATGTCCAGTGTGAACTAAAAGTTTCAAGAAAAATTTTGTGTTCTTTTCAACATACCTTCTACCTATGTCTTACTGAACAGCTCCTTGGAATACCACCCTTCACCTTTGATGAATGGTTTCCTAAACTCAGTATTTTGCAATAGGAATAGACTTTTTGCCTTCTTAGCTGTGTCTACACATGCACGCTACTTCGAAGTAGCGGCACTAACTTCGAAATAGCGCCCGTCGCGGCTACATGCGTCGGGCGCTATTTCGAAGTTAACTTCGACGTTAGGCGGCAAGACGTCGAAGTCGCTAACCTCATGAGGGGATCGGAATAGCGCCCTACTTCGACGTTCAACGTCGAGAGATGCTCTCTCTCCAGCCCCTGCGGGACTCTATGGTCACCGTGGGCAGCAGCCCTTAGCACAGGGCTTCTGGCTGCTGCTGCAGCAGCTGGGGCTCCATGCTGCATGCACAGGGTCTGCAACCAGTTGTTGGCTCTGTGTATCTTGTGTTGTTTAGTGCAACTGTGTCTGGGAGGGGCCCTTTAAAGGAGCGGCTTGCTGTTGAGTCCGCCCTGTGACCTTGTCTGCAGCTGTGCCTGGCACCCTTATTTCGATGTGTGCTACTTTGGCGTGTAGACGTACCCTCGCAGCGCCTATTTCGATGTGGTGCCGCGCAACGTCGAAGTTGAACATCGACGTTGCCAGCCCTGGAGGATGTGTAGACGTTATTCATCGAAATAGCCTATTTCGATGTTGGCTTCACGTGTAGACGTAGCCCTTCGGTTAAGAACAATTATGTAATATATGACATCTCTCTGTCTTCAGTCTAATGTGAAAGGAGACAATGAGGGAAGGTATTCTCAGCCAAAAAGCTTATATTCCCTGCCCCCACAGGATTTGCAATCTAAAAATGAACCTGCTATCACAATATCAATTGTTGTTCCAGCTGTAGTATCTTGTTGTGTAAATTACTGTATTATTTTGCAAACCCCTCTGGCAGCAGTTTTGATCCATCTCTTCAGGTTTGCTCTATCATTAAGTAGCTAGCTGTTAATAAACAACCAGAGGGAATCTGAAGTATTTGTTGCAAGTGGTCTAGAGATCATGGCTCCCAAATCCCAAGAATCTAGTGTCCTCTACTTAGTAAGCAATTAGAGATATATAGAAAATCGGATTTAGAGAATTCCTGAAGGTTATGATGCCCTTAATCATCAACCAAGATGTGAGATGACTATTTTGTAGCATTTTTTCCCACAACCAATCTGATTAACTGGACCTTCAGTATGCTCTCCTTATAGCTTTGGTTTTGTTTTCTCCCTGGCTGCTAAAGGATGGCCTGATCCTGTTGGTGATCATATCCCAACTCCCATATGAAGTCAGTGAGATATGAGGTTCTCAGTGTCCAACATTTCTGAGTCAAATTGATCAGGAAATCTCTTCCTGCATTAGACCAGCCAAAGGTCTGCAATATTGGTCTTTCACATGATTGAATACCTTCCTCATAAAATTGCAATTCAGACTTTCTTGACATTGGTCTGATGTTGTTGATCTCATTTAACATCCTAGCTTTAAAAAAAGTCAACGCTGACTTTTCAGAGTATCGTATTCATCTAAAATAGAGCAAATTGGAGTATGTGAATGTTTCATTTAGCCACTTCAAATGTCTTCCCTTCTGTAAGCATTTTGGAGGGGATTCTGATACACTATCATTTGTTCAGCTCTCTGAATTGTCAGAGTTAGAGTTAGTTTTTTATGTGAGTGAGCGCCTCAGGCAAGGAAATCCTTGCGTATACGAGGTAGGATTGCTATTATAACTGAGTCTCAGTCCTTCCTTATTTCTTTGAGACTCTTCCATTTATCACAAGGTAGCCTCAATAAAGATTTTAAAGGCCAGTCACGGGCTAAAGTGAAGAGCAAGTTTATTAGGGGAAATGCAAAAAGAAAAGAATGCAATTGTTTAATAAAATGGGGAAGAGGATTTCAGAGATATAGATCAGCACAGAGAAAAAAATGCCCAGAGGTTCCCATAATTACAAGGAAAAGGCAGTGAGGCAGTTAGGTCAGAGAAATAGACTGAGTGGCTGAGGAGGTGGTACATGTTAAAGCAGTAGCAAAAGAAAGGTGTAGTCTCTCCCTGGAGAGGTCTTAAAATGAAGAGGACAATTTGAATTCTACAGGATGTGGTGAGGAAGGAAATTAATGTTACAGAGGTGGGTAGGAATATGGTTTCACTTCCTGGCGTGAGATAGTCTGGGTTTTGACACCCCGCCTGTCCCCCATATACAGTGGAGAGTATTGAATTAGGAAGACTATAGAATCATAGGACTGGAAGGGATCTTGAGAAGTCATTTAGTCCAGTTCTCTGCAATCACAGAACAGGAGTACATATTTGTAGACTATCCCTGACAAGTGTTTGTCTAACCCAAAAGTGGGTGATAAGTGGCCTGCAGTCCGGATGCAGTTCCAGTGGGCTGCCAGAATCTGTTTATCTGAGATTCCACAGGTACAGCCACTGCCTTTGACTGCAGTTTGCTCCAATGGGAGCTGAGGCAAGAGGCATGGGCTGAGCCACTGCGTCCTACATCTCCTGTTGGCCGGGAACAGCCAACAGTAGCCAAAGGGAGTTAGGAGTAGCTGCACCTGAGGGCACTCGGATAAATAAAGCATCTGGCAGCCTGCCAGGCATAACCCTGGTGAACTATGCATGGTCTGTGAGCTGCTTATGGCCTACTTCTTCTCTAACCTGCCTTTTAAAATCTCCAATGATGAAGATTCCACAACTTGCCTAACAATTTATTCTAGTGGTTAACCACACTGATAATGAGGAAGTCTTTCCCAATGTCCACTCCAAATCTGCCTTGATGTCCCATCATCAGAGCTTGAGGAGAACTATTCTTCTCCCAGCTCCTTATAACAACATTTTAAATACTTAAAGCTGTTACCATGTCTCCTCTCAGTCTTCTCTTTTCCAGACTGAACACAACTTTTTTTTCAATCTTCCCTCTTATGTCATATTTTCTACATCTTTAATCACATTTGCTGCTCTTCCCTGGACTTTCTCTAATTTGTTCACTCCTTTCCTGAAATGTGGCACCCAGAACAGTACACAGTACTCCAGCTGTGGCCCAATCAGCACAGAGTAGAGCAGGAGGGCTGCTCCTCATGTCTTGCTTACAACACTACTGCTGATATATCCCTGAATAATGTTTGTTTTCTTTTCAGCAGAGTCACACTCTTGACTCATATTTTGTTTGTGGTCTGATATGATCCCCAGATCCTTATTCCCCGTATTGCCTCTTAGTCATTTCCTAAGCATGGTACTATAATCAAAATTGGACAAATCTTAGGGTGATTTTGCAGGTTGTACTAAGAAGCAGACATGCACACAAGGATGATTTGCGATGGAGGGAAGAATCTGTGATCAAAGATGACTCCCATATTTGGCAAAACTTCAGATGAGACGACTCATAGTCTGGGATTTAGAGGTACTTTTCCCAGAAAGAGTTTTCAGATCCTGAAATATTTAGCACTGAGTGCTGCTGGAGCCAACATCAACACTCACAAGAAAAGGCAGGGCAGATAGATAGGAGATGCGTAAACTTGCTGAGGAATGGGAGATTGTAGATGGGACAGTAGCTGACAAATGAGGGCTTTTTTTCAAGAGAGAAGGTTAGACTATAACAGGGAAACCTCCAGTGCAGAGGGAATGTGACCTAAGGCAACAGCCCAGTATTCAGTAAGGAAGTGCTTTTGTTTTGTACAATAATTGATATTCAAGAAAGAATACAGAACTGAAGTTAGAAGCAAAAAAATTCATTTCAGAAAGAAGAGTTCCTTTAGAAGTTGAAATAACAGATCTAGAATGAGGACTGACTAATTGCAGTACTGAGATGCCAACCTATGATGATTTTTATTTTTTATTTGGCAGAGAAATGTGCTTATTTGGCTGACTCTAAAGACAGCTGTGCTGGCAACATCAGAGATATTTCTGGGTCAGTCACATGGTGTGTGCTTAGCTTGTTTCAGTTTAAATATTCTCTCAAGTATGTGTTCTCCACCTACATTTTTTCCCCATGACCATTATTTGATTGTGAGAACTATAACAACTTAAAGGTTGTGTTCACTAAAGAGTTTTGTGGACAGAGGGGACCTTCTGTCGACATAACTGAGGGAACTTCTACACACATAAAGCGTTCTGTTGATAGAGTCTCAGCAGAACTCTGCATTTGTCTTGACAGTGTTATCCCTCGAAAATCTGAGGAATAAAGCTTCGGTTGACAGTCTTCTGGTGACAGAAGTGCAGTGTAATCACTTTTGTTGACAGAGAGGGGCTTCCGGTTCCACTGGCAGCCCAGTTTGCTGAGCTTCCAGTCAGCCAGTCTGTCAACAGAGGGCAGGGAAGTCTGGCTGCCCTCTGTCAAAAAAGCAGATTGTGGTCAGTTGTACTGCTGTCCAAAACTAACTGCACCTGCTAAAGCAGCATGTTGGATTTACGTGTCTAAGAAGGTGTCATTTTCCAAACCGTATTCATTCAGGTGTCAGAGAACTCTTTGCGGGAACGCATTCATTAAGGACTTGAGAATCCCTGGCCTTCCTGTTAGTACTCCTATGTGAAGATGTAAGATGTCTCCACCTGAGGAATAGAGCTGTATGCATAATAGCGTGTTTGGTGCACCAATAAGTAAAAAACCAAATGAAACCACTGTTTTGTGATGTGTCCATTAGTTTTTTAGCTTTTAAAACTCTTTTTTTGTTTTTGTGCTTTAAAATAAAATTGAAGTAAAGTTCAAAATGAAAAGTTGTTTCAAATAAAATATCAAAATGTTTCATTTAGAAAATGCTGAAGTGAAATGTTTTGTGCTTTTTAAAATTTTGTTCAGGTTTTCCATTACAACTGAAACAATTTGGCAAATCTGACACAAAATCGTGACATATTTTTGTTAACCTTTATCTACGCCTTGGTGAAACAAGTTTCAGACAACATTTTTTGGCACTTGTAGGCCCAGCTCATAGACTAGGACCTTGTTATGTTGGGTCCTGAACAAAAAGATGGTCTCCCAGTTCAAGTATAAGGCAAGAGACAACAGAGAAAAATAGCCAGACTGGGGAGTATGAATAAACAATGAAATAATATTGCTTAGTACGAAAGGCAGGGCACTCTGCACTATTTTCATTTTTTCTTTTTTTTGGCAGACATGTCACAAAGCGTCCTGAGGAGGGATGAGAAGGTGGCTACTGCAGTACCTTTACAGAGAATCACTGTCCTTAGGGTTTATGGTGTCCTAAACAGCGCTATCAAACTACCTCCCCTATGCCCAATGACAGCCTACAAGGGGGAGAGAGGGCTGATGATGTTTTAGAGATGCAATTTTATAACATTAAGCAACCCACTAAAGTAATATTTTAAAGAAAATTTTAAACTAGGATCCTGTAGACTAATGTATTACACTCAGCCCTGGTCTACACTAGAGAGGTTATTTCGAAAAACTGCACGCTATTCTGAGCTAACGTAGCCCTGATTTTGAGTGAAATGCCTATTTTGAAATCACTATTTTGAAATAGCCCTAGTGTACACAGGCACGGGCTTTTATTCCAAAGCAATTTGCCTCCAGAGGCCTGGCACAGCTGAAGACCTGACCACCCTAGGCACACTTGCATCCAGTTCTACTGCTCGCCCCCCTGCAGAGCCTTAGAGAAGCAGGCCACAGGCAGAAGGGCTGGCTGCATGTGGGCTGACCTGAAACCCTGAGCAGCAATGCAGGGTATCCAGAGGGAACCATGAGCCAGGCCAGAACTCCAAGTAGACCCCTGATGTTTGGCAGCACTGCCAGAGGTGCTCCCATGGTACGTAGAACCCCTGGCTGCAGGCAAGCACCGTCCTGGACGAGTGCAGAGATCCTGGGTCACATAGGGCAGTGAGGGGAAGAGATCAATCTCCAGGATCTCCTCATACCAAATGGCAAAATGCTCAGGTTTATGAACAGATCGCTCCAGCCTGGCACAGAAGGGTCACACCTGGACCCTGGAGCAGAGCTGGCTCAGAATCAAGTAACTGCCAGGGCTACCACAGGAGCTGGGAGGAGTCCAGTCACTCTGGGGTGGCACCCCTCAGGTGCTACTGTTAAAAGCAGTTGGACACTATCCAGGGGAGGGGGAGGGAGATGTCACCGCCCCCCCGCTCCAGTTGTGGAGTCTAGGCAGGACACAACCAGTCTCAACCCTGAGGTGCCTGGGGATGCGGAAGAGGAGGAGCAGGAGGAGGACAGCTACTACACCATGCCTGACAGCCAGGAGGTCCTGCTGACCCTGGCACCGATCCTCCAGGATCCTGGTGAGGGCACTTTAGGTGGGTTAGAAACTTTCCCCTATTGCCTAGGGGTCAGGCAGCCAGTGAGGGGCACACTCCTCTCATGGCACACACTGACTGGGAGTTGCAGAACTGCCCGGTCACCTGTCTGCTCAAGTCCGGCCCTTCTGGAGCAATCAGTTCCAGGATGCTCCAACAAGGTAACCCTGGAGTCCCTCTCATGAGGTTCCTGCAGAGGCCGGCCTCGTTCCAGCCTCCATGGTAGGACACCTTCCCACAACAAGCCACCAGTAAAGTGTCTGGGTTCAGTGACCAACACAGCAGCCCAGGGTTGGGTCTGCACTCAGGCAGCAGTCGCTTCCAATATAACACGGTGCTACAGGGGCAACTGGTGCTGTGCTGAGGAGCCTGCCTGGGAGGGCAGAGAGGTGGAAGAGGGGAACCCAGGGGCTCTGTCCTCAGCATACAGTGTGTACCACTCACACACACCTCCCCCAACTTCTCCCCCTCCAGTGGGTACTAATAGGAGTCCTCTCAGAGAGTGGGGGTTCCATGAACGCCAGACCTGGGATGAGCAGGGCTTGGATGGAAGGTGAGCTGCCCAGTCCCCGATCCCACCTGCAGGCCCGTGGCCTGGCTAGCACATTCCCATGCCTGCTTATCTCTGGGCAGCTGGTGTCACAATGCTGTCTGGGATGTCTGTTCCCCCCACTGCTGCCTGAACAACATATGGCTTTGGTGTTGGCTCAGGAATTGAGGCTGGACACCATCCATGGGGTTTCCTGTGATGACAATCCTCAGAACTTCTTCTCACAGCTGGGCCAGCTGCAAGTGTGGCATATCTCCCACCTCCCACACCATCCATCCTCCTGCGTGGGATCTACAGGAGGAAGAGCTCCCAGGACAGCCTATGCCAGGAGCAGATGGCCTGCCTGCAGACCATTGAGGAGGGTCTTGAGTAGGAGAAGGCAGAGCACTGAGCAGACCAGGAGCACTACCAGGCCACCTGGGACAACCTGATGCACCAGCAGAACACCCTGGCTGTGGAAGCAGAGCACCCGATGCCCTGAATGGAGTGGGCCACAGGGCACATCCCTGTTTCCCTACCCCAGCCTTCCCCCTCCAGTCTCCACAGGACCCACCGGGCAGCTACAGCCTCCCCACCACTTGGAGGCCATCAGATCTCTCAGCCCCATTCCTGAGCCCCACTTCCTCCTCCTGCATTCCAAGTTCCTGTCTCCTTCCCTCCCCTGTTTTATAGACCTCCAATAAACACTCCATTTTGTTCCAGAAAGTGTTCTTTATTCTTTGTTCTGCAGGGGAGAAGGGAACAATGGGAAGGGAGAGCAGAGGAAGGTGAGGTAGGGGATGAAAGCAGGCACACATGGGAAATCAGGGACCCCTTCTGGAGGGGCACAGAGGGGGCATCTCAGAAGTGGCTTTACAGAAAACTGTCCTTCAAAGCCTCCCTGATGTGCTGTGAATATGGGGCTGATATCTGGCTACTCGTAGACTCTGTCCAGACATTCTGCCTCAGCTCCCACCATACTGGCAGGAAACCTCTCACTTACTTTCACACAAGTTGTGGAGTACACAACAGACTGAAACCAGAAAGTGGGTGCTGTGCTCGCCGAGGTCCAGGCAGGTGAGGAGACACTGGAACTTTCCATTGAGATGACCAAACATGCATTTCACTATGTGGCACCTGCTCAGCCCATCACTGAAGTCATCCTTGCCGAGGTCCAGTCTGCCCATATAGGGCTTCATGAGCCAAGGGAGCAAGGGGTAGGCCACATCACCCAGAAGGACAATGGGCATGTCCATTTTCCTGACTTTGATGGCATGGTTGGGGAAGAAGGTGCACATCTTCTGGAAAAGGCTGGAGTTCCAAAAGATGCATGAGTCATAAGCCTTTCCCAGCCATCCCATACCGATGTCCATGAAGCAGTCCTTGTGGTCCACAAAGGCCTGCAGCACGATGGAGAAGTAGCCCTTGTGCTTGGCATATTCATGTTCCAGTGGATGGGGGCTAGGATGGGGATGTAAGTGCCGTTTAGGCCCTCCTTGTGGTTGGGGATGCCCCTGGAAGCAAAGCCATCCACAATGGTATCCACATTTTCCAGAGTGGCAACCGTGCACAACAGCACCTAGTTGATGAAGGTGATGACCTGAAGGAGCGTGGTCCTGACAGTGAATTTCCCCACACCCAACTAATTCCCAACAGAGCGGTAGCTGTCATTGTATCTTTCTATAGGGCAATGGTGATGCACTTCTGCATGGAGATGACAGGTCTCAGGTGGGGGTCCTGTTGATTGGGGGCAGTGGTGAGCCACTTGCAGGGCTCCTGGAAGGTAGCCTTCATCATGCAGAAGTTCTGCAGCCACTGCTGATTGTCCAGTTCCGGCAGGACAGTGTGGTCCCACCAGTTGGAACTGGTGTCATGCTGCCAGAAGTGGCACCGTAGGGTGTGCAGGGGATTGAGGGTACGGTGCAGGAGGGGGAGCACCAGGGTGATAGGGTCTGGCTGGTGCTCATCGTTGGTTTGCAGGCACTCTGGCTCCATGCTGTGAGTGCTGCAGCATCTGCAAGGGCAACCAGAGTACAAGGCTGCACATGCTCAGTGCATCCCCTTTATATTCTGGGACAGGGGAGGCAGCAGTGGAGTGACTGGTGAGATGACCATTCCAAGCAGCTTCCCTGACCAAGAAGCAATGGAAAGTACCTACCCTAGTGCCCTCCCTGCAGTGCTTCCAGGGACTCCAATCCAAAATAAGCTCTGTCGTGTGTGGATGCCCTCTTTCAGGATAAGTTTTGCTTATTTTGGGGCTTTTCTGTAGTGTGGATGCATTGTTCTGTAATAGCTTATTTTGAAATAATAGCTACAGAATAAGCTATTCCAGAATAATTCGGTAGTGTAGACATGCCTTCAGAAACTGATAGTATATACCTAGGGTTGTCAAATGCCAGTTAAATGACTTCATTCACTTGAATGGTTCTTTCACAGATACTATGTTCTCGTAGTATCGGAGGGGTAGCCGTGTGAGTCTGGATCTGTAACAGCAACGAAGGGTCCTGTGGCACCTTATAGACTAACAGAAAAGTTTTGAGCATGAGCTTTCGTGAGCACAGACTCACTTCATCAGATGTACATGCATCTGATGAAGTGAGTCTGTGCTCACGAAAGCTCATGCTCAAAAGTTTTCTGTTAGTCTATAAGGTGCCACAGGACCCTTTGTTGCTATGTTCTCGCAGGCTTTTACACTTTGAAGTTCACTAGATCCTCTCTGGAGGAAGCAGCGCCACAGACATTAAGACGCCCTGGTGCCCCAAATTTTCAGGTGCCCTATATGTTTTCCATATGAGTAAGGATAGCCATGCCCGATTTGGACTTCTATCACTCAATTTTTCCAAAGAAATGTGATCAGACTGTACTGTGTATCCTTCTTCAAAATTAAAGACTTAAATATGATTAGGGCCAAACTTTTCACTTCACAGTTTCTTGATGATGTCAGCTGGAAATGGAGCTGCTCAGCAGGACTGGAAATCAGGTCATTTGCTCTCATGCCTTAATACTGAATTAGATGCCTGACTGTTGAAGACTGCCAAATGTGAGAAGCATGTAACTGGATTTTTAGCTTGAGCAGAAAACAACTAGGTTTACCGTAGTGCACTTGAACTCTTCACTCTGACAACCCTGAGGAACAGGGTATGCCAGATTAAGGGATTTTTCAGACCATGGAAGGTGCTTACCTAGTGCCCCAATCCCAGGGGTACATGTGGTTCCATGCCCCCCTCCACCCCATCACTCCCAGGCACTGCCCCCAGCTGCTAGGGAGCAGTGGTGGAAAAGCCTCCAGACCAATTGTTCCCCCAGCTGAAGGGAGGCGAGCGGCAGCGCATAGAGGTCCTTCCTCCTCCCCCTGCCAGGCTCTGAACCACAGGTGTTCCCAGATCAGGAACACCCATAGTAAGGGAGTTCATGCACAGTAAGCAGCTAAAGATCCAGTCCAGTTGATGGTTCTTTGCGGCCATTGGGAGCTACTTATAAGATCAGGCCCTTAAATGACCACTGAAATAAAAGCCTATTCATTTATCAAGACCAACAATGCCAGCACGTAGATGGAAGTGCAGCACTTGTACTACTACGTAATATTGTCTTATAATTTACAACATAACTTTCCATTGTTTGCTTGCTCAGCAATGTCCTTGGCAGAATTCATGCATCTAACAGGTATTAAGCATATTTTAATTGGAGTTTCTAGATGTTGTAAGTATTGACACTATTCTTCATGTACTGCCATCTGGGTGATTTTAAACTTCAATTGAAAGTTAAAAACACACAATTCATCTACAGCGGGACTTCATTTAGGAAGTGAATATCTGACATAACTTAAACTGACTGTGACCTGGCAGTGCCAATCTGCAGACAGTATTTAGTTATATAATTTAATGGTCTTTACATTTTCCTACATAGGTGTCTGAAGCCAGTTTCCTCTTTTATAGAAATCTTGTGGTAACCTTTGCTCCCTAATGGTTTAAATCACATTCTTAAAGGATTAAACTGTTATGACAAAAGAGGAATGTTTAGATATTATGCTTTGCAGCTAAAAAATTTGTCAGATTAGAAATCATGTATTTTATAATCTTAAGATCAAAGAAGCTTTCCATCAAAGCTTTATGTCTGCTATAATATTTTCCCAACCTTAGGTGAACCAGAATTGTTTTGGCTTATCTCACATTGGGTTCACTGAGTAAGTCAAGCCAAATGTGGGAAAAAGCTTCCTGCCAAACATTTTAAACATTTCACATGTTTAGGGCACAAGAGGTAAGCCACGTGTATTGTTTTAGTGCACTAGTGAAGCCTCCCTTTAACAATATTTTGACCTTGAGTTTTACACGAGATCCTTTTTGTATGACATATAAAATCCTACAGGGCAACCATTTAACTTCCATTAAGAATACTGTTCACTTTGTTTAACCTTGTGACCTAAGTGCTCCTGTAAAGATTCCTTTTTATAGAGTTTTTACATTATAATGAATTAAGTATAATTTCTTTTCTGGAGAGAAAAAAAAAGATTCAATTTGCTCAGAAGATGGCTTTGTAGAATAGTTTAGCAGAATAGCAGAATAGTTTTTTATCTTTATCCATCTTTACATCGAGCAGTCATGTTCCCCAACAGTCACAAAGCAGTGATCATTTAAAGTTCAAATTGCCGGGTAATTTAAATCTGCTTAGTGAGGTCTTTTATTATAGCATTGCTGTGAATTCAGCAAAGCAAATATGATACTAAAAGTATGATTGAGAATCTACACTGTATGTTCTAGAGCTCCTTAGGGCAGGTCTATGCTACAGCAGAAGATCCAACTGAGGTACATAATTCCAGCTACGTTAATTACATAGCTGGAGTCAACATACCTTAACTCAGGCTTCCACAACAGTCTCCACCAAGGGGAACATTCACTTCAGTCAACTTCCTTTACTCCTAATGAGGGTCAGGAGTACTGGGGCCGAAGGAGGCGGAAGTAAGTTAGATTTAACACGCTCCAACAGACATGCTAAATCTAACTCTGGAAGATCCCCAGTAGTGAAGATATACCCTTAGTAGTGGAATATTATTTTCTTTGAAAACAACAAGAAGTCCTGTGGCACTTTATAGACTAACAATTTTTTGGGAACATAAGCTTTTGTGGGCAAAGACAAAGTGGGTCTTTGCCCATGAAAGTTTATGCTCCAGAAAAATCTATTAGTCTATAAGGTGCCACAGGACTTCTTTTTGTTTTTACATATACAAACTAATATGGTTATCCCTTTGATTATTTTTGTTGTATATGTTGGTATAGTTGTCTCCAAAATGTTTACAATATACATATTTTTCTGCTAAAAATTTAGAATGCTGATAAGGTATATGAGGGGTACACACATAGAAAATGAAGTGTAATCATGAAATGGTCTTTTGTAAGGTAAAAAACATACATAATTTTTGAAGTGTTGTAATTATCGTCTTCTTCAGTCAACATGGGCTGGCTTGGAGGATGAGAGACACACGTGGGGTTGGGTTATAATAAATTTGGACCAGCTTCTGTTACTGAGAGAGAAAAGCTATTGATCTGGAAAGAATTTTTCTTCAAGTCTATGTTGCACCTAAGTTTGTCACTTATGTCATCATTTCTGAAGTGAATTCAGAAACGCAAATTTGAATAGATATAGAATACAGGTACTGCCTTGGAATTTGCCTTGAACCAATGTACGTTTGATAACGTGTGGTGGGCTGTTTTCCATTATTCCTGTCTGAAAGTAATATACCTGAACATAATGAGCTAATTGTCAGTAGTGCTGCTTCATTTTTCCTATGTTTGATTTATGAATTAGTACATGCTGGGTTTGATCCTACAAGCTGTTGGGTGCATTTAGCCATGGTCACGCTGAATAGGCGTTAAAGGGCTTGAGCACTTTGCAGGAAGTGCTCCACGTGTTCAAAGATCAAGTGCTATGCATTCAAACACCATACTTGGAATGTTTTACAATGACTCCCAGGAATTTTTTAGGCTGTCATGAAATTAATCCTTTTTCCCCACCCACCAGCTCATGTTAAATGTCTTGGTTTATGTTATTTTCCATTGATTGCATCAGCACAATTTTTATCTGGCTATTGCACTGAAGTAAAATGATTTTCTTGATCCTTATCCTTCAAGTTATTTTCCAGTGCAGAGCTCCAGTTACTTTACTGGGGCTTTACCGCGTGCACATTGTAAGTCAAAGGATTTGGCATTAAATCTTCTGTATGTCTTTTTCAGAGTGTGTCTTCTACTGATTGAATTGGGAATTCATAAGAATATTGAGCATAGCCTATATACCAAACAAAAAATCTACAGCTTTGAACTTTTTTAATATTTAATAATTTTCTATAAGACATCATCAGTCATAAATTCTATAGGGTTTCACTTTATGTGGAGAAACTATCAGTGAAGCTACAGTACTTAGATAAATGCATTTGTTTTCCAAACTATACAGCGGTGCCATTTTTTAAAAAAAGTAACGTCAGCTGTCCTGTGATATTTGAGTTCAGAGTGATACTTTTTAAGGGCAAAAGTTGCAGTATATTCTGTGATAAAGTCAGAGAGCTGAAACATCTCTTTTTTATTTGCACTAAATGGTGTTTGAAGAGTAAAGTTCTGTTCAAATAGGCAGAGTTATTTTTGAAAATAAACCACTCTATTTCATCACAATTTGTCTGAATCCCACGTTTCCATTTTTAAAATATCCACTTTCCCCCCTTCCCTATTTTCACAAGCTTCCCCTCCTGGTCTTCAATTCTAATGTTAGATGACGGTTAACACTTCAAAAAGTTTGGGGTCCAAATTGAAGAGGTTGCCTAGATAAATCTGAGAACAAAACTGAGCCTGTCAGCACTGTATATGACTATATACCAGTCCATATAGCATGGAACACGTGCGTGATTTGAAACCGCATAATACATATGGACACAATTTCCCATCTGATTCTGCTATTCTTTGCTTCACTTGGACTGCAAGATCAGAGTGAAGTATTTGCCTACACTTCTTTCAGGAACATTTCTTACTTATGTGTCAGAATGGTAACGTTAACCAGCTAATTGATTTCAAAGTGCCCATACTTAGTGATTTTTGTGATAAATGAGCTAGCTGGCAAGGCTTTAATGTTAATCAGGAAGAGTACAGTAAGAAGCTCAACAAGCACTCTGGCAGAAGCACTGCCAATTTGAGAAAGGTACCTTATGCCAAAACACTTCCATTACCATTGCAGGGTTTTATTGTGTGTGTTTAACCACAGTCGTCCTGGACATTTGGATATTCTGCTATATTCAGGTGTGATTTGCATAGAATTAAACCAGGCATTTTCAGATGTGATTACATGAATAAATGTCTTGTTGAGCTGCTGTAGTATTCATACCTTTGTGATTTGGTACGCAGATGGAAAATATAAAATCTTGCAGACATGAAAAACATTACTTTGCCGAGGCAAACAAAACTTCTGCCTTCTGGGATCAAACTCTGTTTTCAGAGGGCTGAGAAATGAAATTATAGTTGTCCATGGTCTGGGAATTTCTGACACAAAACAGTAGAGGTTAGTTAGAATTAGATTTCAAATAATGCTGGGCATTTCATGCTTGAACAACAAGTAGACAATCATTTTGTGTCTCTTTGCTGCTTGTGGATATGATTACATTATGGAGTTGTGTTCCTAAAAAAGATGTGGATTATTACTTTTAACAGCTTTCAAACTGAAGTTCTCTAAAAAAAGAGCTGCAATTTAAAAAGTTAAAAACTATGTGCTCCATCCTTCTTTCCAGCAGGAAAACCTCAAGGAGGGGAAAGGTTATGCAGGAATCTCTGCAAACTTTCACTTATGGGCTTCTCAAGGCACATAGTCTCCAGGGAATAGAGTTGGGAATATGCAGAAGAGACCATTGATTTTGACCATATGTTCTTCTGTTGAGTAATACATCTACACCTTTGATTAGAGCACACTTTTGGATATAGACCCTCAGAAATATTAGGGTTTCCTTGATTTTTATGGTGAGTATGGAGGTGAACCAAACATTTGTAAATAAATAAAAATAAAAATAATTTAACGTACTTTTGTATTGAATTTTCCACCAACAAAGCACAATTTTTATCAAATGTATTTATTATTCAGCACTATTTACCAAATAATTTCTATGAAAAAAAACTGATCTCATAGGCACTAGTTTCCTAATTTCTCTGAGAATACTGAATCCCTGCTTCAGCCTATACCCTCACCCCATTCCACAGTTTCGCTAAAGTCTCCACCCCATCTCTTCCTGCTTCACCACCAGCCTCTTCCAATCCCAGTTCTTCCTTGTGTATTCTATCCCTCCCTGAGTACACCCTGCCCTTGCACCTCCTCCCCTTTTCCCCAGGTCCTCCTGCCTGCCATAGAGCAGCTGAACATGGTGGGTGGGAGGAGCTGGGATGGAGTGGGAGGAGCCGATCAGTGGTAATGTTGGGGGGTGGGAAGTCCTTGGAGGGGTGGGAAAGGGATGATCTGCTGGGCTGCCAAGCACCCACCATTATTTTCTGTGGGTGCTCCAGCTCTGGAACACCCATGGACCAAGCACCAATGTTTGATCTCCAGATGACTTGAAAGCAATTCATTGTGAATACTGAAACACCAGCTTTTCTGACTGCATAGACAGGTAATATGATGTTTCTGTTCCCTGACTGGGTAAGACAAACTTAGAATCATGTTTCTGGTGTGAAAACATTACACTTTCATACACTGTGAATCTTCTATCACAGGGGCAGCAACCCCTGGCCCAGGGGCCAAGAGTGGCATGTGAGCTGATTTTCATGAGCATGCGAGGCAGGAACTCAGCCCTGCCCCTCCTCCCTTATGCAGGGGATGCCGAGGATGATCCTTTGTGGATTAACAAAAGACCAGCTAATGCTACCAACCACCACCTAAATGGTAAAGCTCTGCAGCTTAATTTGCTTATTAATGGAACTGTTGTAAATAGGACAATTGTAAGTAGGACTATTAGTGACTTTAAAAAGTATCACTAGCACTTGGACTGTACATAGAGGTCAAAAGGTCAAATTTTGCCACTCCACCTTGGAAAGGTTGCTGACCCCTGTTCTATAATATTTCCTTAAAACTCCTGTCTCAGTGAATATTCCTATTGGTAAATAAATTGGTAAATATTCCTATGATATAAATCAAAAGCAGAAAAAAATCATGAACAAAACTGAAGCAAATGAATTAAATTCAAAAGAATATTTAAGATTTTGGTTTTTTGGCTTTTTTTTGTGAGGTGGGGGGGTAACATTCACTCCACTATTAGCCGGGCTTAGATTGCTATTTATTTGGAGACCTACACACTTTTGCGACTCACTTCTCAACACTATAGAAAGACCTTTTAGACTACCAGGAAGAGTAAGTTAGAATAATTTAAAATTATTATTTTCATTATTAAACTATTATTTATTATTTATTATTAAAATTTCAATAGCCAAGGTGGGGGATGGGGGAGACAAAGGGGGCAACCACACCAGGGGGCAGCAATACAAAAAGGCCCAGGGCTCCCATCCATCACTACTGCAGCAGCAGCAGCAGTGACTATAGTCTGGGCCTTTCAAATTGCTTCCAGAGTGCCACACAGCGCACTCCTGGCAGTGCTGAGGACTTGGAGTGGGTGTGGGGGGGCATCTTGCTGTTTCTTCCTATTTTAATGAGGTTGTGGAATTCCCTAATAAAGACGCAGGCTGTGCACCCTAATACAATTATAGCCGTTGCGCTGTAGGTTTATTCAGAACATTAGACAATGACTCCTAGTAAGGGAAGTGACTATAGATCATTACTTTTATCCTGTACTCCTGCCACAGCAGAGGACAGATCAAATATCTAACTGTTATTCTGTTACACCAACGTGGAGAAGTAAATTCACTTGGTAGTATATTATGGTCTCTTGAACAGTTCATAGTTTTATTTCCCCTCCTCCCTCCCAGAAGATTTCATATCTTCATCAGCAGACTGTAACCTCTCATTCAACTCTAATTTGATTAGGCAACAGCCAGCTTCTGTGTCTACTCTACATGCTCATCAGGGCAGTCTTGATCATTATCCTGTGACATGTCAGAGCCTCCTTTTCGTTATTTTTTTGTATCCCTTTTGAAAATTGTCCCATTTGTACAACTATCTAAAGTAAATAAATTATCCTGACAATACAATGTGCAAATGCAATTGAACTGTTTCACCTCACATGAAGCAAAATAAAAAAAAAAAAAAAAAAAAACATTGCAAAGAATTTGTCCAATCAAACCAAGGTGCCAAAATCTCAAGATCTAGCTATGGCATATGGTATTGAGAAGAAGTACGACTGGATATGAAAAATCACAGCTGCTGGCCAAGTTGATAATTACCTCAGAGTGAGTCAGTGAAATGCTAATTTTCTATTGCTCGGATAGATAAGATCTATGTGGTGTGTCTGTGAATTACTCAAATCTCTGTTTACAGAAGCATGATAAAAGTGGATGCTATTCAAAGTGTCTGAGGAAGGATGGATGTTCGCATTTGTAACTGCGGTCTCCAAGGCAGCTAATTAAAAATTCACTTGGGTATCAGAAGTTTCAAATATAAAAGCAGCATTAGTGATGCCGTCCCAAAACGAAGGAGATTGTTTTTCCTCGCATAATGTTCTCCAGAAATTGGGCTGGGTAAATGAGTTTTAAACTAGGTTAAACCTCTCAATCTTAAGGGACATCTTACCATAAACAAACAGGCTTAGTGTGTTTAGACACAGAAGGGCAAATTCATCTCTGATGCACCTCCATTGGCATAACACTTTCCTCATTTACTCACATGCTTCTTTCAATGAAGTTGCAACTGAGGGTGGAATTTGTCCCATTTACCAAGCTATCTAAGATATTGTCCCTACATAGAAATGATGCCAGATTTCATTGTGGCCACAGAATATTCTCCCTGTTTGTACCTTCAAATTAGATTAGTGCTGATTGAGTTGCTGCAACCAAAATCAACTCTGTCAACCTTCAAACTCACAGTTTAGGTTCAGCAGGACAGATTTTTCCTCTGTGGCCCAGCTGTAGAAACTTGCAAGGTTTTAACTTCCCCACTCACATGTACTGCATATAAAAAAAGAGCAATATTTCCCAGCTGACTAGAAGGGAAGTACAGTTAGTCTGTGAAATCTACTGCCTCTTTTTAAAGATATGTGCTTTCTAAAATATTCATTAATTAAATAAATGCACTTTTAATTGAAGCACACGAAGCTTTAAAGTCAAACTGAGTTCATGTCCGCAGGCTTCCTATTAATGGAATTTCAGAGTGACAGCATGTACCAACTGGCTGGGTCAGTGCCATGTTAATGCATCACCAAAAGTTTTTGCTCTGATGGCGCAGGCCATTGAGATTTTATTCTGGAATTTAAAACTCTCAGAGACAACCCCCTGTAGCCCTGAGGAATAATATCTGTCAACAAATCTGGAGCAGATTGTAACACAGCCAATAGGATCTGTGGACATTTTCCTTATTTTTTAAATGTTAAAGGTACCTACATTTTTATAGAAGCTAATAACACACACTGTTCTTTTTTCCCCTCCAAAAGCAAAGGGTCCAATCTGATTTCTGGATCTCTCTGTCACATTATATAACAGCAACATCCCAGTGAGTCATTCACAGGATGCCCCACTTTGTGGACCTTCAAATGGTTCCCCTTTTTATCCGGGAGAATGAAGAGGATGAAGCATATTTTTCCTATGCCCTTCAACAGATATAAGACACAAGTGCAGTTGCTACATCTGGATGACTACATAGACTTCACAAAGCCTTAGTTAGTCACCTAGCCTCTATCAATGATTGGAGACAGGCAGGTGCCTTAGAATGAAATTCACAAAAACCAGACTTCTAGGCAGGGAGCATTCTAACTACCCAATGGGAAAAGCCAATGAGAGGTGTGTGTCCACTCAACAGCCTGAGGAAGGAAGGGGGTGCCCACCTTCTAACTTTTAGCCTAGTGGTTACAGAATTCATCTGTGGTGTTGGAAACCCAAGTTCACTTCCACACTCGATGTGGAGGGGAGAAAAAGATGTAAACAGAGTATCCCATCTGTCAGGTGAGTGGTCAAGCTAAAAGTTATATGGTGGGGCTCACCACCACCTTCCCTTCTCTTGATAGCCAGATTTTGAACAGCACCCAATCAGATAAGTGGGCTCTGAGCACACCCCCAGGATCCCCAGGCCCTCTAGGCACACTTATTTGCTATTATTTTGAACCCTTCTGGGGCATAAGCATGAGACAGGCATCCAAATGCCTAGAATGAGGCAACAATGCACATACCCAAAAGCAGAAACTGAGGTGGGTAAGGAATTTCTAACCCAGAAAAGGTAAGTCTTGCAAGAATTTAGGTGGCCACAGGACTTGGCAGGCATTTCAAGAATCACATTAGAACTTAAAATTGAGACTGGTACCTAAACCCAAATTCTGTGAATCAGGCCCAAAGCACCTACCCCACAGTGCCACAGACCCTTCTAGCTTGGAAATTAAGGAGTCAGGCTCAAGAACTCAACCATTATTCCTACTTTATTGCACTGCCTGGTTATAGCTATAAAATTATCTGAAACAATGTGTACAAATAATCTTATGTCCTAGATAAAGAACCACTCTATCACTACATGGTTTGTTTTCTGCCATAGGAGGATCTGATTCCAGATCACAGATGTGGAGACAAGAAAGTTTATGTTGTTTGGCATAGACAGTTGCCAACAACAGTGGTCCAGCAGAGCATCCCTAAGATAAGTGTCTGGTTAAAGCTTTCACTCTAGTGCTCCTGACTAGAGACAAGTCCTTCCAAAATTCAGCTGGGATGGATCCTAAGGAAAAGTTCTCATGGGAGGTAGAATCTGAGGAAGTTAGCCTCTCTCAGAATGGGGAAATTAATAGCCATGGCAGTATGTTATGTGTCCTCCCCAGAAGACGTTTGGAGTTAGGTGGGTGATTAAGGAGATCAGCTCCTATCATCCTCTCTCTTCTCCACCCTAAAGTGTTGCCCAGTGCATTGTACACCTATGACTGATGGCACCCCAGGAAGCGACCTGTGCAGTAGACCTCACTAGAGGTAATGGTGGGAAGTGACCCAGGGAACATGACAGAGTAGTATCTCCCCACTAGGTAATCTCAGTGGCCGTGTCTACTCTATGCCAAAACTTCGAAATAGCCATGCAAATGGCCATTTCGAAGTTTACTGATGAAGTGCTGAAATACATATTCAGCGCCTCATTAGAATGCAGGAGGCCACAGATTAGGAATAAGAAATAGGATAGGAATTAGGAATTAGGAATAAGGATAGGAATAAGGGGACTTCAAAGTAGGGGGAGTCCTTTCGAAAAGGAGCCTCATCTGGACAAGCCGTGAGGTGGCGAGCCGCGTTAATTTCGAAGTGCTGCGGCCGCCCGCATTCTAATGAGGCACTGAATATGTATTTCAGGCTTCATTTGCATGGCCATTTAGAAGGTTTGGCACAGTGTAGATGTAGCCAGTGTATTTCAGCAGGATTTCCCACTTAGCCAATGATGGACTATTCTGCCCATGCTAAAGCCATGGGTCAGAGCCTGGGCCCTCCTACCTGGATCACCAGTCCCCCTCCTCTTTGCTGGCAACCTCTTGAGTATAGGCTACTAGGCCATGCTGCCCTGTGCCAGAGGACCACTCTGTTGGCAATGGTTACTAGGACCAAGCTCTAGCACCAGTGGACTGGACTTCAGGATTCTCCCAGCAGGCCTCCCTCTATGGCTGATGAAGGTGAGACCCAGTGATGATCCCAAGGTGTTGCTGGTCATGTTTTCCAGGTGGTCCCCAAGTCACTGGGTCACTCTGTTAGCTCCTTACCTGATTGGAATAAGCCAGGCTAGCTACCCAGGATGTTCTGCTATACAAGGTGGTAAAGGCCTCTATCCTAGATCAGACCAGCATTAACCCTGACACTGATGCTGCTTCTACCAGGTGAGTTACTCTGCAGGGGCCTGACCATGACTGGTAGAAAAATGCCTGCAAGACAGTACTTCATGATGGCTGGAGCCAGAGAATTGATCAGAGCTTCAGGTGGCCAAGGTGGGTCCTGAAGCGATCTACCTATATTTTCACAAGCAGGAGGAGGGAATGGGCACAATGCCACTGACCTGTGATACTAGTGGAAGCCATGGGCCTGATGGAAAACTACCTGGCAGCTGCTGAGACTGAGGACAAACCCTGGAGTTTGGGGAGCCTGAGGAGAGAATGGGTGGTTGGAGGAACCCACAGTAGACAAAGTCACAGGAACCCAATACTTATCCCAGCCACCACTTCCCAACCCCCAAGTCTGGACCATCAATGCTAGGCCATCCAAATCTATGCTAAGAGTGAAGGGAACTTGCAAGAAGGACACAGTCCGCACCAGGAAGTCACCGGATGAGTGGATGTCTGAGACCACTGGTCAGAGTGTGGCCAATGGGGATACTTTTGGTGGAAGTCCCCTCATACTGACTCTAATAATGGGCAAGTGTGGCTTTCCAGTCAAGGGGCATGGGATCAGGCTGCAGGGCAGTTCCTGGTCCCCATAGGGGTAGGAAAGATCCTCATAACTTCCTGAGTTGACTTGAGATATAGCCAGATGCTCGCTGAGGAGGATTTTGTCTCAAGCCTTAAATTATCCAATGAACAGATGCACTTGCAATGTACCCATGGGGACACTCACCATTATCTCCCAGCCAGGGTAAGGACTGAGAACTACCACTAGGAGGAATTTGTCCATGTAGTTGTGGTCCCTGGGCCAGCCTGCTGCACAGTGTTGGTGTGGGACTGGCCTAAATTTGGAGAGATCCTCCAAAATAACAATAGCCAGCCCCATGAGCAGAGGAGACTAGGGCACCATAGAGGGAACTATTCATATGCTCAACAGAAGCCAGCTCTGGGGAAGGAACATCTGACCCCATTGAGCTGTCCCCAAAACCCAACCTGTTATGGACCACCTTGTGGAGGATGCCCAGTTGCAGCCTGAATGAGAGGTAGATTTTATGCAAGAGAAGGTCCAACCTAGGCCCTCAGAGCAGGCTACAGGCACAGACCTGAAAGGGGATGCTATCCTGAAACTCCTGCAGTGCCTGTAGTTTGAGATCTGGTGAGATCATTCGTATTGGGTGGTGCAGGAACCACAAACAACAGTCCCTTGAAGATTATGCTGAGGCCTGCACCTAACTCATGTGATACCCTGAGCAAGTCACCTGGTATGTAAAAAGTCTCTTCAGAGAATAACCCACCATTTTGTTTGGCCCATCCTCCACCAAGAAGTTTGGGATGATTGCACTTCTTGTCCAGAATGTAAGTGGGCCAGAACCAAAGGGGGACCTCGAGCACTGCTTATACCATTTCTCTTGATCAGTGCATGCTTCAAACACGTTAGAAGGTGTGTTGCTCGGACCCTGGAAAGAAGTAAGGCAGGAAATTGATTTATGCTCATGATCCTTGATTATGTATCACAATACCCTGAATCTGTCCCCTTTCAGTCAGCCACAGCACTCACTATGACCACCAAACTGGTGACGGTCATTGCTAGGGGTGGGATAGCAAAAGAAATCCTGACTGATCAAGCAGTAATGTATCCTCTTAACAAGTGGTTTTCAACCAGTGTGCCGTGAGAACTAAGTGTGCCACAGAAATTTCATCAATTTCCCTTCTCCCCAGCTCTTTGCAGAGCTAAAGGGAGAGGGAACTGATAACATTTCATGGCACACCTAGATGACCTTGCTAGTGAGGCTAGCCTGAATCCCAGCTAATGTGTGGTTGCTAATTTCCCTTTTGCAGCTGCTTTGCAAAGCTTCTTCAAAGAGCTGTGGGGGAGGGGAAATTGACCAACCCTGAACCAGCTGGGACCTCAAG
Organism: Carettochelys insculpta; assembly: GCF_033958435.1. Lineage (NCBI taxonomy): Eukaryota > Metazoa > Chordata > Testudines > Carettochelyidae > Carettochelys > Carettochelys insculpta. Next base: position 114,598,679 of record NC_134137.1, read on the forward strand.
TAATAAGGCTGCCTGAGTCCAAGCTGGTGTGGGGTTGGCCAATTTCCCCTCCCAGAAGCCTTTGAAAAGGGCTGAGGGAGGGAAATTAACAGTTCCAGGCTATCTGGGACTCAGGCAGCCATAAGTCAACAGTAACATCTATGAGCGATCAGTTGAGCTGGAAAAAGTGAGTGTACCGTGGAATTGTTTGTCTCACTGAAGTGTGGCCAGTTATTGAAAAGGTTGGGAGCCACTGTGCTAAATTGATAGCAGAGCTATGCCATTTCCTGAACTGACAGGCTCTCAGGATACTGTGGAAGTATAAGAGTTATATTGTAATAATGTAAGAAGTATAAGAGTTACATTGTAAAAATCACATGATGATACAATGTTGCTTCTGAGCTCAAGAAGGGGAAGTTATGTTGATGCTGTGTGTAGGAATGTAGGGTGGGTTTGGATGAAGCCAGGTGTGTGTGGGAGAGCAGGAACCAGAGCAGTAGGCGTTATACGGTAATTAATTAAGGTAACCAGAGAGTCATAAATAGGAGACTGCTGAAGGTGATAATGGAAATGAAGATACGTGACTAGTCTCAGGAGCTATGTGGGGTGGGTGGGTGTCTGTTTTATTTCTTTGTTTATTAACTTGCCTTCTTTTGTCTGTATAAATTGAGAGACCTGAGCCCTAGGTGGGGGCTCACATTTTTCTGAATGTATTAGCAGAGCAGCTTTGCTAACAAATAGAGTGGTCTGACAAATTGTGAGTCTCAAATCTAACTTTGACAATACCCATCCACCATCAACAAATGGACAGCATAATGGGACACGTCAATGGTACCCTGAAATCCACACTACAAAACTTCAAGGAGAATGGCCCCCATTATTGGGATGCACTATTGCCAGCCTTGCTCTTCGCCAAAAGTGGGGTGCCCAGAGCATCAACCCTCTTCTTGCCCTTTGAGCTCCTTTACAACTGACAACCTAGGGGGATCTTCAGCCTCCTAAGGAAAGAGTGGGAGAAGCAAGAGACTTGAGTTCTCAGAGCTACCCAGTATGTATTACTCCTTCAAGAATAACTCTGGACCTTGGGTACCTTCACCCGAGGGATCCTAATATAATCCCAAAAGACCCAAGAATGGCAATATAATGGAACCAAGGTATGTAGCTTTCAGCGAGAGGACTGGGTTTTACTCTTGTTTCCCTCCACAGAGTAGAAACTCCTGGCCAATTGGCAAATGCCTTTTGAGGTGTCCAGGCATGTGCAGCCAGTGGATTATGAAGTCCAGGACAACAGAAGGACATTCTCATGTATCACATATGCAAGACCAGGAATGCCTTGTTTGTTGAGCCGTTGTCCTCTAACCCAGAACTGGGGCTTGTAGCAAGGATGCCATGGGATCCAAGACCTGTTATGTTTAGCGAAGCCTTACTTCTACTTAGCAGGAACAAGTACAAGAAGTACAAATGACTTCCTATACTTCCTATCATCCCACTCTGGATGAGCCAATCTCATGAGTCACCACATTACAAAAATACGAAGGCAGAGAGTGAGTGAGGAAAGGCCACTGACCACTGCCCTGGGCTTCTGTATGATGGCAACTGGACCTAAGGCTTGAGATGCTGGTGGCTGAAGTGATGAAAAGTGAGTGGCGAAGACCAATAGACAACCTGATAGCCCATTGCAGAGTTGCGACAGCTGCCCCTGCCATCCTGTGGAAGGGAAGGGAGGGGGGAGGATTACCTGAGTCAGGATGTGGGCAGCGGGGGCAGTCAGAGATAGCAGCAGGGGGTTGCCTCTCCTTGCCCTACACCCCACCACTCAGCACTCAACATGAGCGGGAGCCTGCTCTACTCCACTGCAGCCTCCTGAGCTCCGCTTTTTCGCAGCAGCAAGAAGTGTCTTCCACTCCCAGCTGCCCCTGGAGAAGCAGAGTTCAGCAGGTTGGGAGGACATGGCAGAGCAGAGCAGCCACCGCTCCTGCTGTGCGATGAGTGCGGGGGTATGGGGAACCAAAAGGAAGTAATCCCCTGCTGCTGCTGCCGCCATCCATTGCCATGCCCTGCCCCAGATAATCTCCAGCCCGGCTGGCCAGGAATGGTCGGGTCCTGTGGTGCAGAAGGGTTGCCCAGCACCCTACACGTGAATCACTGTAGAGGGTTGCTCCAGGCCCTGCCCCCACCTCAGGACAGCCATGGGCCATACAGTTCGCCATTAATTTCTGTAACATTGATGCCATCTCTGGTTTTGATGAATACATAATGGCCTGTACTGGAAAACTCCAAGAAAGACTGGTGTGGGACAGGTATCTGTCAACCCTGGACTTAACCAAAGGGTACTGGCAACTCCTATTGACACCAGCTCCTGAGAGAAAACTGTCTTTCCCACACTATTTGGCCTTTTTCACTCAGTAACCATACCATTCAACTGACATTAGGTTGCCACCTCCTTCCAATGAGGTCTCTGTGATCTCATGACCAGTGTGTGGTTGCCTATATTGACAGCATTGTGGTCTATAGTGGTAACTGAGAGGACCACCTGTGACACCTCACTGGCGTGCTCCAGGTCCTGCAAGAAGCTCACAAAATGCCATCTCAGGAAGGAAGAGGTGACGTATCTTACGCAAGTAGTAGGAGAAGGGAAATTGCAACCACTAATCAATAAGCTCTTGCAAACACACCCATGCCAAAGACAAAGAAAAGGGTAGGGCAATTTTTAGGATTATCTGGATACTGGTTATTAGTTGTCAATGCTTTATGCTGGATTTCATGGCAATTGTTGCCTTCAGCTTCAGCCTGAAGAAGAACTCTCAGTCCCAATCAGTGAGATAGTCCAATTAGTGAAAAGAGGTCTTCTGAAAGAGAGGCTGACACAGGAACCTGTCCTGAGACACCCTGACTTTACAGAAGGGTTTGTACTTCAAACTGATGCCTCAGAGGTGGACTATCCCAAGAAACCAGGGAAGAATACTGTGCCCAAGTCACAAGTTATTTCCCCAGAACTATTGAACAATTGAGAAGAAAGCCCTGCCACAAACTGGGCTATTAATGGGAACCATCAGGCATTCATATCCTTCAAACTACCTGATGGGTGAATGATCAGCGATTAATACAATTAGCAGTCCTAGTCACAATGAATTATTTCTACATGATCTTTCTATATCCAAAACCCATTTATAAAATGAAGTCTCTTAGTGGTGTACAGAAACTCTTACCTTTGGTTAACTTTGATTCTAAATTCAGAGGCTGTTACTATACCATGATTTTATCAGTCATTTGGCTTTCAGAGGTTGGCTTGCATGTTGAGACCTCAGCGTATGGTAGCCTAAATGAGTAGTCCTAGCTGTTACTCTCCAGGGCTCTATTAAAAAGGAGGTCTGAGAAGCAACAGTACAACATGCTGCATCGCGTATTCCCTGTGCACTTGGCTTGGAGCACTAATTTCATATATTATTCACAACTTGATGCAATGAGTGATTCCACAAAGTCACCTAATCTTGTCCAAACCTGACCTTCACATTAACACATCATTTAAATGAAGGGTTGGTACATTAAGAACGCTGCTGTCTGGGAAGCAGCTGTTGCCAGATTTGGGCTCAATTTGCATCTATTATAATAGAATCATAGAATCATAGAACACTAGGACTGGAAGGGACTTCGAGAGGCCATCGAGTCCAGCCCTCTGCCCCAATGGCAGGACCAAGTACTATCTAAACCATCCCGGATAGACATCTATCTAACCTGTTCTTAACTATCTCCAGCGATGGAGATTCCACAACGTCCCTTGGCAATTTATTCCACTGTTTGACCGCCCTGACAGTTAGGAACTTTTTCATAATGTCCAACCTAAATCTCCCTTGCTGCAGTTTAAGCCCGTTGCCTCTTGTTCTATCCTCAGAGGCCAAGAAGAACAAGTTTTCTCCTTCCTCCTTATGACTCCCTTTTAGATACCTGAAAACCAGAACCATGTCTCCCCTCAATCTTCTCTTTTCCAAACTAAACAAGCCCAGTTCTTTCAACCTTTTTTCATAGGTTAGCTGGAGGTCAGTTCTCCAGTTTCTCCACATCTTTTTTGAACTGCGGTGCCCAGAACTGGACACAATATTCCAGCTGAGGCCTAACCAGCGCAGAGTAGAGCAGAAGAATGACTTCTCGTGTCTTGTTCACAACACACCTGTTAATGCATCCCAGAATCATGTTTGCTTTTTTTGCAACAGCATCACACTGTTGACTCATATTTAGCTTGTGGTCCACTATAATCTCTAGATCCCTTTTTGCTCTAGTCGTTCCTAGACAGTCTCTCCCCATTCTGTATGTGCGAAACTGATTGTTTCTTCCCAAGTGGAGCACTTTGCATTTGTCCTTATTAAACTTCATCCTGTTTACCTCAGACCATTTCTCCAATTTATCCAGATCATTTTGAATTATGACCCTATCCTCCAAAGCAGTTGCAACCCCTCCCAACTTGGTATCATCTGCAAACTTAATAAGCATACTTTCTATGCCAACATCTAAATAATTGATGAAGACATTGAACAGAACCGGTCCTAACACAGACCCCTGAGGAACCCCACTTGTTATACTTTTCCAGCAGGATTGAGAACCATTAAGAACTACGCTCTGGGTATGGTTATCCAGCCAGCTATGCACCCACATTATAGTAGCCTCATCTAAATTGTATTTGCCTAGTTTTTTTATAAGAATATCGTGAGAGACCATATCAAATGCTTTACTAAAGTCTAGGTATACCACATCTACTGCTTCTCCCCTATCCACAAGGCTCGTTATGCTATCAAAGAAAGCTATCAGATTAGTTTGACAAGATTTCTTCTTTACAAACCCATGCTGGCTGTTTCCTATCACCTTACTACCTTCCAAGTGCTTGCACATGATTTCTTTAATTACCTGCTCCATTATCTTTCCTGGCACTGAAGTTAAGCTGACTGGCCTCTAATTTCCTGAGTTATTCTTATTCCCCTTTTTATAGATGGGCACTATATTTGCTCTTTTCCAGTCTTCTGGACTCTCTTCTGTCTCCCGTGATTTTCCAAAGATGATAGATAAAGGCTCAGATACCTCCTCTATCAGGTCCTTGAGTATTCTAGGGTGCATTTCATCAGGCCCTGGTGACTTGCAGACATCTAATTTTCCTAAGTGATTTTTAACTTGTTCTTTTTTTATTTCAACTTCTAACCTTACTCCTTTCCCACTAGCATTCACTATGTTGGGCATTCCTTCATCAGACATCTCAGTGAAGACCGAAACAAAGAAGTCATTAAGCATCTCTGCCATTTCCAAGTTCCCTGTTACTGTTTCTCCCTCCTCACTGAGCAATGGCCCTACCCTGTCCCTGGTCTTCCTCTTGTTTCTAATCGGTGACTATTAGTTGAGTATATCCCCTTCTCCTCCTCCCCCGACCTCCTGCTTTGTTGTATGAATGCTGAGGGGAATCAAATCATCCTGCAAACCTGGCTGCTTCTGGCCAACTGGACGAAGTGCATCAGAGACACGCAGTTGTATGTGCATCGTTGCCAGTCCATCTGTAGCATGCACCATATACCCAGATCTAGAGTAGGCTGAGAGGGGGAGCCATTTTAAATGAAGCTTCCCCAGTAGACTTTTTATTTGTGGTTTTCTTTCTGCATTTGTTCGATCTACTCCTTTTTGACTTCATGCTTTTATCCTATGTTCCATGCCACAGCAATGAGACAGAGGGTTGATGGGCTGAAATTCTTGGTCTATCCAAGGAAACATTTTCAGGTCATTATTTCAAATGCTTGTCCTTTGCTGGTTTGGTTAGATGATCCATATGTAACTTTGAAGGAAATAGAGGAAGTGTTTAAAGGACACCTTCTCACGCTAGTAAATATTGCAGAGGTAGAATTTACTTCTCAGGGAATTTTGACAAGTTAGTTCAAGCAGTTCACAGCTGATTTGATTTGTCTTGCCTAAAGGATCAGTGCAGCCCATAAGAGTTGAATATATGGGACATAAGGTTAATTTAACCAGCTCTAAAATGCAGTACAGTTTGTTTCACTAAAATCAGTGTGGTCATTTAAGTGCATATACATTTTATGGTCTAAAATTGTTTAAACAGCCACTAACTTAGATTGTTTCCCTGAAAAAGAAAAGACAAATATGTCCTCAGTCCACAATGTCTGTGCAGTGCTTAAAATAGAGGTGGCAAAATGGCAACAGGCATGGGAACGTGCAGTGGCAATCAGAAGACATATATGCACATTAAAAATGTACTTGATCTGACTGGACCAGTGACATGTCTGATTGCAATGTGGGGTATATTTAGGCTAAGGTGCAAATACTGAAAGGTACAGAAATCCATGGGAGAAGGCCCAAACAGTGATTCATCTGCCATGCCACATGCACAGCACTCATCACAGTCAGCAGGAGTTTGTAGACAAAAAGACTGCGGGACAGATGTTGTGCTAAATGTTTTATTTATTTATTTAGTTATTTTAAAGAAGCTGTATGACTGCTGAGAAGAGGCTATGTCACAGCACACAGTTGTTTTTCTTAGTAGTCTCTGTCACACAGGCCTACATATACTGTTATTTGCTTAGTTAGAGGAAAAACACTGAAGTTGAAGTCACAATGCAGAGGGAAATCACTCATATCTAGTTACAAATAAGTTCAATTTGTGTAGCAGGAAAGATTCCCTGAGTCAAGAGAATCAAATTTGACCAGTCGGCAAGAGTTCCGAAAATCTTCCTCCGTTTCTTTAAAATATATGTATTGATTAAACCAATTTCTTTGACTACCTCACTGAAAAGCACTCGTGGAAATCTGCTATATTGATTCTTGGTATAGTTTTTGTTTCAGCCATTTTCCTGACTTTACTTTGAAATTGAGGCTAAAAATAGTCCAATGTTGCTTCCATTTACTTCAGTGCCAAAACTATCATTAACTTCATGGACAATACATTTTTAAATGCTCAAAGTATCACTACAGAATCATATATTTAATTCTATTTGTTACTATTTTGAAAATGGAAGAGTATGATTTTTGCATATAGCAGCAGAGAGCTTGAGGCAATATGAAACCAATGAAATTAACTACTGTGTTTCTTAGCAAGGTCTGTATTTTTCTTAGAATAAATCCTCCTGGGAAAATAAAAAAAACACATTTTAAATAGTGTGTCGTGTAATGGAGCCAGGTTTTCTTTGCTCAAAGCTAAATGAACAAGCTAAACAATTCAGTAAACAGAGGGTTTTGGAGTAGATTAAATTACAACATGTGAGATAAAAGCCATACCACCTCAGGCTTTGATCCTGTCAGATCTCACAAACCAAAAGAGGTGTGTTTGATGGCTGGGAAAATTTCAAGGAAACAGAGGGGTATAATAAGCAGTGGAGCTGGTGATTCGCTATAATCTGAATCCTATTTAAAGGAATGGAAAGATTCCCATTGGCTATGGCTACACTAGCGAGTTTTTTTTTTTTTAACAAAACCAGAGTTTTGTCGACAAAACTCACCACTCTTCCGCACACAACATGCATTTTGTCGATAGTCTGTCAACAAAACTTGGCACTTCTGCCAACAACATTCTGCCTCTCCCAGATGAGGAAGAGCACCTTTGTCAACAGGTTCTACCCCCCAAAAAGCTGTGTGGATGATCTGGGGGGCCTTTTGTCAACAGGAGGACACTGGGCTTCCAGTTGTCTGTTTTATCAAGAGAACGTCTGGGCAGTTCAGCTGCTCTGTTGACAGAGCAAATAGCTCTTTCCAACCGCTTTTGTGTGTGGGTGCACTCTGTTGACAGATGTTTTGTCAGAAAATCTCTTCCAACAGAAACATCTGTCGACAGATGTTTCTAGTGTAGCCGTAGCCATTGACTTGAATGGGAACTGAATCGGGTTTTCTTAATTCTCTCTTTTGAGTCAGTACTGAACTATTGCCCCACCATGCGGCTGTTAGATGTACCCTGTCTTTCTAGTATCAGAGAGATAGCCATGTTAGTCTGTATTTGCAATAACAATATGAAGTCCTGTTGCACCTTATAAACTGACAGATTTATTGGAGCATAAGCATAAGCTTTCATGGGAAAGACCTACTTCATCAGACGCGTCTGATGAAATGGGTTTTTGCCCATGAAAGCTTATGCTCCAATAAATCTGTTACTCTATAAGGTGCCACAGGACTTCTCATTGTTTCTGTCTTTCAAATGAGACACAGATTTGACAATTTATAGCTACTACAGATCCCATCTTTTTTTTTTTTTTTGGAAGTGTACAGATATCAGCCCTAAAGTTCTGGCCAATTTCCAAGTTAATTATATTTCTCATCCATAGACTTTCCATATAGTTTCAGTCATGTATAAATGCATGTTTCACTTCCTCTTCTGTAAATTGCTGTGTAGTAGTGCTGTAAACTGTTGTGTAGTATCAAATGGCTGTGGTATTCCAATCTGAGGTAGCTACATGTCATTAGTATGTAAAGTGATCCTTGCTGAGGTCCCTGGGGATGTAAATTGTTGTTGGTTGTTGCTGTTATTGCTACAAATGGTACATCTGTGTGTGTGTTCCAAATTGTTATTTTCAGTTCAGCCCAGGTGACAGGAGAAAGAGGCATATATAAGTTTAAAAAATATTCAGAGCAGATGCCAGAAAGAATGTTTGCTACCCCAAAACAAAATTCATGCATATAACATCCTAACAAACAGTTTACAGAGTCAAAAATCAATAGAGTCTGTTAAAAAAATAAACAGGAGACCTACTGACATGAGTCTGGGGAAAATAACCTGCCCCAGCCTGAATATAACCCTACAGGTATAAAATATGTACATTTAGATTCAATTAGGGAAGGCCTGCATCACTACACTCTGAGTTGCGCTGTGACTACAAAGAGCTGTGATTCTTCCTGCTGTGTTCTACTTTTACTGTTGGACTTCTTCAGCATATATAGACAATGGAATGTGACCTGACAAGTGCTGCTCATGGCTATGAGGGAAGGCACTTTAGAAACTAGTTTCAGTTCCAGCTGAGACTCTAAAGCAATTGATGATAAAAGAAAGAAAACTTTAGATGACAGCCTGAGAAGAGCTGAGTTTTTTAAATGACCAGCTATTAATGATCCAGATTAAATTTCTATCATGCTTATTCTTCTCTCACTTCTTGCCCCCCCATACAGAAGAAAATTATGTGAGTGTTTATTTAAAAAACTTGCTATGAGGTATTTTACTCCAGGGTCTGCTTTAAACTAAAAAATAACATTGGTGCTTCCTGTTTAGTGTCATCTTACAAGTCAAGAGGGGGAAAAAAGAAAATTAGGTACGTGAATACCAAATGAGATAGCTCTGTACCAGAGTAGGAAATCAGAAGGCACTTATTCCTTTATACATCCTGCCATTTTATTTTTGTTGATTTAGTATTTTGGGTTGATTTTATTTTTCCTTTGCCTTTTTTCCTTTGCCTTAAGGTTTTGTGAAAGAGGAAGCAGTCATCATTCCCAACATTAACATCCATTATTTACACAATGTTATAAATATACCTAGTGATTTGCAGACAAAAATAATGGACCTGATGCTTGTCTTACATGGTTGTAAATTGAACATAATTCCATTCAAATCTGAAAATCCTGTAAACCCAGGAGAGGTGAAAGCAAAGTTAATATCCCTGGCCTGAAGAACTTTCATACCAAGAGCCTGATCTTCTTATGGGTCATAAGTTAAGACTTGACATGTGGGATTGTCATGTGGGATCGTGTCCCCCCAGCAAGAAAATTAAATCCTCTCACAATATTCCACTGTGCTGGGAGCTCTCTGAAAGTAAGACCTTTTCACCAATGTGGAGTGGACCAAAACTAGGGATGGTCTGCAACCACAAAGTTCTGTTCTGTTAAAGTTGGAGGTGTTTGGATCTGGGCTTGTAGCTTGTCCCATTGTAGTGTATGGAAAGCTGATTGGAAGTGATATCATCCATACACTGAACTATTTGTTCCTGCCTTACTCTAACTCTAAAATAATTTAAGTCAAAACTTCCCTTTTGCAGGGGCCCAAGAAAGCTGTGCCTTCTTTGAGCACCAGTACTCCAACTTATTCAACTGAGAAATTGTGCTCCACTGGTTACAGCAGGGAGTTTGAAAGGTCCTGCTCTGGGTTCAGAATCATTCTGTGTCAATCATTCATTCATTGTGTGACATTAAGTGAATCACTTGACCTCAATCTAGCTAGCTGCAAAGCACCACATAGATACTGAAACTAAACTAAGCCTCCCTGGGGGAAATAAATGTATTATTTTAAACAATCGGCATTCAAGTGGTGTAAAAAACGCGTCAGAAGGTAAATCATTTCTAGTATCTGAGCATAAAGCAGTGGCAATATAGCTTCTTTCATTGATGATTTCAAAGTCCATATGGCAGTACTGTCTGATGTGTCCTTCATGTGTATGAACTTGAGCTGTCTAAATGATGATGAGTTAGGTAACTAAGATAACACATGTTTAAGGAAGATAAATTCTCTCTTAGCTGAGCTATGCTGGTCAATAAGTATATTGCTGACAACATTTGTGTACAGCTTTACTTAAGCCACAAGACGTGACAGACAATGTGCAGTGATGGATCAGCGTGCCTCAGGTGCACAAGGTAAAATGAACTAAGTGCACCCTCCCACCTGAAAAGAGAGTAGATCCATCAGCTGGTGTGCTCAAGACTGCCCTGTGGCAACTACAGTCTAAAGTCACTGATGGCATAAATAACTATTTTGAAGATAATCCTGCTGTGCTCGCTTAATTCAGGGGTTAATTTGGCTAGTCATTTGGTTTTATGCAGTAAAATATTTAGAGGTAGTCCTAGGTGCAAATACCGAGTCATTATTTTATAGTTACATATTTTCTCGTCCACAGTGCTGCATTAGAAAGAAAAATGTAGGTGTTTTCTAAGCGGCACAGTCTGACGTTATAGCACTAACAAGTGGGTGAAATATTTCCACTGAATCTCAATTTGATCTGGAAAAATTTTAGATTAGATCCTGTGATAATGCTTTCCTCAGCTGGCCTCTTTAGCTGTCCTATAGCCTTTTTAGGAAACCATTCCATCAGGCCCACTGAGGGAGGGTGGTCAAATGGGGCAGTTGCCCTTGGGGCCAGCAATTCTCAGGGGTCTACAGCTCCCGGCCACTGCTGCTGCTACTGTGGCAGTGGCACCAGACAGATCCCCAGTCCCCTTTGAATTCCTGACAGTGTACTGGGCCTGTCTTCAGGGATCTGAGGGCTGGAGGGAGAGAGAAGTACAGTGCTACAGTCTGGGCAACACTGAGGACTGACTGCCTCTGGCCCAGACCCTTCTTCCCAAGGTACTGCCCTTCCAGTGGCATGGAGCTTCTCCCCTACCCACACATTGCCTTGGGGCCCACAGCAACAGTTGGCCCTGCTGCCTTCAGTACAACTATCCAATCCTTTCACACAGAAACTTCCATAGTTACTATGGGATGACCACCATTACGTGGTCAGTTATACCAATTACAGAGAAAAAACCTTAGTGCATAATACCTGGCACTTGCAAGTCTTTATTCTCTTTGTTTACGTGTACACTGGTTTGCTTAATCTGGGCCAGATTCTAATCCAAGTTAATCGTCATTTACACTGGTGAAATGGAGATCAGAATCTGGATAACTGATTTTCACTTTGAGTTTCTATTTTGATGGAGGCCCAAAAATCAAACTGAAACCAGCAGTAGGAGTTGAATTTACAGGGACTCCAAAAATGTGGGGACTCCAAAAATGTTTTGCCTGATGTATGATACTCTTAAACATTGCCTCCTGAGATGTGGAGCCCCCATCTATTATTAAAGGAGCTGAGGTACCAGATACTGAGCAGCAGGCATGATCAATCATAGTGGCACAGTTCTGCTGATATACCATGGATGTACATTAATGACTTGGGTAACTGAAATTTTATCTCACCCATTTCAATGTTTTCCTTGTCCAAATAATTTCTTTTTTAAAATTAACCTTACAACACAATTGGGTTGACTTCTCAGAATTTTAAATGAGAAAATTCCACAGCTGATGTATTTCCACCCTTTGGCTGTTAATTTAATTTATTTACTTTGACTGTTTGCCCATTTGATCATTACCTTTTTTATAGAAATAAACTTGAATTTGTTTTCTTGGCAGCAAAGGACAAGCTGATTGATGGAATTTACCTTCTGTGAAATCAAATGGTGGTATAATCCTGGAGGGAGAAAACCTAGGATATTTCATTATGTGGTTTTATTCTTACCACTTATTCATCTGAAAATTTAAGATTTGCAGAAAAGATATTATATTTTACAAAATAAGGCATATTTATCTCAGTATAGTGCAGTTACGTAAAAATATCAGGGACTGTGAATGGCAACATCACTACAGCTTTTGAAGCATAAAGAGTCACTGGAGAAACCGTACCTGCAGTACTGTACTAAAAGCATTTGATTTGGTAGGTTTCCGAGAGCAGTATATATATTATTTAGTGAAATAACATATATTGTTATGTTTTTTAAATGCTTATTTAGTTTGAGATCTGCTTTTATATTGTGTCCCAAATTTGCTTTAATGAAAATTGACATTTACTTTTCTCCAGACTAGTTCCACAGCTGCATATTAGATTCCTCTTCTTCATATATATTAGTATCCTTTGGCATAAATTAAGTCTATGTTTGAGAGTCCCAAAACTAGGGCAGCAAGAGTTCTGAAAATCAAAATTGAGGTGTAGTGTGTGGAAAATGTACTGCATACTGAATGTACTGCAACTGAAGTACATTGTACTTCAACTTCAAATGTACTGCAACTGAAGTTGACATAATAGGCATCTCAGAAACATGGTGGAATGAGGACAATCAGTGGGACACTATCATACCAGGATATAAATTATATCGGAAAGACAGAACAGGTCGTGCGGGTGGCGGAGTGGTACTATATGTGAAGGATAATATAGAATCAAATGAAGTAAAAATCCTAAAGGAATCAAAATGTTCCATAGAATCATTATGGATAACAATTCATTCCTCTAATATGAATATGGCATTAGGAATATCTTACCGACCACCTAACCAGGACAGTGATAGTGATGCTGAAATGTTAAGGGAGATTAGAGAGGCTATCAAAATAAAAAACACAGTAATAATAGGAGATTTCAATTATCCCCATATTGATTGGGTGCATGTCACCTCAGGACGGGATTCAGAGATTAAATTTCTTGATGCCTTAAATGACTGCTTCTTGGAGCAGCTAGTACAGGAACCCACAAGGGGAGAGTCAATTCTCGATCTAGTCTTGACTGGAACGCAGGATCTGGTCCAAGAGGTAACTGTTACTGGACCGCTTGGAAATAGTGACCACAATATAATAACTTTTAATATTCCTGTGTTGGGAAGAACACCGCAGCGGTCAAACACTCTGGCATTACATTTCAAAAAGGGGAATTACACTAAAATGAGGAAGCTAGTTAAACAGAAACTAAAAGGTAGAGTAATTAAACTAAAATCCCTGGAAGCTGCATGGAAACTGTTTAAAGACACCATACTAGAGGCCCAACTTAAATGTATACCCCAAATAAAAAAACACAGTAAGAGACCTAACAAAGAACCACCATGGCTAAACAGCCATGTTAAAAAGGCAGTGAGAGAGAAAAGGGCAGCTTTTAAAAAGTGGAAGTCAAATCCTAGTGAGGAAAATAGAAAGGAACATAAACACTCCCAAATTAAGTGTCATAATGTAGTAAGAAAAGGCAAAAAAGATTTTGAGGAACAGCTAGCCAAAAATTCAAAAAACGATAGTAAAATGTTTTTTAAATACATTAGAAGCAGGAAGCCCGCTAAAAAAGCAGTGGGGCCCTTGGACGATAAAGATATAAAAGGAGCGATCAAGGAAGACAGTGCCATTGCGGAGCGATTAAATGATTTCTTTGCTTCAGTCTTCACGGCTGAGTATGTTACAGAGGTTCCTAAATTTGAGCCAGCCTTTTTAGGTGACAAATCTGAGGAACTCACTCAGATTGAAGTGACATTAGAGGAGGTTTTGGAGTTAATTGATAAGATGAATAGTAACAAGTCTCCAGGACCAGACAGCATTCACCCAAGGGTTCTGAAAGAACTCAAATGTGAAATTGCGGAGTTAGTAACAGTGGTTTGTAACCTATCCTTTAAATCCACTTTGGTACCAAATGACTGGAAGACGGCCAATATAACGCCAATATTTAAAAAAGGCTCTAGAGGAGACCCTGGCAATTATAGACCTATAAGTTTAACATCAGTACCAGGCAAATTAGTAGAAACACTAGTAAAGAATAAAATTGCAAGGCACGTAGAAGAGCACGAATTGTTGGGCAAAAGTCAGCATGGTTTCTGCAGAGGGAAGTCGTGTCTAACTAATCTATTAGAATTCTTTGAAGGGGTTAATAAACATGCGGACAAGGGGCACCCAGTGGACATAATATACCTAGATTTCCAGAAAGCCTTTGACACGGTCCCACACCAAAGGCTTTTATGTAAATTAGGTGGTCATGGGATAGGAGGAAAGATCCTTTCATGGATCGGGAATTGGTTAAAAAACAGAAAACAAAGGGTGGGAATAAATGGTAAATTTTCACAATGGAGGAGGGTAACTAGTGGTGTTCCCCAGGGGTCAGTCCTGGGACCGATCCTGTTCAACTTGTTCATCAATGATCTAGAAAATGAGGTAAGCAGTGAGGTGGCCAAGTTTGCAGATGACACCAAGTTGTTCAGGACAGTCAAAACCAAAAGGGATTGTGAAGAACTACAAAAAGATCTCAGCAAACTGAGTGATTGGGCAGCAAAATGGCAAATGAAATTTAATGTGGGTAAGTGTAAGGTAATGCATGTTGGAAAAAATAACCCACATTACACGTACTACATGATGGGGTCAAATTTAGCTACGACAGATCAGGAAAGGGATCTTGGAGTTATAGTGGATAGCTCTCTGAAGACATCCACGCAGTGTGCAGCGGCAGTTAGTAAGGCAAATAGGATGTTAGGAATTATTAAAAAAGGGATAGATAATAAGACAAAATATATCATACTTCCCCTATATAAAACTATGGTATGCCCACATCTTGAGTACTGCGTGCAGATGTGGTCTCCTCACCTCAAAAAAGATATATTGGCATTAGAAAAGGTTCAGAAAAGGACAGCTAAGATGATTAGGGGCTTGGAACGGGTCCCATATGGGGAGAGGCTAGAGAGACTGGGACTTTTCAGTTTGGAAAAGAGGCGATTGAGGGGTGATATGATAGAGGTATATAAAATCATGAATGGTGTGGAGAAAGTGAATATAGAAAAATTATTTACCTTTTCCCATAATACAAGAACTAGGGGACACCAAATGAAATTGATGGGTAGTAGGTTCAAAACTAATAAAAGGAAATTTTTCTTCACACAGCGCATAGTCAACCTGTGGAACTCCTTGCCCGAGGAGGCTGTGAAGGCCAGGACTCTATTAGGGTTTAAAAAAGAGCTTGATAAATTTTTGCAGGTTAGGTCCATAAATGGCTATTAGCCAGGGATAAAGTATGGTGCCCCTAGCCTTCAGAACAAGGGCAAGAGATGGATGGCAGGAGATAAATCACTTGATCATTGTCTTCTGTTCTCCTTCTCTGGGGCACCTGGCATTGGCCACCGTCAGCAGATGGGATGCTGGGCTGGATGGACCTTTGGTCTGACCCAGTATGGCCATTCTTATGTTCTTATGTTCTTATGCACTTACCTAAGCTGTTTGTCTTTAGTCAGTTCTTTTGTCTCTGAGGCTATGTCTAGATTACAGGTATTTGTTAGCAGAAGTTCTTATCAGAAGATAAAGTCTGTGGACAGATTGCGTCCAGACCGCAGGATGGCTCGAAAGAGTGATCTGTCGACAGAGAGTGGCCGAACTGCCTGGTGCTTTATCAGCAACATGGCCACCTGGATCCACAGCAGACAGGGTTGTGTGGCATCCCAGAGGCCTTTTCTGTCGACAGAGAGCCCCTCAGAACGTCCAGACAGGAGTTTTGTCCACAGATCTCTGTCAACAGAGGAGTTCTTCCCCATTGTGAGTGGGGTACAGCTGTTGACAAAAGCTCTGTGTTCTGTCAACTTACTGTTGACAGAACATGGTTGGCAATCTAGACACTCTGTGGGTTTTGTCGACAAAATGGTCATTTTGTCGACAAAACCCTGTAATCTAGACAAAGCCTGAATGTCGTGGTGGGCGCAGATGGAAGAATTCTTCTTTTTCTTGGGTCCTGGGACCAGCTGTTTGCTGAAAATATGAGTGTTCTGGATCTCATACAAACTGAATCTCCTTTTTATGGTTTTGCCTTCTCTTAAATATATTTAGGAGTAGCAAAACAGGGGTTGTATGTTTTCATGCCCAAATATCAAATATATGGATTCAGTTTGAATAACTAAGTGGAAACTAAAAGAATGGGTGGTAAATTGTAACCTATTTGGGGTAAGGACTGACTTGTATGACTTTAGACAGCACTAAAATGGGGATCTGATCCTAACTGTGGCCTTTGAATGTTACTGAAGTTCATATAAGTAACTATAACATAGGAATAGACACGCAGCTGGTGTAGCTCGGTGTGTTTCCAGTGGACCTAGGCCATGATGTCTATGTGAAGGACTCATTGAGTGTCTGTTCCATAGCATATTTCATCAAGTTTGCCTCACAAAAGGACAGCTGCCCAGTTAGGGTATATCTTCTAACAATTAGACATCTGTGTCTGATCCGTGTCCGCTGACTTGGACTTGCTGAGCCTAGGATAAGTGGCCAGTTACTTGTGGTGTAGATGTTAGGGCATAGGCTAGCGCCTGAATCCTGGGATTCTCCCACTTCCCAGTGTTTTAAAGCCCAGACTCCAGCCCAAGACGACTGACATCAGGCAGCTGCAAGTCAGTTGCAGTGTAGGCATAGCCATAGACTCCTTACTAAGGTGAAGATGCAGAACAGAGACAAACATCATAGCAGTTTCATACGATACCCCTCTCCTAATGTTTAAATGCTTACCTAGTTTGAGATTTGCATTTATATTGCGTCTCAAATTTACTGTAAGGAGGACAATTGATATTTACTTTTCTCCAGACCAGTTCCACAGCTGCATAATAGATTCGTCTTCTTTAGAAACATTTTCATTTACTTTCTCTTTAGGTCAATAAGCAGGAAAATAATTTTCTTTCCTGGCAATGATGGGGGTCCTCATTGTCTCCTTCTATGTAAATATTTCTGAGAAGGGATTCTGGGGAAAAAGCAAAATGTAGAAGTTTCCTTCTGTCTGTAGAGCAGGGTCTGGGGACCTCTAGCCTTTGTGCCACATGTGGTAAGTCAGAGTTAGCCACTGGCAGGCCGCTACATGGTTTGTTTACAGGAGCCCCTGCAGGCACAGAGCTCCACAGCTCGCAGTGGCCATGGGTCACCATTCTGGGACAACAAGAGCTGCGGGAAGACGTGCGGGCAGGACTACCTCTTCCCACAGCTCCCATTGGCTGGGAGTGATGAACAACAGCCACTGAAAGTTATGAATGGCTGTGCCTGTCGTTGGTCACATAAATAAACCATCTGGTGACCTGCCAGCGGCTAACCCCAATGAACTGCTGCCAGAATGGAGGAAGTTCTCCATGTCCATTGTAACGGATGCATATCCCAGGAGACCCACACCAGTCATAACCTCCCATTTCCTGTTCCCAGGAAATAGAGCTTAAACAGAGTTACACCAAGGCCACATCTTCACAAGTAGCTTTTCCCAGCAAAACTGGGCTTTTGTCAGAAAAAAGCGTGGACTGTCTACATAGCAAATGCACTGTATCAACATTTTGTCCACAAAAGTCAGCACATCTGTGGGGGTAGCATTATACCTCTCCCCATTCAGGAATAATGCTTCTCTCGACCATTTCCTGTCAATAAAACAGCCATGTAGATGCTTTGGGGCTCTTTTGTCAACAGACAAGGCTTCTGGTTCTATTACAGCCCAGTTTGCAGAGCTTCCTTTCAGCTGTTCTTTTGAGAGAGGGGTGGGTAGTCTGGCTGCTCTATGTCAACAGAGCAGCTTGCTCTTTCAATCCTCTTTTATGTGTAGACACAATCTGTCAACAGAAGTTTTGCCGGGAAATCCCTTCTGACAGTAACTTCTATCAACAGAGGCTGCTTGTGTCGGCCCAAAGGTATAGTGAGAATTTGGCATATGGAACCAAAGTTTAGAAACCGTCATTGTACAATAAAATGATGTTAAAATGCTTTTGCACTTACACAGTTTGTTTAATGCTATTCCCTTGCCCTTAACTTTTTGAAACCTGTTCCATCCATTAATATGTAATTGCTGGTGTGGCTCTTTTCACTCTTTTTATTATATTGATTTTTCATTTGATTAATTTGTTTTAAAGTAAAGACATAAATTTCCATAAAACAATGCACATATATTAGGGGTAGCATCTCCCACAGAGAGTATAGGCTAAAATTCTGTAAGAAAATGATTCAACTAAATGATGCAGCTTTCCACAAAGAAAGGCAGAGGGACAGAGAAATGAGAAGGCACCAGGAAAACAGACATGTTTTCAGATGAAATCTAAAAAGAGATTGTGAGTCAATAAAGCAAACAAATGCAGGAAGGTTGTTCTAGATGACAGGAGCTGCAGAGCTGAAGTCTCTCACACAGAAAGTGGTACATACAGATCAAGGTCAGGTCAGCCCATCCATACCTTACAGGTGTGTCTACACGGGCACAAATCTTCAAAATGGCCATATTTCGAAGATTACTACTGAGGCACTGAATTGAATGTTCAGTGCCTCATTAGCATTAGGAAGCTTCTGGCCGTGGCACTTCAAAAGCGTCACTTTTGAAAGTGCATGGCTTAGCACAGCTACACAGGGTTCCTTTTCAAAAAGATCCCGCACGTTTCGAAAAGGACCCCCATTAGCCGTGCCGAGCCACACACTTTTGAAAGCGGCACTTTCCAAGCACCGCAGCTGGAAGCATCGTAATGCTAATGAGGTGCTGAATATTCAATTTGTGCCCATGTAGACACAACCTCCCTGAATTAAACTAGAGAAAAAATATGCATATTTTGCGTCTCCTCAAAGGATAAAAATCTGAACTACATTTTTCTGGAATTAATCTATTTGCTGAAGCAAGAACGTATTGTTGTAATATTATGTTTTCTGCTGACTATCAAATTATGTGTAAACTTAAACTAAATTTACTAATTTCTTTATAAATTAAGTCTAATCTACAGTATTCCCCCCATGGGAAGAGAGGTCACTATTAACATATATCAATATTAAAACTGCATGAAGTATGAGTTCTGCTGTGCAAAACATGCTTAGAAAGCAGAATAAATTCTAAAGTTTCTAATAAAATACACTACCTTGACTAATCTTTTAAATTTGTAATTTTTAGTGAATTTAAAACTTTTCAGGAATGTATAAAAATTTTTCTAGCAAAAAAATTACACTTGTTTAAAGCAAACCTTACATAACTGACACAGTAAAAGCAACATGTTTGCCGTTTGTGGATATTGACATAAATGCATAATTAATTAAGATACCAAGGCAGCAAAATGCTTCATTATGGGTGCTTCTAAACTGGGAACTAACTTTGGAGTTAACTTTGAAGTTAGGGGTTACTTCGAAGTAGCCATCGGAGAGTCTACACATGTTTTCCCTTACTTGAAGTAAGGGAGCCCAACTTCAAAGTCTTTTCTCCATTCCCAGGAAAGGAGTAGTGCCCTACTCCAAAGTTTAAGCAACTTCAAAGTTATTTTTGTAGTGCAGACATGACCTTTGTGTTGCATTTTCGTCACAGAAAGAATCCTGTAGACTGCAAAGGGACTCCTCACGTGTTCAAAATAGAGAAATGGAACTGGCTGAAATTTTTCAAACAAAAAATTTTTTCTGATGAGAAACAGTGTTTTGTCAAAAACTTCTTCTTTTTATAGAAAATGTCATTTTTCACAAGAAGATTGGATTTATTTAAGTGGGAAATTTAAAATCAAAACAAAAATAGTTTCTTCTAGTTTAAAAATTTTCTTTTTTAAAAAATTCTTTCCCATGAAAAATACCCATCAAACCATCAGGAACTTTGCTTGGATTAGGGACTATAATATCATTTTACATGCAAATATTTGGATAATTCTACTTACAGTATAACACATGATGTGCGAAAGAGGATGTGAAGGGTCCCCAGTGGTACCTAATCTAAAGTAAATATTGTTTCAGTGCCCACAGGTAGAGAGATCACATTCTTGAAAGAATTCTCAGTGTTAGATAAAGGTCAGCAAAAACAACCCAAAACAAGAAGGAAACCAGATACGGTATCAGATAATAATCACAGTGCTTGGTAGGTAATAATGATCAACTTATGTGGGTAGTGTTTTGTAAATAAATGAGCCATAAAAGAATCCACGCTGAATCCTGGTTTCATAGAAACAGTGTATTGATTAAGTAAGGAAGGATTTATGCACTAAAGAATTTCAAACGTACAGTAAACATCACATGATTAACTGAATATGGGTAACAGTTTTTTCCCCCTCTAAAGCAAAATATTGGTGTTTCAAGGCAGTCGAGACTTTTAAGCAAGCTGTATGGTTCATGTGTCTGGTTCAGTGCAATGGACATAGCAATTATACAATCCAATAGTCCTTATCAGTTTAATGTTCAATCTAGTTCAAAGGACACATTTTTGTCTCCTAAAAATGGTTCAGATTTTACGGGCAGCCTTTGCTCATGAGAGGCTTAAGACAGAAAATGCGCAGAACTCAATTTCTTTCTACTCCTCCAATGGGGCTTGTTCCCAGATAAGATTTGGTGAGAAAAGGGAATTGCAGATTACAACTGCCTGCACTCTACCTCATAGATCATCTCATATCACGTCTTTAATATGAGACCCTTGGTTTCTTGTTCCTTCATTAGATAACAAATTTGAAAATAATGAAAATAAACATATTCATATCTCCAAATGCTGTTTGCCTATGAATAAATCCTTGAGAGGGTAAACCCCATGCCTCAAATTTCACAAGTCAGTAAATGCAGTGTTAAAGGCTCACCCACTGGATATACTGCCAAAACTGTGTAGGAACTGGACTTTTTCTGGGCTCACTGCCCTTTGGAGCTTAGGGCTTTAATCACAGAATTATGGAATACTAGAACAGGAAGGGTCCTTGAGAAGTCATCAAGTCCAATCTCCTTCTCTCACGGCATAACCAAATGCCATCTAGATCTTCCCCACAGATGCCTATCCAACCTGCTCTAAAGAATCTCCAGTGATGAAGATTCCACAACCTGCTGTGGCAACTTATTCCAGTGTTTAACCTGACAATTGGGAAGTTTTTCCTACTGTGCATCCTAAACCTCCCTTGCTGCAATTTAAGCGCATTGTCTAGTTTAACTCTGTGCCTGTGCCGTAACTGTGTCTGAGGGATATTAAATATGTGGAGGACAGTTGCATCAACTGTAATTCCCAAGTGCTTTTCCTTTGCGCAAAGAAGCATGCAGCATACAGCAGCTATTTGCTAGTTCATGTCATGGAATACGTTTGTTAGTCCTATGAAGCTACAATCCTGTGTCTCTCACATCCAATGTAGTCTTACTTTTCCTTTCTGTTCCATTATGATCTCCTCCACAATGTGCTGCAGAGGGGAACAAATCTAACCCAAAGATCTAGTTTTCACTCTAATAAGATAGTTACTTTATCTAGTTAGTCTGCCATCCATGGTATTTTTAAAATCTACAGCATTAATGTTTAATTAAATCAATTTTAAATTGAGTATTTTTGACATTAATATTTTAAAAATATGAAAACATTTGTGCGAAGAAATTTGAAGTACAAAATCCCAGCTGATGTTCTGCTTTGCATCCCTGACTGCAAATCCCGTGCTACCTTACAGCATTTCTAGCTTATTTCATATTTATAATCTCAGAAAAAAACCTGACTATCAAAAGTCTCTCTCATACTCTCACAAACTCAAATTGAAAACTCAGAGGACTTAATTCATCATCTTTATCTTTTGAACAGTACAGTCACTAGTTAGGATTGGCTTAAACTTAAAATTAGAAACCCTCACTATACACCTCAAATACTCAATAACAATATTTAGACAATACTTAACTTACGGAGCAGCTCTCGTATGAGTTAGGGAAAACTCATACATATTTAGAGGTTAACAGCATAAAGAGACAGCAGATGGTTTAGATTAGCGTTCAATGGATCTTTATGGTTAAAATTAGAACCCACTCCAAACCATCAACCAAAATTTAAATGGAACGATGCCCAGACAATTGCTGGAAACTTGAAGAACTTCAGGAAGAAACATTTTCTTTAAATTTTCCATTTGTTTCTGCAGTTCTTTTGGTTTCAGCTGTAAACAGAAATAGCAGGAAACTCTATTTTTTATGTATATTCTTCTAGAGCAAAACCAAAGTATGGAGTTTCTAGATTTAATCACAACGAAAACACCAAACCCTTGCCGAGAATTATATGAAGGATGAAGTTAAATATATCAACTGCTTTTACCATTAAGGACAAGGAAATAATGCTAACATGAATAGATGGATTTGGTGGGCAGTATAGGACTCTCCAGCCGTGTCTATCTACATGGCCCTTTAGCACAGCACTGCTGCTGTCAGTGCTATGCTAATGACAGGACAAGAAATTGCAAATGGATGACCATTTGCAAACTTGCATGGCTAATTAGCATAGCCGCATGAGATTTTGCTGTCAGCAGTGGGGGCGCAGGCAGTACAGAGGCTGTATGGATATGCCTCTGCTGACTAACTCCCCCCATCACCGGTCCTTTATGCCTGAAAAATTTCTGGCAACAGAGGGGACACTTAGCCAGCAGAGGCACATCCACACAGCCTCTGTACTACCAACACCCAATCCCACTGACAGCAAAATCTCGTACGGCTATGCTAATTAGCTGCCCAAGTTTGCAAATGGTCTTCCATTTGCAATTTCGTGAACTGTTATTAGCATAGCACTGCCAACAGCAGCACTGTGCAAAGTGGCTATGTAGACATGGCCTTCATGAGTAGTTTGTTTCATTATTTTTTGGCAGGTTCCAGAGGTTTTAGGAGGCCACAGGTAAGTATGGAGAAGTATGGATACACTTACCAGAATCCAGTTTAAGGGACGTGGACAAAGGTTCACAAGCCGCAAACCATGAAAAAAATTTCATGTTAGATTGTGGACAATTGACATTAACTAAATGTTATTTATGGACTCTCAGTGCGTTTGTTTGTACCAACGTATCTATCTGGCACCCATCCCTCACAAGATCTTGTAAGATTTACCTGAGCCAATCATAAGCAGTATTAGAATAGAAGTGGCATTCTGAGCAATGTAGTGATCCTCCAGGATGCATTGGAGGGCAAAGACAAAACCCCGAGGAGAGGGAACAGTATCTCTGGCATGTCTCGAGGGCATTTGCCCTATGTGTATCGCTAATTATGTGCCATATTGCTGCATCTGGCTAAAAATACAAATCGGGCAACCAGAACTGTCAGAAGCCAGAAGAAAAGAAGCTAAAGGACACTAATCAGTTGTCCAATTTTCCTAGGCAGAGAATGCCTCTTAACAAGTCTGGCTCAAGAAATGCACAAACAGGGAAACTGAATGAATGAAAGCATCAAGATGAAGGTGATTTCAATATAGACACAGTGGCAAATAATGAAGAAAAGTAGCCAGGTATGTGATCCCAATCTAATGACTTCCAAAGATAGTAAAATAACATCCCTGCCAGACTCAGCAGGTTTGCAAGAAGCAGCAGAGTGTAGTGATACAGTACTTACTTATTCATATTTTTTCTAAATATTGAGGTTTGTGGCCAAACCACATGAGAGATTCTGCTCATCAAAATCTTGTTCTATGTGGTATATCAAATTTTGAAGACAAGTAGTAGTGAAGTCAATACCAAAATATTTTGACAGCCATAATTTCCCTGAATTTCTTCTCATATGTAGGATTTCCAGGAACAAAGAAAAGATTTCAAGACACTAACCTGGTTGGAGTGCCACCAACAAAGCACTTGTTTCTTTTTGGGCTGTTTCTGAAGAGGGAAACAACTGTGAACAATGCAGTATACTTCCAGAAAAGGAAGGGAATTTGCCAGCTGTTAAAAAATGGCACAAACTATACTAAATTTTCTGAACATGGAAAGTTCATAGAACATGAAACCTGCGTCTGCCAGTAGATGCAGTTACACCAGTTTCTTCCAAACGGAGAGAGAGTAGACCATAAGATTAGTAAACAATTATTAACAGAAGCTGCAAGATGCAACACAATTCAGGAAAGACTTTTGGATGTTACCTTACATCTTGCTTCAAAGTTTAGCATTCCAAGAATATAATCTGACTGGTGATTCCCACGATGGCAGCTTCCTTGGAGTTCTTAAATTATCCTCCGTTTAGACAACTAACGGGTGACCATTTGGCTGAAGTCTAACAGAAGCAGGTAGAGCATAGAACAGTGCAAGGACAGACACATTACTTTATTGGAGAATCAGAATAAGTTTATTGAACTAGCTGATAAAAGTATATGAAAGTCCATTTTTGTAGTAAGCAAGAGAAAGCCATCTTATTCTATCATATCTGAGGCCACCTCAGGTGGTCTCACCAGAGACAAAGAGTAATAACTCAGATTTGTAGTTCTGGACTGTGGTAATGGTACATTTAATATTCAAGAAAGATTCTACTTTGATTTAAAAAAAAAACCAGAGGAAAACATTGCATTTGATGACTGTAGAGGTCAAAGATTTGACAATGGAGCTAATGTGTCAAGAAAACTAAAAGGCATTCAGGCTCACATTCTGTCCAGATAAATTTTCTGTGTATTCTTTTTGTGCATCCTAATCATGTAATCTCATAGAAATTAATGCTGCAGCTTCATGTATTCAAATACTTATATTTTTGGTTGTACGCAGTGATTTTGCATATTTTTATGCCAGCCCTATGAAATGGAAGATACACTGTTAATTCCATGGCCAGTTGAACACATGCTGGAGTGCACATGGTGATGCTGTTCATCCAATGACAAAGCATTTCTCAAGTATCCTGGAAGCATTGGCGTGTAGTCTTGAGTTACATTTGGCATCCAAAGCTGCAAATGGAAGCAGTGGAACAGCACGTCAGCTCATTTTCATGCATTTTGTTGGCTAGCTTCTGGTATACATTTCTTTCCAATACTGAGGAGCAAAAAAACAAGACTTGTAAAGTCCAAAGAATCTGTCTTGATTCAGAGTCAACTCTCACTGCAGATATTATTGAAGCATTAAAGCAGCTTCAAGATCAGTTGCCCAAAAATTCTATTTGAAGCATGCCTTGCGGCAGAAGGAATGGGAATTTTGTGCATGTACTGCAGAAAAAGAGGAAGCAAAAGGAAAAGATTTCACAATGAGGCACCCAGTGAATCATGTTTTATAACATTTGAAGATAAAAGGAAGTCTTTATTCAGAAGAAACATGTTCTACGCAGCTTTTGGCAATCTTCTCCGTGAGTTGTGGCGAATCAAAGCAACCAATGACATTCGCTGGACATTCCATTCAGTCCTAAAATATGTCACACTGGATGCTAGAAGAAGAATCCAAATATCAAGGTCTCATCTATTCCCAAAGGATCTTTTGTAGTACTTTCAAAGTGAAATATTGCATCTGAATAAAACCTTCATGTCTCTTTTTGGAAAAGAACTTATGCTGACACATCTCAGCTGCGTCTACACGTGCACGCTACTTCGAAGTAGCGGCACTAACTTCGAAATAGCGCCCGTCACGTCTACACGCGTCGGGCGCTATTTCGAAGTTGAAATCGACGTTAGGCGGCGAGACGTCGAAGTTGCTAACCCCATGAAGGGATGGGAATAGCGCCCTACTTCGACGTTCAACATCGAAGTAGGGACATGTAGACGATCCGTGTCCCGCAACATCAAAATAGCGGGGTCCTCCATGGCGGCCATCAGCTGGGGGGTTGAGAGATACTCTCTCTCCAGCCCTTGCGGGGCTCTGTGGTCACCGTGGGCAGCAGCCCTTAGCCCAGGGCTTCTTGCTGCTGCTGCTGCAGCTGGGGGTCCGTGCTGCATATACAGGGTCTGCAACTAGTTGTTGGCTCTGTGTATCTTGCACTGTTTAATGAAAGTGTGTCTGGGAGGGGCCCTTTAAGGGAGCAGCTTGCTGTTGAGTCCGCCCTGTGACCCTGTCTGCAGCTGTGCCTGGCTCCCTTATTTCGATGTGTGCTACTTTGCCGTGTAGACGTTCCCTCGCTGTGCCTATTTCGATGTTGGGCTGAGCAACATCGAAGTTGAACATCGACGTTGCCAGTCCTGGAGGACGTGTAGACGTTATTCATCGAAATAGCCTATTTCGATGTAGCAACATCGAAATAAACTATTTCGAAGTTGGGTGCACGTGTAGACGTAGCCCTCATCTTATTTAATGAGATTTACAACAAAAATCTGCAGCTAATGTACAGTGAAGTGTGCAAAGCCTTAGGAATTTTTGCACTTTGTCAGTGACTGTGGCAAAGCTGAAAGAAATTTCAGCAAACTGATGCTCATTATAAACTGCAGGCAATCTGCAGTGGCACTGGAACATGGAAGTCATCTTTCTCTATTGGCCTATTGTTTGCAAACACACTAGAAAAGTGGTCTTTAATGAGGTCAGTCTTGATTTTGCAATAAAAAAGGCCAGCAAAGTAAAGCTGTCAAGTGATAAGGCCAGTCTACGCTATTTCAGAAATAAAATATATTTTTCTTTCATTAATGACTGTGTCTGTATGAGATGGTGTAGGAGGCCCATTTTATAAATAGGGCCTTGGCCCAGGAAACTATTGCTTGGAGCCTGGCTTCTGTATACGTATTCATTGACAGAGAACGGCTTCCCAAACAGAGGTCTGTAAAGGGCCTTCCTGAATAGAGTTCAACTTACTGGCATGTTGCTGTTCTATGTGTAATTGAAATCACTTGAATATTTGTCCAAGGTATCATTTTTGTGATCAGAATACACAGATCAGCGTTACTTTTTAATCAAGATCATTTCATTTTGCTGCAGCCTAGTTATGTGATTCAGCCCATCATCTGTGACTTCTGCTTGTTTTTTGACTGCAATATATATTGATTGGGGTTGTCCTGGACAAGTCGTAAACTAGTAATAATAATAGAAGTTTAGTATTTTTTCATCACTGGCAAGAGACGCTGGTAGAATCTGGATAGCTACTAGGAGCTCTCATGACCTTATAACAATACTGTTGCACATCTCATATGATACATGGGAGCAACAGCTATATAGAAAAATAAGACTTGTGTATTTTTGACCTATATCAGTGAAGCAGGCTGGATTTTTTAGTTAAAACATTTGCAGTAAAAAGAAGCTATTTTTGATAAAATAAAAAAGAAACGTTCACTCACACACACAAACAAATCATTTTTATTAAAAAAAATGAGGAAAAAGTAAGTTTCCTGGCCAGTACTATTAATGTTTGTTTTAAAGTTTAATCATATTATTTATATATTTGTGTGGCCTTAGCACATAGGAGGCCTAGTGGCAGCTCAGAACCAATTTGTGCAAGGCTTATACCAATTCATAACAAAAAGACATTTCTCTCTCTCTCTCTCTTCTGTGTGTGTTATATATTGTCACAGGGTCCGTGTATCTCCTGGGCCCCAGTCCTCTACTCAGGTGACAGTCCCGCAGCGTGGGGCACGGTTGCCCCTGCCAGGGTCTGGGCTTTGGTTCCAAGGCCCTAAGTGCAGTCCATAAGAGCCCCATCTGGTTTGAAGAGGTTCACTCCCTGATCCGCTCAGGCTTTGGATGAGCCCTCAAGTTACCTGCAGAAGCCGCTCCCTGCCACCGCTGTCTCAGGGATGAATATCCAATATCTGAACCACTCCCTAGCTCCCTCCTCATTTGTCTGATTCTCCAACCTCCTTGTCAGCCTCCTCCTACACTCTCTCCCCTGACTGTACTGGGGGGAAGTTTTTAAAGCAGCCTTGATTGCCAGGGCTGTGTCGAGTTGCTTGTCCTCTTGTAAGTTGCCCCCCCCCGGTATCACTATGTCACATATCCCCCTTCCCTGCTCAATAACATGAGGTTGGGCTACTTGGGACGGCAGACAGCAAACCTGTGACAGGCCATCCGCGTTACCATGTTGGGTTCTGGCCCTATGTTGCACATAGAAGAGGAGCAGTCGTAGGGACAGGAACCACTGTGTTGTGTTACTCTTGCGTTCCTGTCCTTGTTCCAGTGCATCCACTGCAGGGGTGCATGATGTGTAATGAGGGTGAATTGTTGCCCAAGAAGGTGATATTACAGACTCCCCATGGTCTACTTCACTGCAAGACACTCTTTCTCCACCTTTGCATAATTTCGCTCCCTTGGGAGGGGATTTTGGCTTAAGTATAGAATGGGGTGTTCTTCGTCCCTCATCATTTGGGACAGTATGGCACCCAGTTCAACTTCTGAGGCATTGATCTGGAGCAGGAACTCCCTCTCCAAGTCTGGGGCTAAAAGCACTGGATCAGTGCACAGAGCTGTTTTCAGGTCGATAAAATCTGCCTGTGCTTCAGGGTCCATTTCACCACCTCCAGGCCATGGGCTTTTGTTAGGTCTGCCAAGGGGCATGCTCTGGAGGTAAAGTGGGGGATAATCCTCCGGTAGTACCCCACTAGTCTCAGGAACATCCGCACCTGTTTCTTTCAGATGGGCTGTGGCCAATTCTGCATCACCACCACTTTATTCATCTGGGGACTTACCATGCCTCATCTCATAACATACCCCAAGTATTCGGCTTCCGCTCACCCCATTGCATATTTTGCAGTCTTTGCGGTAAAGCCAGCCCTCCTCAAAATGTCCAACATGGCCTCTACCTTTCCTAGGTGCATGTACCAGTCCGGGCTATGTATGATGACATCATCCAGATAAGCCACTGCGTATGCCTGGTGTGGCCGCAGTAGCTTATCCATGAGCCGTTGGAATGTGGCAGAGACTCCATGCAGTGCAAATGGGAGGACCGTGTGTTGATATAAGCCCTCAGGTGTGGAAAAAGCCATCTTTACTCTGGCAGCCGTGGCCAAGGGGATCTGCCAGTAGCTCTTGGTCAGGTTGAGGGTTGATAGAAATTAGGTCTTAGCCAACCAATCAATTAGTTCATCTATTTGGAGCATAGGGTAGGCATTGAACTTGGATACCTCATTTAATTTCCTGAAGTCATTGCAGAATCTGATGAAGCTGTCAGGCTGCAGCACCAGAACAACTGGGCTGGACCATTGGCCGTGAGATTCTTCAATGACAAGCTCCAGCATCTTCTTCACTTCCTTCTGGACCTCCTTCCATTTTGCCTCCAGAACCCAGTAAGGTCTCATGTTCACCCTCACTCCTGGGTCTGTGACGATGTGGTGTTTCACCTCGGCGGTCCTGACGGGTCTTGATGAGAACATGTCTGTGTGTCGCTCCAGCATGTTAAGAACTTTGGCTCGCTGGTCTGGGGTTAACTCTGGGCAGATTCCCCACTTGTTTCTCTTAGCCTTCTTCTGGCATCACCATCCCCAGGGCCACCAGTTGCACTTCCCGGTCCTGGCAAGGTTTCAACAGGTTGACGCGGCACATTTTTGGAGGCTTCCACCAGCCCAGTTGTTGTACCCTATAATCTACCTCACCTAGAACATCAGTCACTTCATAGGACCCCTGCCAATTGGCCAGGAGCTTGCTCTCTGCTGTCAGGACCAACACCATCACCTGATCTCCTACCCGAAACTTCCAGACTGTCACCCAACAGTTCTAGTGGATATGCTGAGCTTCCTGAGCCTTCTCCAGGTGCTCCCACAGTGCGGTAACCCAGGCAATCCTTTCCCTCATCTAGAAAATGTGCTCAACCACATTGCGTCTGTGGTTTAGCTGCTCTGCTGGGCTTCACCCTCAAGGGGCCGCGAAAGACCCGTAGCCATTAACTGTGTCTTGACTACAGCCACTGTGTTGTCATATGAAATGGGGTTGTTCTGGTGTACCCACCCTCACAGTTCAGGCAGCACTCCCCCACAATCTTCTCTGGGTTGTGGAAATCGGGCTTCTGCCATTTCCAGTCTAGATGGATCAGGTCACATAGTTGAGACCTTGGAGCTTGACCCTTCTGGTACATCTACTCGTGGAACCTCCCAGCTCTGAGGGCGGCTGTTACTCCAGACCTGGCAAGGATCCTGGCCTTCAGCTGGGGGTATTCAGTGGCAGCCTCCTCCGGCATGTCAAAGTAGGCCTTCTGTGCCTCCCGGGACAGGAATGGGGCCAGGATGCTGGCTCACCGGGCTTAGGGCCAGTCTGCCTGAATGGCTGTCCTCTCAAAGGCCAAGAGGTGTGCCTTCACATCACCTTTGTCGGTCATCTTCTAGAGGTAACTGCTGACCTACGAGGATTGCGTCCCATCTTGGCCCTCTGCCTGGGCAGACAGAGCCTGCAATTACACCATTACCTCATACAGGTAGTCCGGTCCTGGGCAGCCTGGCTTATCAACAGGTTGTTAGTTTCCTGCTGTAGCTGTATGGCTTCCTGCTGGGCAGCCATTTGGACCCTGGTAGCTTCTTGCTGCACTGTGGTGGACTTTATGAGTGCTTTTACTACATCCTCCATTTTGTCTTCCCTCCTTCTCACTTCCCTCCATCCCACTTCTTTCACCACATGTGATGGGGATTCATGCATCTCCTGGGCCCCAGTCCTCTACTTAGGCCATGGGCCCACAACATGGGGCCTGATTGCCCCTGTTGGGGTACAGGCTTTGGTTCCAAGACCCAAGGTGCAATCAGTAAGAGCCCTGCCTGGTTTGAACAGGCTCAGTCCCCAGGCCCTCAGCCTTTGGATGAGCCCTCAGATTACCTGAAGGAGCAGTTCCCTGCCTTCACTGTCTCTGGAGTGAATATCCAAAGTCTGAAACACTCTCTAACTCCTTCCTTGTTTGCCTGATTCTCCAACCTCCTTGCCAACATCCTCCTACACTCTCACCCCTAGCTCTGCTGGGGGAAGGTTTTTAAAGGCAGCCTTAAGTGCACCCGGCTGGCCCTAACTGATTCAGGGCAGCCTCTTCCTCAGCTGCTCCCACTCTGCCTGATTGCCAGGGCTGTGTTGAGTTGCTTTTCCTCTCATAAGTTGGCCCCCAGTCCCAACCTTTCACTAAGCTTGGCTCTTGCTCTGGATATATATACATGTGTGTGTGTGTGTGTGTCAAATCCAGAGCAAGAGCCAAGCATGGCTGGGGAACCATCAGTGCAAATGCTGATTAGCTTTTCCCATGAAATACCATTTTCTTGAAAAAAGTCAGAAATTGTTGCCAAAAGGTTGGAAGCTTTGGTTGTGGTCTTCAATGTGTAAAACTGGAAGAACCAGCTTGTCAGCACCAAGGATTGAACCTGCAATTATAGGAGCTAAAACCCTGTGTTCTACCGCATAAGCTAAAGGCCAGCTAGCTCTCAGCCAAAGCTGTAGAACAGAGACTTCACTCACACTAGTATGAGGTCTCAGTGCCTCTGGGTACTACAAAGCTGTTGAGAAAAGTCTTTCTTCTTTCACAGCTCTATCATCCACAATTTGAGAATAGATGACATTGAACATCATTGGTGTGTCAACACTAGCCCACATTTCAACATTAATTTTGAAAGAGGGTCCAATTTCAAAAGAGGCCCCAGGGCGTCCACATGCATAATGGCCTCTTTCGAAATTATTTTGGGAAGAAAGGGGCACAAATTTCAAAACTGCTCTTCCCATCTGATTTCGGGAAGAGCGTCCCCTTTCGAAATTAAATTTCAAAATAGGGTATGCGTAGATGTTCCAGGGCTGCTATTTTGAAATAGTAGGTCCTCCAAAGTGGTGGGTTCAGGGAGTTTTGAGATGCTCTAGCAAGCTCCAGCAGGACCCTATGGTCCCTGGGGCCAGCCTCTTGAAGTTGCACAGAGCCGGAAACCCTGTGCAGGAAGCTGCGAGCATGCCCAGAGCCTCAGGAGCACAAGTTCTGCCCATCACATGCTCCAACAGCCCAGAGAGTGGTGCCACTCAGCCCATCGGCCCCAGGGACCCCCAGGAGGCCCCTTCCTCGCAGTCTGAGGGGTCGCCAGAGGCAAGCCAGGGCCAGAAGAGGAGAGGCCCCTCCTGGACCAAGGCCGAGATTAAAGATCTTCTCAGCCTCTGGGCAGATAAGGACATGCTGTGGCCCAGCACCGGGCAGCCCAAAAAAATCAGTGGGCTTTGAATGCCTGTCACTGGGCTGCAGAAGCGGCGCCACCCCCTGCGCACGGCCGCCTAAGTGCACTCCAGAGTAAAGGAGCTGAGGCAGGCCTATAGTCGAACCAGGGACGTCTACAGGTGATGGAGGGGGCAGGGGCTGCCCCAGGGTAACCTCATGTTCAGGAGCTGGACCAGCTCCTAAGCCTGAACAATGCTCCCAAGCCAGTAGCCATGGTCGACATGGCTGGCCCTGAGAGGGACACCGATGGGGACCCGCACAACTGGCCAGGACCATCAGGCTGGACCGGGGTAGTGGAGCCAGGGAGGAGGATGAAGGCCTCCTCATCATCGCCATAATCTCTGGCACCTCCAGCCAGACTCCCTTGAGACCAGTGTTCCCAGATCTAGTCTCTGAAGCCCCGGGTAGGTAACAGGTGGATCGGGCAGCCTGGAGGGGGCATCCCATCCTGTGTCCCCCCAACTGCATCCCAGACCTAGGTGTGGTGGTATCCAGCACCCGTGGCCAGTGCCCTGACCCTCCCAAGTGGGAAGCAATATGGGGGCTGGACTGCAGCCAGCAGGCACCCCATGGATGCGGCCCCAGTGGTCACATGGGTGAGCAGACTCCGCATTGTGCAGTGGTCGGGGGGAATGTCGGGGGGCAGAGGGGTCCCCAGGACTGGGTGGCAGCACTGAGCACATGCTCTACCCACTCCACCAGCGTTATCGACTGGAGGTGAATGTGGTGGAACTCCATTCTGTCCCTCTGTGCTGCCCTCCCAGGACATTTGGATGCTCTCCCTGGCTGCCAGAGCCAGGTGGGGAACAGGATGGAGCCACTTCTCCTGCTGGGGAAAAGTTGGCCACTCTGGGTCACTAACAGTGCCATGTAGCATCTCTCTGAGATAGCTGGTGGGGAAGTGGTGACACTACCAGACTTCCTCCAAGTCTCCTCCCACAAAGAACACAGCCTGGGGGATGTGAAAGGGTCCAGTCTACTCCTGGGCTCACCAGCATCAGTCAAGAGAGCACAGCAATCCAACCCTGGCCCATTCTGCCAGCCTGCAGCCATGTCACTCTGCTCCCCACCAGCAGTGAGTGTGGAAGGCAGTCCCATCCAGTCATCCTGCCCTGTAAGTCCCCCTACCCCTGCAAGTAGGGGCAGCCCCCTTGTGGTGGAGCTGCCCCCCTATGCAGAGGGTTGTGTGGGGCACCAAAACATCTCAGGATGGCCCTGATACTGTTATACTTCGAAATTGGTGGTGGATTTGTGAAAGTCCATTTACATCATCTCTTTTCAGCTCTGTGAGAAATGAAACCCTTTTCAATGAATCTCCTGACTATCCCATTGATGGGGTTGGCCAAGAAGCCAATAAATTGCAGAAAAGAGTGTATCATACTTAGGGGAAACAGCAAGGCTCTGTCTAGATTAAAGGAATTTGTTGACAGAAGTTTGTGTTGGAAGATATCTTGTGGAAGAAAACTCTGTTGTTGTAATGCATAAGATAACTGAGATCTCTGTTAAGCCCAAGGTTTAAATGTGTTAAATTTGCAAATTAATTCCAATTCAGATGTCTCACTCTGTAATCTTGTGGTAAAATCCTTTTGTGAAAGAATGTCATCCTTTATTGAACCATTTACTGAATGTCCAGGGAGGTTAAAATGTTCCCCTATTGGTTTATGTTTATTTCAATTCCTGATGTGGGATTTATGTCCATTTATCTTTTGGCACAGACTGTCCAGTTTGTCCCATGTACATGGCAGAGGAGTACTGCTGGCGCTTGATGACATATATCACCTTAGAAGATGTGCAGATGTATGAGCTTCTGATGGTGTTGCTGATGTGACTAGGTCCAGTGACGGTGTCTAACATAGATATCTGGACAGAGCCGGCAATGAGATTTGTTGCAGGGATAGGTTCCTGGGTTAATGTTTCTGCAGTATGATGTGTGGCTGCTAGTAAGTGTTTCCTTGAGGTTGGGTGGTTGTATGTAAAAGAGGACTGGCCTGTCACCCAAGGCCTGGGGAAGTGAGGGATCGCGTGTTCTGGTATAGGTGGAAGAGTGTCAGTGTTGCGCTGGAGGGGTTTAAGCTAAGGACCATAGGTGATGACAAGTGGTGTTCTGCTACTTAACAGGATTTCTGCATATCATTTTCCATGAATAAAATGGCAGACTTACTTCTCACTATGGAACCCTTTGCCAGAAGATGTTCTGAAGGCCAAGACTGTAATATGCTTTAAAAATAAACAAGATAAATTCACGGAGAATTGGTTCATCAATGGCTATTACCCAGGATTGCCTGGAAGGTTTCCCTAGCATCTGTTTTCCAAAAACTGGGAATGGGCAAAAAGGGCTGCATTACTGGATGATTACCTGCTTTGTTCATTCCTTCAGAAGCAGCTGACTTTGGCCACTGTCTGAAGACAGGATACTGGGCTAGAGGGACTTTTGTATTGCAACTCTTATGCTCTTATATCTTATAAGCAGGTATTATCCAGAAGGAAAGCACTGGCCAGTACAACACATATTTCTAAAGACAAGTCTGGGACTAGGAATTTGCTGATATCAGTCTGTGATATAATTGAAGAGTGGCTGGCTAAGAGTGATCTAATAACTCATCTGGGACTAACGTACATGGTAGAGGCTGTGTGTTAGCAGATCAGGAGTGGCTGTTCTCACAATAAAGCAATGTCAGAAAAAGGCACCCTAGGCTGGAGAATTGAAGGCACACAGCTGTTGAACAACCTAGAGTGCAATGTCACAACTATACTCACTCATAATACAAACAGTATCTACTTCTTGTATTATTTTGGGATGCAAATGGGGAGGATTACATGCCCTCTCTTGCACCCTTTATTCAGATAAGTATTTCTGACTCTTGCAAGTTATCCTTTTGCTGTCAAACATCATTGTTCTTAGTCATAGGAATAAGGATTACCCATATGAGTAAAAGGTTGTCAGACGGGACCACCATCTGACTTGAAGCTGGTGAAATGTAGATAAGGAAGTGCTACATTGTGTCAATACACCTGACTTTTATGCTTCTTTGTTTAAGCAGGAAATCCAGACTTTGGGAAAGAGAACATACAAAGTACAGAGTCAACGTGTATTTTTATGAACTGACATCATTCAGCAGGGGCTTCTTTCAGAGCTGCCAAAGACCTTGGGGGAAGTTAATGTTTTGCTATTATTAACTCATCAAGAAACTGTACTCCATATTCATTTTTTCCTGTGCAGTGAACCATAATTCCTTTGTTGTTGAGTAACCTTTCATTTTTATGGAACATTAACGGATGGTGAATTAAAAAGAATTTTGAAAGGCGATCACACTTCATCTGCATACATAGACCTGAAAGGTATTCATTAATGAAAACACTTATCAGGTCCTAGTCACTGCCTAAAAGCTTTACTTATCATAAAAGAGCATAAATTCTGGTGATGGGCTTAAAAAATCCAAGTTTTTTTTTTAAGGGGGACAGAGCAACAGTCGGCTGCTGGGTCTCATGCTCATCCATCTCATTAAAAATGTTGAAATACGTTACTGGTTTATATATGAATATTCACATTTTTATATAGATTAATAAAATTTGTATAGTCTACATACCTATTTTCTTAAACATACAAGTTTTTTTCTTTTTTTTCATATGAACATAACCACATTTTTTCTCTGTTTGGATAACATTAGACAGGTTGGGGATCGGGGGGCAGCCAATTTAAGGGACAAAAAGTGGGGCTTGATGTAAAAAGTTTGCTCACCTCTGAAGTAATCATAGAACACTAGGACTGGAAGTGACCTTGAGAGGCCATCGAGTCCAGCCGCCTGTCGCAATGGCAGGACCAAGTACTACCTAAACCATCACGGATAGACATCTATCTAACCTGTTCTTAAATATCTCCAGCGATAAAAAGGACAGATACATAAAATTGTACAGTAACCCAAGTCTGTGGTCTAAATTATGACAGATTGTTTTGTCTGTGGGTGTTAGTCTGAATGGACTTTCCCCTAGGTAGACAACCAGTAAATCAGGCAGAAGTTTTCTTTTCATAGGAGGGATGGCTCAATTATTTTGGGGTGGTTTTTGCTCTTCTGTTGTCTTTTTTTCCCCACTGATTATGTCCAACTATTTATTATCATTCATATTGCTCTGTCTGATTTAATCCAGTGTCATGAAAGATAAATGATCAATGAATTTTGAGCTTAGTAACATTAAAAACTTCATACTTAAATATCAGAGAATGATATTATCATCGGTTTCTAGCCATTTAGGATGCTTTGATGGTTGCAGGTCCAAGTTGAGACATCTTAAGGAGGTCAGATTTTCAGAGTGCTGAGCACCTCTTAATTGATAATCATGCCCTTTTAAGGTGTATCGCTTTGGATACCCAGCCCATGAAACCTCCCCAGATTAGTAGTCAGTGTTGCAAAGCTTGCCGTCACAGGCCATAAACTGAGTCATAGAATCAATCATAGAATCATAGAACACTAGGACTGGAAGGGACCTCGAGAGGCCATCGAGTCCAGCCCCCTGCCCCAAGGGCAGGGCCAAGTACTATCTAAACCATCCCTGACAGACATCTATCTAACCTGTTCTTCAATATCTCCAGCGATGGAGATTTCACAACCTCCCTTGGCAATTTATTCCACTGTTTGACCGCCCTGACAGTTAGGAACTTTTTCCTAATGTCCAACCTAACTTTTTCCTAATGTCCAACCTAAACTTCCCTTGCTGCAGTTTAAGCCAATTGCCTCTTGTTCTATCCTCAGAGGCCAAGAAGAACAAGTTTTCTCCTTCCTCCTTATGACTCCCTTTTTGATACCTGAAAACCGCTATCACGTCTCCCCTCAATCTTCTCTTTTCCAAACTAAATAAGCCCAATTCTTTCAACCTTTTTTCACAGGTCACATTCTCTAGACCTTTAATCATTCTTGTTGCTCTTTTCTGGACCCTCTCCAGTTTCTCCACATCTTTTTTGAACTGCAGTGCCCAGAACTGGACACAATACCCCAGCTGAGGCCTAACCAGCGCAGAGTAGAGCAGAAGAATGACTTCTCATGTCTTGTTCACAACACACCTGTTAATTCATCCCAGAATCATGTTTGCTTTTTTTGCAACAGCATCACACTGTTGACTCATATTTAGCTTGTGGTCCACTATAATCCCTAGATCCCTTTCTGCTCTAGTCGTTCCTAGACAGTCTCTCCCCATTCTGTATGTGTGACACTGATTGTTCCTTCCCAAGTGGAGCACTTTGCATTTGTCCTTATTAAACTTCATCCTGTTTCCCTCAGACCATTTCTCCCATTTATCCAGATCATTTTGAATTATGACGCTATCCTCCAAAGCAGTTGCAACCCCTCCCAACTTGGTATCATCTGCAAACTTAATAAGCATACTTTCTATGCCAACATCTAAATCATTGATGAAGACATTGAACAGGACCGGTCCTAACACAGACCCCTGAGGAACCCCACTTGTTATACTTTTCCAACAGGATTGAGAACCATTAAGAACTACTCTCTGGGTACTGTTATCCAGCCAGTTATGCACCCACCTTACAGTAGCCTCATCTAAATTGTATTTGCCTAGTTTTTTTATAAGAATATCATGAGAGACCGTATCAAAAGCTTTACTAAAGTCTAGGTATACCACATCTACCGCTTCTCCCCTATCCATAAGGCTCGTTATCCTATCAAAGAAAGCTATCAGATTAGTTTGACAAGATTTCTTCTTCACAAACCCATGCTGGCTGTTTTCTATTACCTTACCACCTTCCAAGTGCTTGCAGATGATTTCTTTAATTACCTGCTCCATTATCTTTCCTGGCACTGAAGTTAAGCTGACTGGCCTGTAGTTTCCTGGGTTATTCTTATTCCCCTTTTTATAGATGGGCACTATATTTGCTCTTTTCCAGTCTTCTAGATTCTCTCCTGTCTCCTCTGATTTTGCAAAGATGATAGATTAAGGCTCAGATACCTCCTCTATCAGCTCCTTGAGTATTCTACGGTGCATTTCATCAGGGTTCAGTTTACATCAAGGGAGTGCTACCTCAGCTCATTTTTTTTTTTGCTGTATCTTCTGACGTTCTCAGAGCTGCCCCTTTCACCAAGCTCTGCTGATGCCTCTCCTTCATAAGGTCCAGCGAAGGGAGAAAAAGATGGAGTTTCTGGGCAGTAAATGGAAAAGGAAGTTGCCAATAATAGTAATTGGTTAGGAGTATAGTTTCTTGTGTGTCATGCTGAAAATTTATTCATGGATCTTCACTTACAAATCTCAGGAAAAACATCGTTATTTCTAAACAGCCAGAGGTGTGGGGGAGGGATAGTTCAAGTGGTTTGAGCATTAGCGTGCTAAACCCCAGGGTGTGATCTCAATCCTTGAGGAGGCCATTTAGGGATCGGGGCAAATAGATGTTAGGGGTGGTACTTGGGCCCTGTCAAGATGGCAGAGAACTGGAGTAAATGACATCCCAAGGTCCCTTCCAGCCCTAAAAGTTGGGGAGGGATAGCTCCCTGGCTCAAGCATAGCCCTGCTCAACCAAGGGTTGTGAGCTCAATCCTTGAGGAGGCCATTTAGGGAGTGGGGCAAATAGATGTCAGGGACAGCACTTGGTCCTGCCAAAAAGGTAGAGGACTAAACTAGATGACCTCCTGAGGTCTCTTTCAGTTCTAGGAGATGTGTGTGTGTATCTATTGCTCCAGAATGTTCTTTTCAAGTTCAGGCTGTCATTCTGTGGTGCTGGTATTTGCAGGAAATCAAAAACTGAACTAAATTAGACATTGACACATATGGGCCCTTTGCCATCCTTTAAAGTAAAAGATATTTGTGTCCTTTTCAATGGGTTTCACCCTTTTCCTTCCCTTTTTCAGCTTTTGTTCTCCTGTCAGGGCACAGATGGCACCCTTATCTGGAGCTACTCAATATATGTTGAAGAACACCAATTGCTAATTGTTACACGGCAGGAAAAACAGATTACAATCTACACACAGCACAAACCACTGGCCAGGATGTTGCCCAGGAGTTTATCACTAGTAGTCTGGTGATATTTTAGACCTGGCTGAAAATCAAACTCTAAAATTTTGTTTTTAATATTTTGATTTCGCTGGGGGTAGAAGCGGCTTTAAGATCACAATTCCTCTCCCTACCCCAAATTTTGGCCACCTTTAACATTACATTGTGCCTTCTTTTTCATTTGAAGAATTAATGATTGTGATCCTGCTTGGCATTTGTGCACATATAAACTCAAACCCAATTTATACTCCAAGCTTAGGTTCAGAAGAATATATCTCACAGGGGTCTGGGAAATGCAGTCTGTTCATGGAGCATTTTCAAGCACTTTCA
The DNA here is from genome assembly GCF_033958435.1 of Carettochelys insculpta. Lineage (NCBI taxonomy): Eukaryota > Metazoa > Chordata > Testudines > Carettochelyidae > Carettochelys > Carettochelys insculpta. Next base: position 114,638,157 of record NC_134137.1, read on the forward strand.
CTGAGAATTACAGCGATGCAACAGCACTAGTGCATGTGTAGACAAGCACACAAAATCCCACTGAACTAAGGTCATAGCCTCACACTTCAGAAACTGGGCCACACAGTACACTTATCATCAGGTTAGTATAATTCCATTAAGAGAGTTTTTTTTTTTAAATAGAGATCACTATATGTAAACTTATTTAAAATTAAATTATAACAATTTTTAGTCCTTTGATAATAGTAGGGGACATGGACTTTCTATGTCTCCTTTTGGTTTTATGTGCCTTTCTTCCATATTTTAAGTACCTTCCCCTCCACACACAGTTCCTTTTTTCTATAAACTTTTGATACTTTTAATATTCAGTTTATTTTTCTGTTTAACTGATTACCCAGGTTGACAGAATCCTTATTTTTATTTGAGAAACAAGAAAAAAGCTTTACAATCAAGCCTTTAAAAATTTAAAAACAGTAGAGTGATTTTGGGATAGAAATTTCCAAAGCATGGAAATGACTAAGTACAATACCACATCCAAACTCTCAATAATGCTCAATGCTTATAAATCAGAAAAGTATTTTGATAGTCATATTGTTGCTCTTTAATGAATCTGGATGTAGTAGGGAACAAAAGGGAAGTAAAATTTCCACTTCTTTTTCTATATATCTATGCAATCCTTTATTTGTCATGGAAATATGCAATTTTTTTTCAAAAAAGTGTTGTTGCTTGAAGACAAGCTCAGGTTATTTAAGTACTGAGTCATTAAATTTTCATAGGGGAAAAAACATTAAAAAGAAATATTGATTTGTGGAGAGTAGGGTCAAAGTCTTCCAAAATTTTTAAAAATTACAAAACAAAATTATTGAGATCTTCTACTCAGATATCTTAGGAAAAATATGGGAATATTAGAAATTTTAGTAAAGCTTTCTAGATTTTCCATTTTCTTTCCAGAGCCAAGATCTGCCCTTGATAATCTTAAGGCCCACTATTTCCATATGGTTTCTGATCTGAACAATTTGATTAGTTACAGTATCCAACTTAGAACCACATTTAGAACTCAATAGCACAGGTAGCTATAAACATTGTCTCTGTAGGCATCCTTCAGTCTGCACAGACTATGGATCGCGCCCTTTAAAGTTGCAATTTAAGACTTCATTTACAGCGTCTATTGTAACTATAAAGACCCACACGAGAGTGACAGTCCTTGCTGCATCTCTTGCAGATGTAGTGGGTGTCTGGCAAGTCCTTATTGTGCTTTCTGTGTGCTCGCTTCTCCTCTGTTAGCTGTCTGATCTTCAACTCGCCCTTCTGAAGGCCCTTGTGTAACCCCTGCCTCCATCTGCTGCAGTCGTCTGCTAGTTCTTCCCAGTTGTCCAGCTCGATGTCTACCTCTCTGAGGTCTCTCTTGCAGACATCTTTGTAATGCAACTGGGAGCGTCCGGGGGGTCTTTTGCCAGAGGCTAGCTCACCATACATGATGTCTTTTGGAATCCTTCCATCGTTCATCCTGTGGACGTGGCCAAGCCAGCGGAGCCAACGCTGCCTGAGGAGGGTGTGCATGGTTGGGATTCCAGCTTGCTCGAGGACAGCTGTGTTGGTAACTCTGTCCTTCCATGATATTCCAAGGATGTGCCTGAGGCAGCGCAAGTGGAAGATGTTCAGCCTCTTTTCCTGGCGGGCATACAGGGTCCAAGTCTTGCTGCCATAAAGGAGGGTGCTGAGGATGCAGGCTCTGTAGACTTGCATTTTGGTGTGAGTGTACAGCTTATTGTTATTCCACACTCTCTTGCTGAGTCTGGACAGAGTTGTGGCTGCTTTTCCAATCCTCCTATTTAGCTCAGTGTCCAACGACAGGGTATCAGTGATGGTGGACCCAAGGTAAACGAACTCATGGACAACCTCTAATGTATAGTTTTCATTGCTGATTGATGGGGATTCAGCAACATCTTGACCAAGTACATTTGTCTTCTTTAGGCTGATGGTAAGCCCAAAGTCCTTGCACGCTTTGGAGAACCGATCCAGCAGTTTTTGAAGCTGGTCTTCTGTGTGAGACACTACAGCAGCATCGTCTGCGAACAGCATGTCTCTGATGAGGACTTCTCGCACCTTAGTCTTAGCTCTCAGCCTTGCAAGGTTAAACAGTTTCCCATCAGATCTTGTGTGCAGCAAGATGCCCTCTGTTGAAGATCCAAAGGCATGCTTCAGGAGGAGTGCGAAGAAGATCCCGAACAATGTCGGAGGAAGCACGCATCCTTGTTTGACGCCGCTCCTGATTCTGAAAGCATCCAATAATGCACCGTCATATTGGATGGTTCCTCTCATGTTTTCGTGGAATGACTGGATCATCTTGAGTAACCGTGGAGGACAGCCTCTCTTGTGGAGCAGTCTGAACAGAACATCCCTGCTGACCAAGTCAAAAGCCTTGATCAAGTCGATGAAGGCTATGTAGAGTGGCTTTCTCTGCTCCCTGCACTTCTCCTGCAGCTGCCTTAGAGAGAAGACCATGTCAATGGTAGACCTTTTTGCACGGAATCCACACTGCAATTCGGGGTACACCCTCTCAGCGATCTTCTGGAGTCTGCCAAGGATGACGCGAGCTAACAGTTTACCAGTGACGCTTAGGAGGGAGATTCCACGGTAGTTGTTGCAGTCGCTTCTGTCTCCTTGTATAAGCTATAAACATTGGTTCACTGGAAACAGTAGATGTAGTAAAAGGTTCTTCTATGTCCAGACCTAACTTCCTCTAATTCACTAGTATTTAAGGGAGAACATGATATTCTCATGCTATAATTTGTTTCTAAAGATCTCAATTTCCATTTTTCTATTTGCGCTTCAGTGGTATTGTAACCACACACACATAAGCTGTGTCTACACGTGTACACTACTTCGAAGTAGCAGCACCAACTTCGAAATAGCGCCCGTCGCGGCTACACGCGTCGGGCACTATTTCGAAGTTAACTTCGACGTTAGGCGGCGAGACGTCGAAGTTGCTAACCTCATGAGGGGATCGGAATAGCGCCCTACTTCGACGTTCAACGTCGAAGTAGGGACCGTGTAGACGATCCGCGTCCCGCAACGTCGAAATTGCTGGGTCCTCCATGGCGGCCATCAGCTGGGGGGTTGAGAGATGCTCTCTCTCCAGCCCCTGCGGGGCTCTATGGTCACCATGGGCAGCAGCCCTTAGCCCAGGGCTTCTGGCTGCTTCTGCGGCAGCTGGGGATCTATGCTGCAGGCACAGGGTCTGCAACCAGTTGTCAGCTCTGTGGATCTTGTGTTGTTTAGAGCAACTGTGTCTGGGAGGGGCCCTTTAAGGGAGCGGCTTGCTGTTGAGTCCGCCCTGTGACCCTGTCTGCAGCTGTGCCTGGCACCCTTATTTCGATGTGTGCTACTTTGGCGTGTAGACGTACCCTCGCAGCGCCTATTTCGATGTGGTGCCGCGCAACGTCGAAGTTGAACATCGACGTTGCCAGCCCTGGAGGACGTGTAGACGTTATTCATCTAAATAGCCTATTTCGATGTTGGCTTCACATGTAGACGTAGCCATACAGTGATAAAGAGAGGACAGAGATACTATTTTCATCAGCCATGAACAGCAATAATTGAATATATTAGCTAAAAAGAAAAACATAATTCGAAAATGGATACCAGCTTAGGTTGCATCAATCAAAGCATATATATGGTCATGTAGGCAGTTTCTAAGATCTAAGACATTTTTTTCAGCTTACATAGCAGTGGGGAAAAAGGACAAAAAACTGCAGAAAAATGTCTCTTCTCTGCACCCTATTAACTCCCTTCTCCCCACCCTGCCCTAAAACTCCCTATAGCTGTAAAAGTTTAAAAAATCATTTGTGACAGAAACTGGAGAAGTTTAGAAGTCACTTCAAGTGGCAGTAGGGAGATGAAGGGGATTAATGGGAGTGATTAGTTTCCTTAGTAGCAGCAGAAGCGAAAGAGAGAGGATTTTTCATTTTGAACTCCTTGTTATCATAGCTGGTGCTAAGGGGCTTGAGAGATGAAGCAGGGAACATGGCAACCCTAATTTATGGGCAGAAGGGAGAGGATGTGCAGAGCCACTGTGTTAGAAAACAGTGAGCTTTATTAGTCATTTCTATATTACACTTTCAGGATTTCCCAGCCAAGCATCCCAGCACCTTTTCTGTGTTAGCCGTTAAGTGCTATTGAAACTTTGTTAGAGTATTTCAATTTGGGCTAATGAAAGTTGTTAGCATAATAAGCCTGAGCTCATTTACCAACTCTGTTTTTCTTGAACTTTAATTGACATTAGTGTATTAGCTGGACCTTTGCATATTATTGACTGTCCTTTTACTCTAACTCTTGACCCTCAGGGAAGTGTGTCCAGGTGGCCAGAAAGGGATCACTTGTAATTGATGAAGTCTGGTGTTTTTTGTGACTAATAAAATAAAGATATATCAAAATATGCTTTTATCTTATCAGATACTTGCTGTCATAAATGTAGTGAAATGTATATATTAGTAATGGACAAAATGAACTATGGACATACTTAAATGTTACTCAAATAAGCAGCATTTGAAAACTATGGCCCATTTGCACAGGCTAGATTTGTATGTCTATACTGCCTTGTTATGCTGTCTACAGTGGTCATGAATGTCTACCTCAGAGGAGACTGTGAAAACGGGGAACATGCCCTAAATTGGGGTATATTCTGTAATAGATTCTACCAAGCCAGTAACAAATGTGAGCTCCTACATTACTGCAATGGGGAAATTCTTCAGCATTGCAAAAGCACAGAATTAGTGTCTTCTGCAAATTTCACTCATTTCCCACAGAAAAAAAAATTGATTCACACATCCTTCTTGGGCATCACTTGGTGTTAAAAGGCAGGGATCTGGTTTGGGTGCTAGGGGCAGGTGGACATGTAAATCACCACTTTGAGGAGTGTGTTTGGGTTCTCTGTGTCTCCCTATAGTTGTGTGCTGAGAGCCAGAGAAGGACAGGTTCTTATTTTGAGCTGGGCTTCAGTTGCTCGTCTGGCTGAGTCAGGGAGAGGTTAGAATGGGAGGACAACTTCCTTTTACCTTGCATGGGCTGTTCCCCTCTACCCAAACTCATGAGCCATCACCACCAGCACCCCTGCAAAACTGTGAATGGTACAGAGTTGAGAGAAGCCTTGCAGCAACAGAGTGCAGAAAGGTGGTGGCAGTTTTCTGGTAATGGAACTCAGAGCAGCCATGGTGGCTAGGAAGAGAAGGATGGGGAAAGCAGCGGACACTAAGACAGAATGGAGGCAATTTGTGCTGAAGCCACACAGAAGATGGCAGCCTATCCGAAGTATTTTTTGTGGCTGAAAATGTAGCTTGATCAGGTGGTAGAGAGTTCATAGCAGCACGGGTTACACTGGCATGCCAGCAGGCATGGACTTCCCAAACCCAGAACAGATAATCGTGAGTGGGGAATTAGGGAGAAGGGGTTATTTAGAATGGACCAGCAATTGACAATTGCCCAGCGTATTGAGTATGTGTCTATGGTTATGTACCTTCTTGGGAGAGGATCTTCCCTGACAGACTATAATTCATTCATTTTGAAAATTAATGTGCTTCTACCTCTCACCTCCCACCCCTATTATTACCTAATAAAGTTTATTTTAACCCCTGTAATCAGTGATTGCAAGTGGGTACCTATGGCCCATTAAGAGCCATTTGCAGATGATGCAGAACTACTCAAGATTGCAAGCAGTCCCAGAGCACCTTAAAGACAGTGCTTCGAGACTGCTTACTTTATTTTGTGAAAAAAACCAAAATGGAAGTCATGTAGCTCTTTAAAGACTCACAAAATGATTTATTAGGTGATGAGCTTTCGTGGGACAGGTGAAAAGCATGAAGGCTCATCACCTAATAAATTATTTTGTTAGTCTTTAAAAAGTGTTACCTGACTGCTGGTTTGTTTTGTTAACATGCAGACTAACGTGGCTACCTCTCTGTTACTATTGTTTTGTCAGGATACAGCTTAACCCAGCTACCCCTTTGAGAATACTCAAGATTGGTGAGAGTATGTCTATACACACTGCGTGATTGAAATGCTGCAATTGATGTACCAGACTTCAATTTTGCCGCATATGTGAAGATGCAGCAAAATTGATCTCTCTTGTCTCGGCCGTCAACCATGGTACTCCATGATATTATGTGGAGTAAGGGACATCAACATGAGCCCAAAGAGCTTCTGTCTACCCAAGGACAGAAAGTTGATTCACATAACTAGAACTGTATATCTGAGATTGAATTCATCAGTCATTTTGTTGTCCAGTCACCCAATTCTGTGAGATCCTTTCGAAATGTTTCACAGTCTGCTTTAGCTTAGGCTAGATCTACTGTAGGAAACAAAATCAATGTTGTGAAATGAAAAGTAATCCACATTGGAAAACATAATCCCCATTATGCATATAAAATGTCAGGGTCTAAATTAGCTGTTGCTGCTCAAGAGAGCGCTCTTGTACTCTTTATGCATAGTTCTCTGAAAACATCCACTCAATGTGCAACAGCAGTCAAAAAAACTAACAGTACTGTGAATCAGTAGGAAAGACCAGATAATAAGACAGAAAATATCATATTGCCTCTGTATAAATCTATGGTATGCCCCGATCTTCAATACTATATACAGATGTGATCATCCCACCTCAAAAATATATATATTGGAATTGGAAAAGACAGAAAAAGGCAACAAAAATGGTTCGGTATTTGATACAGCTTTCATAGGAGGAGAGATTAATAAAAGAGAGACTTTTCAGTTTGGAAAAGAGATTATGAAGCCAGGGTGGGCCGGGGAGGTGGAGAGGGAAGATATGTACAATCATTACTGATGTGGAGAAGGTAAATAAGGAAGTGTTATTTTTATTGTTTATTTTTATAGTGTTATTATTAACAGGAAGCAAGTTTAAAACATACAAAAGTAAGGATTTCTTCACACAACACACAGTCATCCTGTGGAATTAGATAAATTAATGACAGACAGGTCCATCAATGGATACTAGCCAGGATGGTCAGGCTTAGTATCCCATGCCTCTTTGCCAGAAGATGGGAATCAGTGATAGCTGACGGATCACTTGATGATGACTTGTTTTTATTCATTCCCTCTGAAGCAGCAGGCATTGGCCATCGCCAGAAGACAGCATGCTGGGCTAGACAGATCTCTGGTCTGACCCAGGATGGCTGTTCTTCTGTAAGTGTACCCAGGTTGGCCTATATACTTTCTTAGGTTTCTGGGTTGGGGCCTGAACTGGTGTTTGCTGTTTAAGAAAACTCTTGGAAAATTGAACATGGCATTTTATGTTTCCATCAACTCCTAGCAGAAGTATTACATGTCTGTAAAATATCTCATTTCATACAATAGGGCCCAAGCTGTTTGTCATCCTGGCAGTACCGCAACAGAGATGTTAATACACATGGTGAAAATGGAGCAGGGGTGTAGGATGAGTAGTTTTGAGAAGACATGGAGTTAAATATTCTACTAATTATACAGAGGAGACTGTTAGCTACTCATTCTCATCTGAGACCTGTACTTTATGGCAGCAGTAATTTGGTGGCTACTCAGCTGTTCTTGCCTCGAGTTCTCTCTCTTGTTAATCACTTCTTAACTGGCTCTTGGAAGGCATCTGATTCCAGTGTGTACTGACAAAATTCCTGAAAGTGAAAAGAAACGTCATCTTAGTAGTAGTAAGCGGAATGACCCGTATCTTTTCCAAGTGTAGCTGATCTTTCAGCTGTTCTGATGTTCTAGATATCAGTTAGGTTTCCTTGAAAAGAGACTCTTCGGACAAAAAGTAATTTTCCTTGCTTGTAAAATTATTGTTCATTCTGTTTGATACTGTTGAAGAGATCTGTGTATGAATAGGATTGTTCCCTCTCATTACCCAGCATTTTAGATTGATTGTGCAGTGAATTCACAATCTTGTATTTATGACTTCATAGCCTTTGCCATAGTAACATTACAAGCTCAGTACTGTGACTTTACTTCAGGATCAAGTTGGCAAAGTGGATGAACAAAGGAGGAAAATTATTCCATCACAAATACCTTTGATGGAGAGAACTGCTAAGGACATACCAAGGGCAAAGAGAATGTCCTTTTAAATGTGCTGTATTGGAAATCTTTTACCTCAAATACATTTCTTAATTAATTCTGAATTTACGAGCTTTTGCATGGGATTATTGTTTACTTTTAAATAGAAAGGGGGAAAAAGCAGGGCAAAAATGTCAGGATCTGGTATTAGGCACACCATAACAGATGCTCAATTTGAGTGTGTACCACAAATTAATTAAAAAAAAACAAGTAAAAGAAGCAGTGAGGGATAAAAGGGCATCATTTAAAAAGTAGAAGTTAAATCCTAGTGAAGAAAAGAGACAGGAGAATAAGCTCTATCAAATAAAGTATAAAAATATAATTCAGAAAACCAACAAGGAATCTGAAGAACAACTAGCCAAAACCTCAAAAGTAATAGCAATTTTTTAAGTACATCAAAAGCAGGAAGCGTGGTAAACAAGCAGTGTGGCCACTGGATGATCGTGTTGCTACAGGAACACTCAAGGCCCATAGGCCATTATGAAAAAAATTAATGAATTCTTTGCTTCACAGCAGAGGATGCTAGAGAGATTCCTGAACCTGAGCCATTATTTTTAGGTGACAAATCTGAGGAATGTTTCCATATTGAGGTGTAATTAGAGTAGGTTTTGGAACAAACTGATAAACAGTAATAAGTCACCAGGACCAGGTGGTATTCGTCCAAGCGTTCTGAAAGAACTCAAATGTCAAATTGAGGAATTACTAACTATGGTTTGTAACCTAATCCTTTAAATATTCTGCTAGGCCAAATGACTCAAAAATAGCTAATGTGATACCAATCTTTAAAAAGAGCCCTAGAGGTGATCCTGGCAACTACACTCCTGTAAGTCGAAAATCCTTACCAGGCAAATTAATTGAAACTATCATAAAGAACAGAATTGTCAGACACACGGATAATCATAATATGTTGGGAAAAAGTCAGTATGGTTTCTCTAAAGGGAAATCATGCCTCACTATTCTTCTAGAATTCTTTGAAGAGGTCAACAAGTACGTGTACAAGGAGGATCCAGTGGATATAGTATACTTAGATTTCCAGAAAGCCTTTGACAAGATTCTTCACCAACGGCTCTTACGTAGAGTAAGCAGTTATGAGATAAGAGAGAAGGTCTTTACATGGATTGATAACTGGTTACACGAAAGGAAACAAAGAGTAGGAAAAAATGGGCAGCCATCAGAATGGAGAGGAGGTAACTACTGGTGTCTCACAGGGTTCTGTATTGGGATCTATCATAATCAACATATTAATAAACAATCTGGAGATAGGGGTAAATAATAAGGTGGCAACATTTGCAGATGATACTAAACTGCACAAGATAATTAAGTCCAAAGCAGACTATGAAGAGCTTCAAAAGGATCTAAGAAAACTAGATGACTGGTCAACAAAATGACAGATGAATTTTAATGTTGATTAATGCAAAGTAAAGCAAATTGGAAAACATAATCCTAAATAGACATACAAAATGATGGGGACTAAATTAACTGTTACCACTCATGAGAAAGATCTTGGAGTCATTGTGGATAGTTCTCTGAAAATATCCACTTGATGCGCAGAAGCAGTCAAGAAAGCAAATAGAATGTAAGGACTCATTAAAAAAGGGATAGTGAATAAGAAAAATAATATCTTATTGCCTCTGTAAATGCATGGTATGCCTACATCTTGAATACTGAATGCAGATATGATCATCTTATCTCAAAGAAAAAATATCTTAGCCTTGGAAAAAGATCAGAAAAGGGCAACAAAAATGATTAGGGGTTTGGAACAGCTGCCTTTTGAGGACATATTAAAAATATTGGGAATTTTCAGCTTAGAAAAGAGGAGAGTAAGGAGGAATATAACAAACGTCTATAAACTCATGACTGGTGTGAGAAAGTAAATAAGGAAAAGTTATTTACTTGTTCCCAGAACACAAGAACTTGGGGCTGCCAAATGAAATGAATAGATAGCAGGTTAAAAACAAAAAAACAAAACAAAACAAACAAACAAACAAACAAACAAAAACGAAAAAAAAGGAAGTATTCCTTTCATGCAACACACAGTCAGCTTGTGGACCTCTTTGCCATGGGATGTTGTGGAGACCAGGATTTTGTCAGCATGCAAATAAAAAAAAAAGAGCTATATAAATTCAAGGAAGATATGTCCAACAATAGCTATGAGCCAGGATGCGTAGAAATGGTTCACCTTTTCTCTGTTTGTCAAAACTGGAAAGGGGTGACAGTGGAGGGATCATTTGATGATTACCTGTTCTGTTCTTTTCTCTGGGACACCTGGCATTGGCCAGTGTCAGAAGACTGGATACTGGGCTGATGGACCTTTGGTCTGACCCAGTATGGCTGTTCTTATTTTCTCATGAAGCATTTCTTTGGGCCAAATCCTAAAGCATGGTAACAGCCAACTATGAATGGATTATACCCACTTGACTGTGAAGCCAAGGCTGAATTACTCTGCAGCTACCATTACAACCTTCTGCTTAAGCCAAAATCTTCCATGGGCAATGGAAAGTGCTGCCAGATTTACCCCTTACTCTGAGGTATACTCATTTATTTGGGGCTACAGAGGGGAGGTGAATAATTCTACCTGTGTGTTGCTTGTGTTACTAGTGTTTCTAAAGAGCTGCACTTCTCCCTTCTGCTAATTCCCTCCCAATGGAGTTATTCTGCCTGAACCAGGGTCCACAGGATTAAATTCTTCCCACCCTGGACTCAGGTAAACACACACACACACTGCCAGAGGTCCTCTGAGAGGACTGGTTAATCAGCACTTACAAGCTGAAACTTTATACGTCCCTGTACTCAGTGGGCTGGATTGCACAGCAGTGCCAAGCTGTGGCCCTTATGTGCCTTTTGACTCAGCAGCTGGGTCAAACAGCACTGTCAGATGCCACCCTCAGATGCCACTGCAGTTCAGCCCCAGCTGTTCCTCCCCAGTCTCCACTTTCACAGCACAAACATTCTATGAGTACTCTACTCGATGGGCAACCCCTGCAGAATTTATGGGCACTACAGGACTCTTTAGGTACAAGAAGTATTGTTGCAGAGTGAAAGGGGAAGCCAAAACAACACCCATGAGGAGGAGTGAGCCAGAGAGAAAGAAAAAGAGAGAGAAGCAATGAGCTTAACAATGAAATGTATAGAATCATAGAATGCTAGAACTGGAAGGGACCTTGAGAGGTCATGGAGTCCAGCCCCCTGCCCTCATGGCAGGACCAAGTACTGTCTAGACCATCCCTGATAGACACTTATCTAACCTGTTCTCAAATATCTCCAGAGATGGAGATTCCACAACCTCCCTAGGTAATTTATTCCAGTGTTTGACAACTCTGACAGTTAGAACCTTTTTCCTAATGTCCAACCTAAACCTCCCTTGAGTTATTTATTTCTGAGTAGTGAATATATATTTAACAATTACAATTGTAAATACACTGATTACAAATGTTAGGAAATCACATAACTAATTAAATGAGGCAAGGTCAGGAGGCTATGCCTGGAGAGAGAGAGAGATCTCACCCACCACTCTGTGGAGCTTGCACTGATCAGGGTTCTCAGAGGGTGATGGCAGCCGGGGGAGCCAGAGGGCAGTAGACAAGCAAGCCCCAAGCATGATCAGGCAGGAGATGATGAAGTCTCAATGGAACTGATATAGCACTTACATCCAGGCATCAGAACAGTTCCTAGTGCAAGAGTAGGTGTTTTGTTGGGACCAAACAATAGTTCAAGGGGAAGACTGGATTTAATTATGGGTAGGGTGAGCATCCCCACCCTTGTATTTGGTGGAATGGTCCTGTATTTAGAACAACAAAAAGGCATCCCTACTTATTTTTTAAAAGGAACTAATTGTCCAATATTTGGGCCCTCCCCCTGCTGACCTTTTCTGTCAGCAGCTGTGCACAGCTGCTGGCCGGAGAGCATGTAGGCTACTTCCCTGAGCCTCAGGGAAGCAAGGGGAGCGTGGGCAGCTGCCAAATCCCAGCTGCTTCCCCAGGACTCCCAGGGAGGGCTGGCAGCTGCTGCTTCCCCAGGGCTCAGGGAACACTGAAGGCTGCTGCTTCCCTGGGGTTCCTGGGGAATGCTGGTGGCCGCTCCTTCCCCAGGGCTCAGGGAGGGCCAAAAGCAGCTGCTTCCTTCCTGGCTCCCTAGCAGCTTGGTGGAACTAGGAGGAGCCACTCCTCCCATCCACATCTCCCTATCCCGTATTTGGAACAGGGAGATATGGTTGCCCTAATTATGGGTAAACAGAGGCGAGACAATAGAGACAGATCATGCCTGTCTATGGGTGATGTTCCTTGAACAAGCTCAGGATGCAACTAGGCAGTCTCAGTATTTTGTGAATCAGTAGGATCCATGACTAGAATTGGTCTGATAATGACAAATTTGGGTGTGAACAGGCCTGGATTCATTAGCATCTGGAGCAGAGATTTCCCATCAGGCAGTTCTTCTCTGCTTTCAGTATCCCATAGTTCAGTGCAATTCCTGCTTTGGAAAAGCTGTTCCCCACTCAGTATGCTAATGGAGAGGTCTTTCTCTTCTGTCTTCAATGCAGATGAGGCTGGGGTGTTTCCTTAATCCAATCACCCTTGTTGGTGGGATTTAAGTGTGTCTACCCCTGCCAGATTCAGTGCTTTGTCTTTTGGTCCAAAGGCCTGGGGGAAGGGGGTTGTTTTCTATGAGTATTACTCCCTGGCTCCCCACAAGCACGGGGCTGACAGGTGGTCATTCTCTGGTTCCCCAAAAACACAGAGCTGGTAGGTAACAAAAGCCTTCCATCAATTCTAATTTTAAATCATGTCCATAAAGCTGTAGCAGCCCCCAAAGTGCTACAGGAGTGGATCAGTGGAGTCCTGCAGGCATTGATCCTACTGCCTGTCTCTTGATCTGCACCTAAAGTTCCTTGTGCTTTGGAAGGAAGTGAATTCCCTATAAATAAGCCCAGTGTGATGAAGATGCCCATAACAGGCTCCCAACATTGTTCCTGCCACTGCATCCACTATGCTTAGTAAGCGGCGCACCTCTGGTGATGTTTCTCATGCTGCTTAGCACGTTACTCTCTGAGCGGCCCTGTTGACTTCACAAGAATCACTCAGGGATTAAGTTGCTGTTCAGAATGAGAAAGAATGTCAGGATCTGGGGCCAGGAGAGAAGGGGGAAGAGAGCCTTGTTTGCCACTTAAACCAATATCTGTTTATTTGGCTTCAGTATGATTTCAATAATATGTTTCTTCTATGTGTAAATAAAAGTGCGTAAGGTACTGCCTCAGGTGCATAAATATTTACTGCGCTTTAGCCACCTTTGCTGCATCCTTAAAGCACTGCAGCGTGGACAAATGATACTCCTCAAGCAACTGCCATTATTTATGGATCAGTGACATGATAGACCTTAATGGCTCCCTCAAATCCATTACAGCGTACTATATAAATGTGAGCCCTTAATCCATGGATCATTGGCAAGATAGAATGCAAGGCTCTTTCAAAGCCCTTGCAGTCAATCAAGTCAGTGCTTGCCATTAGGAACCCTTAATTTGTGGGTTATTGCCACAATTGATCATTATGCTTCCTTTGGGGGCTGCTATGGGCTATCACATTAGAGTATATACACTGAGGTTTAATCAGTAATTTATTGATACAAGTCTTTATGGTCTCTTTTGTTAATGGGAAGATGCAGGTTTAAATGGCCAGTTTTGAAAAGGTCCTCAATCTAGTCTCTCTTGTTTTTTTCAAGCGAAATAGCTTACATTTCCATGTATCTCTTTTAATGCATTTTCAGTTGCTTATGGAAATGATCAAATTTACATGTGCAAATTCCTTTTCATGCTCGATTCATCCTGGTAGAATGGGCCTTCACCTGTTATGTCTATAACATGGGAGTGCAAGTGATTACATGCACAAAATTACATGTGCAAAAATGTTTTGAAAAAACAAAGTCACCTACTGTATTAATAACCTGGTATTATATTTTTGTAGCAAGAATAGGCAAATGTTCATGAAAAAACCATTGCATTCATTTTTCCTTATGAGCAGTGTGCTTTTTATATTCATTTTACTGAGCGAGAGGAAGAGGCAAAGCAATGCAACCCCCAAACCCTCATCTGTTTGACATTTCATGGGGAAAAAAAAAGTCCACATTGATTTCAATTAAAGAGTTTAAATAAAAAGGAAAAAAAAAACCTCTTTGAAAACAAATAAAGCTAATTGGATTATCTTCTACCAGAATAAGAGCATCTACACATTCCATTTATAAAGCTGTTCCAGAATAAGTCCAAATGTAGACAAGCACTAATAAACTTCAGTGTGATGTATTTAATCACATCGTTATTTACGTGTTCAAGCTGTCGTGTTCTGCATCTCCATACTAACTTCCAGGGTCAGCCTGAGTGGGACACAGGGACTGGGTAACCCCCTCCTGTGCACCAGAAGAAGACAGTGGGTCGGAGCAGAATAGGCTGTTAGGCCACTCCAGTTCAAGCTGCTTGTATGGTGATGGTGGGGAATCAACCCCTGCTTCTGCTGCACCAGTCCTCTGGCCCCAGTTAACGCCCTGGTTCTCTTCCATCCATAGGATGGTTTGGTTGGCCACTGCAGGGCTCCCAAAAGTACAGGGACTGGGGCAGCTACCCCAATTTGTCCTATGAATGGAAGAGCTTTGCTACCATCTTTTGTGATGTATCTGGAGTAAGCCACATACGTTAAAAGGGAGTATATTAGGCTATGTCTACACTGCAGGGATTTTCAGAAATAGCTTATTTCAACATTCTAACGTTTCAATGACTTATTTCTGAAAAAAAGCATTCACACTGCAAGGTCATTTTGAAATTAAGCGTTCACATTAGAGAGCCCAATTTTTAAATAAGAGCAATGATAGGATGCCTCTCTGGAGGCCAGTTAAGTTGTCATTACCTCTGCTTAGTATACACGGAGTCAATTTCAAAATTAAAGGGGATGAGGTGAGTGAAGGTTGTTCATTTTTAGTGGAGTTACTATTTCAAGTTAAATGCCCTGCAGTGTGGAGACAAGGGGGTTTTTAACAGAAGAAAAAAAAAGTATTTTTACGCAAATCCTCCCCCACCCTGAAGCCAATTGTAGACAACCCCTAAATCTACACTGGAACTCTACTGTGCTACAACTTTCTGGCCCAGAGGTATGAAAAAAACACTCTCCCAGCTCACCACCACCACCCAAGCACAGCAAGTTACAGAGCTGTAAAGCATCAGTGTAAACTGGGCTGCAGCTCCGAGCGCTGTTAGCTAGTCCCCTCTTAGAGGTGGTTTACCTAAAGTGCTGGGAAAGAGCCAAGTATGGAAATAAAGTGACATGAAAGGGCAAAATCAGTTTTGAAAATAATTCTTTAAAAGCCTCTGAGGCTTTTCTATTAGTGGAAATATAAACAAAAACTTGCATTTAAAAATATCTTGCAATTTCCCTTTAACTGTGGCAGTATTGCTCCATTACTCTTGCGAAGTTGCTTAATGGTATCTTATTAGTAATGCAAGATAATGAGATGATAAGGGCAAGTTTCATTGACCTTTCAAAAGGTTTTGATTCACTAAATGACACTGTTAGATAAGCTAATTACATTTTCCTTTTCTTCTGGAGTGATGTCTCCGTTCTGATCTTATTTAATTAAGAGGAAGAACCTCTGAATATTTCAGTTTATTGATCTGATTTATTACTGCTACTATCTGAGGGTGGCTTAGGGCTCAAGAACTGATTTATTTCATTTTATTTAGTCCTAAATTACCTCTCTTGATCTCTGAGATAAGAGCCAAATTCACTCAGATGGTACATGGCAATAGTGAGTTGCATGACACTTCTCTTCGAATCTCTGTCTTGGTATGCTTGCTTTGGAAATGACTGTAGTAAGGAAATTCGGAAAGATAGGCTTTTATCATTATCTCAAGTTAAACTTTGTAGTCCTTTCCTAGGAGAGATTGCAAGGGGAAAAAAAAGATTTGAAGATAACAGCAAAGTTGTAACAAACTGCTGGGCAATAGCACAATTAGCCAGAAATGTAATAACATGGAATACCTATAAAACGTATACAGATAAAACTTGTCTGTAAAGGTTCCAATCCAGCCAAGGTCTTCACATGCACTTAACTTTAGGTATTTAAGAAGTCTCAGTGATTTCCCATCAGTTCTTTTAACTCTTCATTGGGGCTACAGTGGGGTTGAATACTCAGATGCTTCAATTAAGCATATGCATTGTGTTTTCCTGAATGACAGCTATCATTAACAAGAAGAAAGCTATAGGAGGTAGTAAATGTGGAGCGGTGGATGACAGGTTAATTAGGAGGCACCTGCCTAGAACTGAGAATGGATTAATATTAGCTGCGCAACTCAGGATGGTAGTTGGCTAGGAAGCATTAACTAGGGAAACTGCAGACTAGGTGAACCAATCATAACAAAAACAGTAAATGGGATGACCTGGATTATTATAGGTTTGTCGGTCTGGCTTTGATTCCTAATTAAAAAAAATCAAGCAGCTGATACATACTCTTTTAATAAAGAATTAAAAGCGGGCAATGTAACTATTGCACATCAACATGGATTTATGGAAAATAGATCCTGTTAAACTAACATAATATTGGTTTCATGCGATTATAATTTTAGTTGATAACAGTAATAGAGTTAATAAAATAGATGTTTGTAAGTTGTTTGGTACCACATGACAGCATATTTAAAAACCTAGAATGATACAAGGTTAAGATAGCAATGATTTAATGGTTGGAGAAGCAGAATGGTATTGTATTGGGTGAACCTCAATTTTTTATTTTATAGGATTTTGCTTTATTTAGAAGAGAGTTCAGGGCTAGATTTGTGGTATTGTGTGCAGATATTAGAACGGTCTTAACTCTCCAGTAGAAAGGTGATGTCTGTGTTTGGGAATTTAAATAGATTCAAGTAAACCTATCTACTAATTAACATGTCATTTGCTGCAGACTGTGTACTGGCCTTGGACAAAGGAAAGTGTGCTAATCCTGTCAATGCATTCTGTTTTGTACCATAGATCATGTGATTTGCTAAATTATATCAGACAATAAATCTGACACTAAATAACTAGAATACAAAAGGTTAAAAAAGGACTGCATTCTTTCTGATGCACACTGTACAGAAATCTATGTGGCACCCTATGAATGCATCAGTTGTCCTTCCAGAAATTGCAGTTAAAATATGAAGCATATCACAGCCAAGATTTTAAGAATTTAACAGTATGGATTCATTTCTGTTTAACCTTTGAAAACACATATCTGCCAAGGTAGTCTTTTAGGGTAGGTCTACACAGCAAAGTTATTTTGAAAAAACAATCTAAGCACCTACACAATGTAACTGCTATTCCAAAATAATTTTGAAATAGTGATTGGCTTATTTCAAAATTGGTAAACCTCACTGCATGAGGAATAGCACCTGTTGGCTATGTCTACACTAGCTCCCCCCCCTTCAAAAGGGGGATGCTAATGAGACATTTTGGGATACCCTAATGAGGCGCTGCCATGAATATGCAGCACCTCGTTAGCATAATAGCGGCCACGGCTTTCCATTGCTTGCAGCTTGTCTACACGGGGTCCTTTTCAAAGGACCACACACACTTTGAAATCCCCTTATTCCTATTTGGTTATAGGACTAAGGGGATGTCGAAGTGTGTGGGGTTCTTTTGAAAAGGACCCTGTGTAGCTGAGCCGTGCGCGATTGAAAGCAGCACTTTCAAAGTCCCATGACCACCATTATGCTAATGAGGTGCTGCATATTTATTGCAGCACCTCATTAGCATATCCTGAAGTGTCTCATTAGCATCCCCCTTTCGACAGGGTGGCTAATGTAGACATAGCCATTTTGAAACTGCTATTTCAAAATAGGTGCTGTTAAGACAGGGAAACAGCCTATTTCAAAATAAACCATAGTGTGCCAGTGGCTCTATTTTGAAAGAGGTTCTATGCATGCAGACACTGTATTTTGAAATGGGTAAGTGCTATTTCAAAATACATTTTGTGTGTAGCAACATTGTTTCAAAATAAGCTATTTCAAAATAAGGCTGCTGTGTAGACATACCTTATCAGAAAGTTCATCTAAAACTTACATGAGAAGAAATCGTGTTTCATAATCAGATTATATACACGGAATAAGACAGCAATCTCTAGGCATGCGTGATAGCTTATGTCATGCAGGAAACTGTTACCAAGGTATTTGTGAAAAAAATTTTTTTACTGTACCTTCTTAAGGGGATTTATTTTGTACTGTGCTTTTTGTAAGTGACTTAGGCCAAGTGTGAAAATTCGAGTGCCAAAAGTTAAGCACCTTCACGATATAAAGCCATCAAAATAAGTAGTCTCAATGTCATAAGATGCTCACCACCCTCCTCTCCTTGCTGCCTCATCCACCCCACCTCTGGCCCCAACCAGTCAGTTTACCCATCTATTATTCCTGGCTATTTCGATAGCACTTATTACTGTGCGCTGCAGGCAGAGAGTTTGGGGAGAATACCACATAAATCCAGTGTCCCTACCACCTGATAGGATATGAGGATGTAATGATAATACCTACTTAACTATGGTCTCATAAACCTTAATTTAGCTTATTTACAAAGTTTAATTTACAAAGCTTAATTTAGCTTATTTACAAAGCCTTGTAAGTGCCTTGGATGAAAAATGTCACAGAAGTGGAAGGGAAAAAGAGAGAGAGAGAGCAGCAGTATTACTTTGCAATTTACATGGTTAAGAATAAGATTACTTGAATAGTGAACACTGATTCTGGAAGATTTTTGCAAATATAGGACCTGATCCTGTAAATATCCCTATACAAAACCCTCCCATTGACTTCACAGCTATGGGCGGCTCCTTACAGGATTGGGCCAAATGGTAGGCAAATTTGTGAAACATGCTTTTTTATATAACGTTGTGTCCGCTACTATTCTCTGAATCTTTCTTTCCCCATTTCCAATTTCATTTCCCAGTCATGCAGAACGATGTGGTCCAAAAAGGAGGCAGAGTTAAATGAAAAAGGGCAGGCTATGCTGTAGCATGCCAAATACAGTATGCTAATGGGCAAATATTTGGTCTAACCCCAATCAGCCATGATCAAATAATTAATTCAGGTATTGACCATATGAACTGAATTTCTGAAGGCAATGGGTGTTTATTTTTTTTTAAATATAAGAACAGTAGATCACTGAAGGCACTCATTTTTTGCAAAATAAATTCACTCCATCTCAGTTTCCCAAAAGCTTAATGGAGTAGTGTGCACTTACAAAAAACCATAAAGGGAAGGTTAATAATATTTTGGCCCCCACACAGACTCTCTTTAAGATCAATGTCCATATAGAGGTCTATTTCATTAGCCGGTAAGTACAGTGGAAGTACCAAAGGGTTGTTCAGTATCTAGTCTTCATCTTCAGCTCCACTACAAAGCATGTATTTATTAAATAAAATGCTATTCAAACAGGAATTTAGAGCAGCTGCTCACAGTGAATATCTCTCTGCATTTAGATACATTGAATGTGAACATTTTAAACTGCTATTTGATCCAAACATAATAGCTCAGTTATTTCCCTCTTCTTGCTTTTGTTTTGGTTCCCATGAGACAGCAGTGGGGAGGGTTGGATTGTATGCTTGTCAGATATGTATTTTGCAAAATAATTTCCTTCTGCAAATTTAGGATTAGTTCTTTGTATGTATGCATGTTAATTAAATCTGGATGAGATTGCTTGAGATTTACCTCAGGAATCTAGTTTTAGCTACTAAGGAGAGAACAAGACATATCTACCAGGCAAAGTTTTCTGGTAACTGGAGTTGGTTAGAGAGTGCTATTTGTAGTTTTCATCCTCTTGCAACAGTCCTTGGAAATGTCCACTGAAACAATGTGTTTAGGAAATTCAAATGGATGTTCTATAAATCTTAGAAAAAAGATATCCCCCTCTAGTTTTATGTATCTTCCTCAGTTGTTACATAGTGGTCATTTTTATTTATTTTTCTCCATTCCCTAAATACAACTATTTTTATTAAATCGATGGAGGGTGGTGACAGATTATGTCTTGGGAGGAAGATAGAAATGGATGAATGCAAATAATAATTGTAATGGATCATTCAGGATCTCTCTTCTTGTCTAGCAACTTATTATTTTATTTCTGGAGATGCTACTATTCTACTTCACTGAACAAGTAATCAGGTAACTACTGTATCACTTGCTACACTTTCCATCTCAGTCAAAAGTGACAATTACAGATGTTGGGAGGCTCTGATGGTACCCCTTGTTGGGACGGCTCTTATGGACTATGAGGTGCCTTTTACCATCTGCCTGCTGGATGTCAGCTCCTTAATCAGTCTTTCAGCCACTCAAGCATACTCCTCCAAGCTATGCCAGCCATAGCTGTGTCTTGCAGGTTAACAATAGGTATTCCCCAATCCATGGGTCTCTGAATTTTTCCTCATGTTATATCCAGCACCTGTCAGTAGCTACTCAGAGAAACTCCAGGTCCTCTTTAGCAGAAGGAGCAGCATATCCCAGTTCAACAGGTTTATTTTAAACCACCTTGCCAGTAAACCACACAGCACTTGTGATCACAATAATCAATAATAATAATAATGATAATAAAACAAAAGTAGGGTTATTTAAGGAAAAATAAACATATAATCAGAAGTGAGAGAAAGTGATGGAAACAACACAAAACAAAATCCTGAAACATGAACCTAGGACTACATATCTTTGTAGCTACCTTTCCTATGAAATAAAGAAGCAGTATTCAGTTTCTTACACAGCTGGCTCATTTTGCAAGAACCAAGAATCTAAATGTTCATGAAAACAGGGTTACTGTACATCCACTTTTCCCCAGACATTGACTCACTTTTGCTGTCCCACCTTCTGTTCATGAGGATTTTTCAAATGAAAGGCAATGGCCAGGTTTTCTGTGGAGACTGCGTGTGTGTGTGTGCATGTGCGTGCATGTAGTGGAGGGGGGTATCAGGTGGGTGCTGGAAGGTGCAACTGAAGGGGATACCTGGAGCTTCAGTGTCATTCCATTGCAGGTAAGAAAGAGCCCTAATTGGTCTGCTTCCTAATTGGCCCTTCTCCTCCATCCAGCCCTGATTAATCCCTCACAGATCCTGGAATCCAGCCAGCCCTACAGAAAGGGACCAGCAGGGATGTGCTTGCTGTCACCGTGTCCTGGGTCTGTGCAAGTTACCCTCCCATTGGACAGGGAATGAAACTGAGGCTCCAGGTATCCCCTCCACTGCCACCTTCCAGCACCCACCTGAAACCCCCTCCACTACACACACACACACTCACACACACTCCTCCAGTGTCCACAAGGCACTGCTGCCAGTGAGCTCCCCCATATGAACCCTCCTCCAGCTTTCCCCTTCCCCACCTCCAGCACTGTCTTCTCTTTGACAATCCTACATGAAAGCCCCTCTTATAAGTACTCCAGGAGGGTCTTATCCTGTCTCTTGCCTCTTGTGCCCTCTCTCAGCTGTGCTGTGGTGACAGAAGACCTGGGGAAGAGAATAACTTACTTGTGGGGATGGAGGACAATATGTATGTGGGTCTTATCTGGTCTATAACCTACTGCCTCTGCCATGCTATGCCATTGCCGGGTCTGGGGGTAGCAGGTGGGATGGTGCGGTGGGTTGACATAATGATAGATCAGCAAGCACAAAGTGCAGGACCCTGTTGGGAAATTATTGGAAGGGTGCGAGTTGGGGTAGGGCTGTTGATAGAAGGGCATGTAGAGCAGAGGATGAGGGTTGGAGCAGGTCAGTGGACAGGTACCAGTGTGGATAGGGGTGGGGGGCATCTGTAATGAGGCTGATAGGTTAGGACTGAGGTGTTCAATACATTCACCACTTGCCACATGTGGTAAATAGGACACTGTGTTGCAGCAAATATGGGGGTGGCCAACCCGCACCTCTCGAGCCACATGTGGCTCTTGGAGCCTTTAAATACAGCTCCTCCTGGGAGCCACATGCGGAAAGTGCTGCCCACCCACTCTGCACGCATGCCCCACGGCTTGGTGGGAGAAGCACACGGCAGCAGTGGGGGCAACCCCGGTGGCAGCTCCAGCGGTGGTTCCAGCAGTGGCTCCAGAGGCTCTGGTGAGTTGCTGTCATTGAGTTAGAATGGGGCAGTTGGTGGTGCCTGGCCCTGGGGAGGACATTCAGTTAGAGTGGACGGGCGGCTGGGGGGTCCCTGGCTCTGGGGGAGGTGGAGGCATTTATTAGGTAATGAACGGTGGATATGGAAAGATGACAGCCACAAGTGTGGCGATCTTTGAACCCCTGCTGGACACCACTGGCTCAGGAGGGTTTAGGGTTCTGCGGAGGAGCTGGGTATAGCAAAGGAGATGAGGGCTGGTGAGGGTGAGTGCACTGGGAGAGAGTGTTAATGGGAGGGGTGCTGGCCCTCCCTTTTACTGGAACCCCACTGTTTAAATACCCCTCTGGAAACCACCCCTCACTCATGCATCTGATGAAGCAGGTCTTTGCCCACGAAAGCTTATGCTCCGAAATATCTGTTAGTCTATAAGGTGCCACAGGGCTTCTTGTTGTTCTTGAAGATACAGACTAACACACCTACCTCTCTGAGACAGTATCCCAGGTGGTTACTGAGTGCAGTGGAGGTGAGGGAGGGGAGTGGGCGGGGGAGGAATGATTTGCCTGGGGGTGAAGAAAGATTAGTGGTTGAGTGAGGCAGAGCAGGGTCAGATAATGGGGGACTGGGTGTTAGGAATGCAGTGGGGGTTAGCAGGTGGGGGGTTGGACAGTGGTGGCTGGGTGCTGGGTGGGTAGAGGGAACAGCAAATGAAAATGCTCTGTTTCTCTGACAAAAAATTTCCACCCCTCCAGGAGACTTTTTTCTTTTCCCTTCCCTTTATTGTTAGCACAGAGCCAGTGCAGACACTGCTGTTTGTTCTGTTAACGCTACTGGCTTCCACCACTATCCCACAATGCCTTCCCTGAGGGTTGTGCTCTGTGTTTTGCTCTCAGCTGCCCTGCAAGTATGGGCCCCTCCCCGTTAAGTATGTGACAGCTGAAGGAGCTGCTCCCTTTGGGGAACAAACAAACACGAAATCATTGCAACGGTCCCATTTTGCCCTATGCTAGTAACACAGCTTTAGGCAGAGGGTTGTTGCAGCGGGAGGGGACAGTGGCTGTGCTGCTTTGACATTCCTCAGCATGGAGAGCTCTCAGAGGCACTTATGATGCTGCTGCCAGCAGCTGAGGCAGAAATGCGCAAGATATGAAAGGATCAGTTATGTCTCCCACAACACTGCAGTGTGGGATACACACTGTCAATAATGGTGCCCACCCCATGAAGGCTGGGGCTGACCACTTGGCTCCCTGAACCTCTGGAAAGGGTGGGGCTAGCCTCTCACCTCCCTGACCCTCCGGGAAGGCTGGGGCTGGCCACACAGCTCCCTGACCTCCTGTGAAGAAAGGAGGGTTGGTGAGGGTAGCAAGCAGGTGGTGCAGCCCCTAGATGCTTTTTTTTTGTTTTTGTTTTTGTTTTAAACTTAATTGAGTTAAGGACCTGTCCAACACCTAGTAAATCTGATACCGAACTATGCCAACTATGATTTTAAAGTATCAGTGTCTAAATGGAAACTGGAAGTGGTCAGAACTTTTGAAAATCATGCCACTTTGATGCAGGTGCCTGATGAGGACATAGGTGATTACTTTTACAACTAATATTTCTAAATTCTTGTATTTCACAGGGTTAATATATTTGGAATGCTAGAATTACTTTAAAACTAGAGAGTCAGGTATCTATTTACAGTCTGTAAATTGTCTTCCTGTTATTAGGCTGTACTGAATGTATAAAAACATTTTGGAAAAGGTTATTTTTAAATAGTAGTGTTAATATCTCTTCTAAAATAATTCTTTTGTAATCCTCAAATCATCCAAAACTCAGTCAGTTTTTCCAAAATAGCTTGCACAGAGTTCAGTGGTTTTTTTAATTCAAAAATTAATGAGACAAGATTATTTCCCAGAAATATTAGTAGTAATGATTTTAGTGGGTTAGAGTGTCTGTCACAGGTCAGTATGGCTGTTCTGCTTGTACACAATGCATTAAACATGACAGACTATAATTTGAATAATGGGATTTTAGGTGTGATGACTGATGCATCTCCAAAGCTAGAAAGAAAACATATAACAGGAAATCTGGAGTCTTGGCTCACACATCAAACCGTTATTTAGATTTGCAAAGTCATTTGATGGAACAGTTCAGAAATCAATTACAGTTCAGCAAACAAGTGGACACTCTATTTCTATGTTAGGCACATAAAAGGAAGGATCAGAACTACCCAACTTTTTTGTTTGCCAGGGACAGGGGAGCAAAGCCCGTAAGTAAGTGGAGAACATGGAAACCTGGGAGATGGGTCGGAAGTAGGAGGGAGCATGGGCAACAATGTCAGAGTAAAAAGAGGGCCAGGAAAAAACTGGGGGGGAAAGTTCAAATCAATATCTAAGATGCCTATATACCAATGCAAGAAGTATGGGTAATAAGCAGGAAGAACTGGAAGTACTAATAAAAAATACAACTATGATATCATTGGCATCACAGAAACTTGGTGGGATAATACACATGATTGGAATGTTGGTATTGAAGGCTACAGCCTGGTTAGGAAAGATAGACAGGGAAAAAAGGGGGGAGGTGTTGCCTTATATATAAAAAAATGTACACACTTGGACTGAGGTGGAGATGGACGTAGGAGATGGGCGTGTTGAGAGTCTGTGGGTTAGTTTAAGAGGGGTAAAAAACAAGGGTGATGTCCTGTTAGGAGTCTACTACAGGCCACCTAACCAGGTGGAAGAAGTGGATGATGCTTTTTTTAAACTAACAAAATCATCCAGAGCCCAGGATTTGGTGGTGATGGGGGACTTTAACTATCCAGATATACGCTGGGACACTAATACAGTGGGGCACAGACTATCCAATAAATTCTTAGACTGCATTGGAGACAATTTTTTATTCCAAAAAGTTGAAAAAAGCCACCAGGGGAGAAACTGTTCTGGATTTGATTTTAACAAATAAGGAGGACTTGGTTGAGAATTTGAAAGTGGGAGGCTGCTTGGGTGAAAGTGATCATGAGATCATAGAATTCACAATTCTAAGGACTGGTAGGAGGGAAAACAGCAAAATACAGAAGATGGATTTCAGGAAGGTAGATTTTGGTAAACTCAGAGAGCTGGTAGGTAAGATCCCATGGGAGGAAAAACTGAGGGGAAAAACAACTGAAGAGAATTGGCAGTTTTTCAAAGAGACATTATTAAGGGCCCAAAAACAAGCTATTCCCCTATGTAGGAAAGATAGTAAATATGGACAAAGACTGCCTTGGCTTAACAAGGAGATCCTGCATGATCTCAAACTAAAAAAGGAATCCTATGAAAAATGGAAACTAGGACAAATTACAAAGAATGAACATAGGCAAATAACACAGGAATGCAGGAGTAAAATTAGAAAGGCTAAGGCACAAAATGAGATCCAACTAGCTACAGGCATAAAGGGTAACAAGAAGGCCTTTTACAAATATATTAGAAACAAGAGGAAGACCAAGGACAGGGTAGGGCCATTGCTCAGTGAGGAGGGAGAAACAGTAACGGGGAACTTGGAAATGGCAGAGATGCTTAATGATTTCTTTGTTTCGGTCTTCACAGAGAAGTCTGAAGGAATGCCTGACATAGTGAATGCTGGTGGAAAAGGTGTAGAGTTAGTTTTTGAAATAAAAAAAGAAAAAGTTAAAAACCATTTGGAAAAATTAGATGTCTGCAAGTCACCAGGGCCTGATGAAATGCATCCTAGAATCCTCAAGGAGCTGATAGAAGAGGTAATGAAGCCGTTAGCTCTCATTTTTGGAAAGTCATGGGAGACAGGAGAGATTCCAGAAGACTGGAAGAGGGCAAATATAGTGCCCATCTACAAAAAGGGGAACAAGAACAACCCAGGAAATTACAGGCCAGTCAGCTTAACTTCTGTGCCAGGAAAGGTAATGGAGCAGGTAGTTAAGGAAGTCATCTGCAAGCACTTGGAAGGTAGTAAAGTGATAGGGAACAGCCAGCATGGTTTTGTAAAAAATAAATCATGTCAAACCAACCTGATAGCTTTTTGTGACACGATAACGAGACTCGTAGATAAGGGAGAAGCAGTGGATGTGGTATACCTAGACTTTAGTAAAGCATTTGATACGGTCTCGCATAATATTCTTATCGACAAACTAGGCAAGTCCAACTTAAATGGGGCTGCAATAAGGTGGGTGCATAACTGGCTGGCTAATCATACCCAGAGAGTAGTTGTTAATGGTGCTCAATCCTGCTGGAAAAGCATAACAAGTGGGGTTCCGCAGGGGTCTGTTTTGGGACCAGTTCTGTTCAATATCTTCATTAATGATTTGGATATTGGCATAGAAAGTACGCTTATTAAGTTTGCAGATGATACCAAGTTGGGAGGGGTTGCAACTACCTTGGAGGATAGGGTCAAAATTCAGAATGATCTAGATAAATTGGAGAAATGGTCTGAAGTAAACAGGATGAAGTTTAATAAAGATAAATGTAAGGTGCTGCACTTAGGAAGGAATAATCTGTTTCACGCATACAGAATGGGAAAAGACTGTCTAGGAAGGAGTACAGCAGAAAGGGATCTAGGGGTTCTAGTAGATCACAAGTTAAATACGAGTCAACAGTGTAATGCTGTTGCAAAAAAAGCAAACATGATTCTGGGATGCATTAGCAGTGTGTTGTGAACAAAACACGAGAAATCATTCTTCCGCTCTACTCTGCACTGGTTAGGCCTCAGCTGGAATATTGTGTCCAGTTCTGGGCACCCCAATTCAAGAAAGATGTGGAGAAATTAGAGAAGGTCCAGAGAAGAGCAACTAGAATGATAAAAGGTCTGGAGAACATGACTTATGAAGAAAGGCTGAAAGAATTGGGCTTGTTTAGCTTGGAAAAGAGAAGATTGAGGGGGGACATGATAGCGGTTTTCAGATATCTTAAAGGGTGTCATAAGGAGGAGGGAGAAAACTTGTTCCTCTTGGCCTCTGAGGAGAGAACAAGAGGCAATGGACTTAAGCTGCAGCAAGGGAAGTTTAGGTTGGACATTAGGAAAAAGTTCCTAACTGTCAGAGTGGTCAAGTACTGGAATAAGTTGCCAAGGGAGGTTGTGGAATCTCCCTCGCTGGAGATATTTAAGAACAGATTAGATAGATGTCTATCAGGGATGGTGTAGATAGTGGTCGGTCCTGCCGTCGGGGCAGGGGACTGGACTCGATGGCCTCTCGAGGCCCCTTCCGGTCCTAGTGTTCTATGATTCTATGATTCTATGAACTTCCACTTTCCCCAAGGTCCCACCATAGAGAGTGTTCTGATACTGGCTTAAAATGGGACAAATGTTGTTTTTCTCTAGGTAGTAATGATCAGAGGGTTCGGGAACCTATCCATGTGAAATTATGAATTCCAGTTTGATTTTGTAAACACTCAGCTCCTATCCCAGCTCTGCGCCCCTCACTCAGAGCAGGTGGAGGGTTCACAGCTTCCCATGTGGCTCTTACCCGAGCCTGGCTTCAGCTTCTGACCCAGCCTAAGGGCAGGGCCTGAAGTCAAGAGAACCACAGCTGGTAAGAACAGCTGTGGGGAGTCCCAGATACTCCGCCTGTCCTGGGAGAGGAATCAAGGGGTGGGAACATGAGCTGAGCAGGTGGAAGGTCTGCAGCTCTCCATTGCTGCCTGGGCTTCCTGTGCCATTCTTACTTAAGGTTGGGCTGCAACCTCTGACCTTGCCAGGGTCCAAGGCCTTGATGGGCAAGAAATGTGCTCTTGGAGAAAAGTGGATGGGACTGGCTTCCTGGCCCGTCCCCTCTCAAAAGTGGGAGAGCCATGACCCTTTGACTTTCCTTCTCTGGAGTCCCTGTGCGCGTGCATCTCACGGTATCCTTGCATCATGCCTCCTGTGTTAAGGGGAGGAGACGTGGCATCTGAGAATCTTTCCCTCAATGGAATGCACTGTATCTATAGTTGTGTACCAGGATATTAGAGATACAAGGTGGATGAGGTAATACCTTTATGGAACCAATACCTCTTGGTGAGACTTGGGAAGCTTCTGAGCCACAGAAAACTGACCTGAAGAGATTAGTGTGAGCTTGAAAGTTTGTCTCTCTCACCAATGGAAGTTGATCTAATAAAAGTTATTGCCTCACCCTCCTTGTTACCTTATTTCTTTGCTCCTTAATGGAACAGTAAATCATTACGATTCATCAAGGACTAAATAATCCTACTCTAGAGGAACAATTAAGTGACAAATGTCCAGGGGAAACCATTCTTCCAGGCAGGCTGGTAACCAAGCAACTGATCACCTAGAAGTAATTCAAATGGTCACCTGGTAAAGGTGAGTCCACAACATTGCTAAAATACTGACTTATAAAAGAGAACAAAGGCTACAGGCCATGACCAGAAGCAGACAAAGGCCAGAGCTATGCTAAAGGGGAAGGTCAAATTAAGATACACAATTCCAGCTACATGAATTACACAGCTGAAGTCAATCTACCTCAATTTGAGCTTCTCCACTGTGGGATGTCAATGGGAGTGACTTCCCATACTCCTATCCAAGAAAACTATCAGGTTGGTTTGACATGATTTGAACTTTGCAGATCCATCCTGACTGTCATCTTATTACCTTCCAGGTGTTGGGAAATGGTTTCCTTAACTATTTGTTCCATTATCTTTCCTGGCACTGAAAATAAACTGACTGGTTTGCAGTGTCCTGGGTGTCCTTATTTCTCTTTTTATAGATGGATACTATATTTGTTCTTTGTAATATTCTGGAATCTTCCATAGCTTTTCAAAGATGATAGCTAATGGGTCAAACTTCTCAGCTCCTTGAGTATTCTAGGATGCATTTCATCAGGTCCTGGTGACTTGAAGACGTCTAACTTGTCCAAGTAATTTTAAATTAGTTTTTTTCCCCTCTTTTAGATTCTGAACCTATCCCATTTTCACTGGCATTCACTATTTAGATATCCAATCACCCCAACCTTCATTGTTTGCTCAATGATGTTCTCTGTCCCTCTCTAGTATCTGAACTACATATGGAAATTTAAAGTCTGCTATAGACATTTGATAGCAGTGTAGGTCTTACCCTATGTGTTAGAGGCTCATACGGTTAGACCCAGAGGTCCCAGGTTTCATTCCTGTTTCCTGTTCCCAACAACCTATCCAGGGATTGTGTGTTACATATGCATCAGACTCAGTCATATGAGGTGGACATAGATTGTATATTTTCAGAAAGATAGTTTTCATATAAAGACACCAAGCGAAGGAGAGTAGTAGCATCCTTCAGTCTGCATAGACTATGGAACACACCCTTTGTAGTTCCATTTGGGATCATCATTTGCAGCGTCAACTGTGACTGTGAAGGCCCACATGAGAGTGACAGTCCTTGCTGCATCTGTTGCATGTGTAATGGGTGTCTGGCAGGTCCTTACTGTGCCCTCTGTGGGCTCGCTTCTCCTCTGTTAGCTGTCTGATCTTCATCTCACCCTTCTGAAGGCCCTTGTGTAGTTCCTGCCTCCTTCTGCTGCAATTGTCTGCCAGCTCCTCCCAGCTGTCCAGCTATATGTCTACTTCCCTGAGGTCCCTCTTGCAAACATCTTTGTAGCGCAACTCGGGGCATCTGGGAGGTCTTTTTTTCAGAGGCTAGCTCACAATACAGGATGTCTTTTGAGATCCTTCCATCATTCATCCTGTGGACGTGGCCGAGCCAGTGAAGCCGCCGCTGCCTGAGGAGGGTGTGCATAGTTGGGATTCCATCTTGCTCAAGGACAGCGGTGTTGGACACTCTGTCCTTCCACAATATTCCAAGGATGCGCCTGAGGCAGCACAAGTGGAAGACGTTCAGCCTCTTTTCCTGGCGGGTGTACAGGGTCCAAGTCTCGCTGCCGTAAAGGAGGGTGCTAAGTATACAGGCTCTGTAGACTTGCATTGTGGTGTGGGTGTACAACCTGATGTCATTCCACACTCTCTTGCTGAGTCTGGACAGAGTTGTGGCTGCTTTTCCAATCCTCCTATTTAGCTCAGACTCCAATGACAGGGTGTCAGAGATGATGGACCAGAGGTAAACAAACTCATGGACGACCTCGTACAAATAGTTGTCAGTGCTGATTGATGGAGGATCAGCAACGTGCTGAGCAAGTACATTTGTCTTCTTTAGGCTGATGGAAAGCCAGAAGTCCTTGTATGCTTTGGAGAACCGATCCAGCAGTTTCTGAAGCTGGTCTTCTGTGTGTGACACTACAGCAGCGTCATCTGTGAACAGCAAGTCTCTGATGAGGACTTCCCGCACCTTGGATTTAGTTTTCAGCCTTGCAAGATTAAACAGTTTCCCATCAGATCTTGTGTGCAAAAAGATGACCTCTGTTGAAGATCCAAAGGCGTGCTTCGGGAGAAGCGCGAAGAAGACCCCGAACAATGTTGGAGCAAGGATGCATCCTTGTTTGACGCCGCTCCTGATGCTGAAAACATCCAATGATGTGCCATCATATTGGATGGTTCCTCTCATGTCTTCGTGGAAAGACTGGATCATCTTGAGTAACCGTGGCGGACAGCCTATCTTGTGGAGCAGTTTGAACAGTCCATCCCTGCTGACTAAGTCGAAGGCCTTGGTCAGGTCGGTGAAGGCAATATAGAGTGGCTTCCTCTGCTCCCTGCATTTGTCCTGCAGCTGCCTCAGAGAGAAGACCATGTCAATGGTAGACCTCTCTGCACGGAATCCACACTGTGATTCGGGATACACCCTCTCAGCAATCGTCTGGAGTCTGTCGAGGATGACGCGAGCAAACAGTTTACCAGTGATGCTAAGGAGGGAGATTCCACAGTAATAGTTGCAGTCGCTTCTGTCTCCTTTGTTCTTATACAAGGTTATGATGTTAGCGTCGTGCATATCCTGTGGAACCTCTCCCTCTCTCCAGCACAAGCACAGTAGCTCATGTAGGGGTTCCAGGAGAGTGTCCGTGCCATACTTGATTACTTCTGGTGGTATAGCATCCTGGCCCGGGGCCTTTCCTACTGCAATGCTGTCGATGGCTTTCTTCAGTTCATCCACAGTTGGTTCCTGGTCCTGTTCGTCCATTACTGGTAGGAGCTCGATGACATCGAGGGCTGTATCAGCCACAATGTTCTCACGAGAGTACAGCTCGGAGTAGTGCTCGACCCAGCACTCCATCTGTTTGGCTTTGTCAGCAATGACTTCACCAGATTTGGATTTCAGAGGTGCCATCTTGTTCTGGGTGGGTCCTAATGCCTTCTCGATGCCCTCGTACATTCCCCTGAGATTACCAAGTCAGCACTGGTCTGGATGCTGGCTGCATAGTTTGAGCCAGTAGTTGTTGGCACAGCGTCTGGCCATCCGCTGTACTGTTTTTCTGGCTGCTCTGAGTTCTTGCAGGGTACTCTGGCTCAGCGAGCGTTTGTACTCCAGGAGTGCAGCGTGCTTCTTTTCGATGACTGGAATCATCTCATCAGAGTTAGCTTCGAACCACTCATTTGTGTTTCTGGCTCTTCTTCCAAACACCAAGAAGGCTGTGTTGTAAATTGTATCCCTCAGATGCTGCCCTCTGGATGTCATATCGGCACCCCCCAGGGCTGCTGAGCAGATTCTCCTCGAGGGTCTCTCTGAACTTTTCTGCTGTCTCTGAGTTTGCCGTCTTTCTGGCATCAATGTGGGGCCTTCCAGTTGGTTTAGAGTGGTACAGCTTCTTGGGAATCACTTTGAGTTTGGAGCAAACTAGCGAGTGATCTGTATCACAGTCGGCACTATGATAGCTGTGTGTCAGAAGGATGTTTTTGAGGTTATCACGTCTAGCGATGACCACGTCTAGTTGATGCCAGTGTTTCGAGCATGGGTGTCTCCATGACACTCTGTGCTGTGGCTTGGTTTGGAAAAATGTGTTTGTGATGCACAGATTGTGGTACATGCAAAGTTCGAGAAGACGCTGTCCATTTTCATTCATTTTTCCCACACCGAAGTGGCCTAAGCAGGAAGGCCATGAGTCACAGTCGGCTCCAACTCTTGCATTGAAGTCACCCAAAATGTACAGTTGTTTGCAAGCAGGTATTTGTGCTATGGCAGCACTAAGCATGTCATAGAACTTGTCTTTTACTTCCAGTGTGGCGTACAGGGTTGGAGCATAAGCGCTGATCAGGTGGACAGGACTGGCGCAAGTTTGAAGTATGACCTGAAGGAGTCTCTCTGACCCACCCATGACTAATTCCACCATTTGTAGAAGGGTGTTTCTGATGGCAAAGCCAACAGCATACTCCCTGGATTCTTCTTGGGCTTTACCCTGCCAGAAAAAGGTATAGTCCTTTTCCTTTAGGGATCCCGAATCTGCGAGTTGTGTCTCTTGCAGAGCCACAATGTCAACTTGGAGCCTCTTCAGTGCCTCATTGATGACAGTGGTCTTTCGGGTGTCACTGATGTCCTGAAGATCTTCAGTCAAACCTGTCAGCATGGTCCGCACATTCTAGCAAGCAAGCTTAAAACTTTGATGGCTTCTTTTTCTTGTCAATTTTCTTATTGGTTTGCCTGGTGCTCAAATTTCAGTCACTTGTCAGGTTTGGGAACCTTAAGCCTCACACACCCAATGAGGTAGGTGAACTGTGGCAGGACAGTACCCTTCTGGCTGGGGGCTGCCCAGCTTGAGGCTGGCGGTGACTGTCCAGTGAGACGCGACGATCTCTCCCACCATCGAAGGCAACCCCTGGCGCTCATTCTCTACGCCAATCGAGCAAGAGCTTATAACCGGTATCTGTTACCTCCCGTGTTGGTTCAACGCTGTTAAGCGATGCTGGAGTACCTCTCCAGGCACGAGCCTGGGCAATTTTTTGGGACCCTGGGCTGCCCAGACACCAGTGTTCCCCTCTTGGCTTTATTGATGTAGTCCAAAGGAAAGGATAACCTCTACGTCTGATACCAACTCAGATGCAGGAGTTGCTGGGTCAATGCCAGAAGTTGGCACAGAACCGCCTTAGGACTCCCCTGCGGATTTTCTGTCAGGGTTTACTTCCTTAGCCTTAACATAAGAACATAAGAATGGCCATACTGGGTCAGACCAAAGGTCCATCCAGCCCAGTATCCCGTCTGCCGACAGTGGCCAATGCCAGGTGCCCCAGAGAAGGAGAACAGAAGACAATGATCAAGTGATTTATCTCCAGCCATCCATCTCCTGCCCTTGTATTGAAAGCTAGGGCACCATACTTTACCCCAGCTAATAGCCATTTATGGACCTAACCTGCAAAAATTTATCGAGCTCTCTTTTAAACCCTAATAGAGTCCTGGCCTTCACAGCCTCCTCCGGCAAGGAGTTCCACAGGTTGACTGTGCGCTTTGGGAAGAAAAATTTCCTTTTATTAGTTTTGAACCTACTACTCATCAATTTCATTTGGTGTCCCCTAGTTCTTGTATTAAGGGAAAAGGTAAATAATTTTTCTATATTCACTTTCTCCACACCATTCATGATTTTATATACCTCTATCATATCGCCCCTCAATCGCCTCTTTTCCAAACTGAAAAGTCCCAGTCTCTCTAGCCTCTCCCCATATGGGACCCATTCCAAACCCCTAATCATCTTAGTCGCCCTTTTCTGAACCTTTTCTAATGCCAATATATCTTTTTTGAGGTGAGGAGACCACATCTGCACACAGTACTCAAGATGTGGGCGTACCATAGTTTTATATAGGGGATGTATGATATTTTTTGTCTTATTATCTATCCCTTTTTTAATAATTCCTAACATCCTATGTGCTTTACTAACTGCCGCTGCACACTGCGTGGATGTCTTCAGAGAACTATCCACTATAACTCCAAGATCCCTTTCCTGATCTGTCGTAGCTAAATTTGACCCCATCATGTTCTACGTGTAATTTGGGTTATTTTTTCCAATGTGCATTACCTTACACTTACCCACATTAAATTTCATTTGCCATTTTGCTTCCCAGTCACTCAGTTTGCTGAGATCTTTTTGTAGTTCTTCACAATCCCTTTTGGTTTTGACTGTCCTGAACAACTTGGTGTCATCTGCAAACTTTGCCACCTCACTGCTTACCTCATTTTCTAGATCATTGATGAACAAGTTGAACAGGATCGGTCCCAGAACTGACCCCTGGGGAACACCACTAGTTACCCCCCTCCATTGTGAACATTTACCATTTATTCCAACCCTTTGTTTTCTGTCTTTTAACCAATTCCCAATCCATGAAAGGATCCTTGCTCCTTCCCAGGATAACCCACAAGACTTGCTAAGCTGTCTCAACGGTTAATTACCCTCACTGTTAAAATTTGGTCTTTAGTTCCAGTTTCAATTTTTCTATTTTCAGCTTTCTGGCAGAAAAGCTTGAAAAGACTCCCTTCTAGTTCAACAGACTGTATATCAAGCCATAAATGAACAAAGTGCAGTTATCTGTCCTGTTGTCTCTTCTATGCAAATTGCACAATTACATATACTTGTGAAACACTAATGGAAAGGAATAATTTATCTGATATAAACTTCTAAGAGAAGAAAAGCTCTGATCTACTGTTACTAATATAATATTTAAAAAAACAGTGCAATTAGTAGGATCAGAGACTTTGAAGATAAAAGCCATACAATGTTTTAACCATTCAAACAGCATACTCCAAAACGAAGGCTGAATAACTGACTATAGCATTTCCTAGAAGCATTGAACTTATTTGCTTGCTAAAATCTTTATTATTTCCCTGGCTGAATTGTTTTTAAGATAATGCAAATATATTTTACAAATATGTTGAGCCTTGTCTACATTATTTTTAACTGTCATATAGGTTCCAGATTTGTTAGAAGCACTAGCAAGTTACTCATTGATCATGAAGTTAAGCACACATGATCTGATACTGCTGTCCATAAATTAAAAAAGGTGTAGGACTCTAGAAGTGGTCTACTCAGCAAGTTTAAAAAGCTTAAAAACCACCAGAACTAAAACATTGACCCAGTGTGGTTCAATGTTAAACAAAGCCTTTGGAAGCAGCATTGTCAGGGAAATCCTACAGTGTCATATAATCGCTATAGCATTTCCTAAGCCAGACCCACAGTTCTGTGCACAATCAGGGCATGACAAGCTGCCAAGACTCCCCTGCATCACCAAATGTCAAACAGCCTTTTTGGGCCATTGACAGTGGATGAGCAATAGAACTACTTCCAAGTAGTTAGCGGTTCTGGGACTGGAGGAATATAAAGGTGGCTTCAACACATCTTAGTTTCCTTGGAAAATGCTAATTTGCAGAACCAAAGTGTGATGCCAAATCTATGAAAGATGTAACAAAACTTTCACCAAAATCCTACTGGTGATTTAGAGTCAACAGATGCACAGCAGGGAGGCAGCCAGCACTTGGAGTCCCAGCTGGAGGTTATAGGGTCTGAGGTGAATGCACCAGGATATCTATATCAGGGCTGAGGCCATGGTGATTCTGGGACCCAGATTAGAGTCAAGATTGTCAGGGGTTCCAGGTTCACTGAAAGCCAATGTTGATAAATGCAAAATAATGCACCATGGAAAACATTACTGTACATATTAAAATACTTAGGTTTAAATTAGCTGTTACCACTCAAGAAAGAGACTTTGGAGTCACTGCTGATAGTTTTATCTACAAACCTCTCTAGTACAGACGTAGACTGACTGAAGATGTGGTTGCTCCCTGCCCTTTCTCTCCCTCCCTCTCTCTCTCTCTCAAAGAGAGAGATTGAGAGGGAGAGAGAGAGAGAGAGGAATTGAATAAGGTTCAGAAAGCAGCAACAAAAATGAGTAGAGGCATGGAAGAGCTTCCATGTGAGGAAAGATATAAAAAACTGGGACTTTTTAGGCTGGAAAATAGATGATTAAGGGCAATGACAGAGGTCTATAAAATCATGACTGGTTTGGAGAAAGTAAATAAGGAAGTGATGTTTACTCCTTACAGCTTTGTGGATAGGGGAAAATCGATGGATGTGATTTATGTTGACTTTAGCAAAACTTGTGATATGGTCTCCCACAATATTCTTGTCAGCAAGTTAAAGGAATGTGGATTGGATAAATGGACGGTAAGATGGATGGAAAGCTGGCTAGAAGGTCAGGCGCAGAGGGTAGTGATCAATGGCTTAATGTCGGGATGGCGGTCAGTTTCTAGCAGAGTGCCCCAAGGTTCGGTTATGGGTCCTATTGTGTTCAACACGTTTGTCGATGACCTGGATGTGGGGTTGGATTGCACCCTCAGCAAGTTTGTGTATGACACTAAGCTGGGGGAGAGGTAGATGCGCTGGCGGGTAGGGACAGGGTCCAGAGTGACTTAAACAAATTGGAAGACTGGGCTGCAAGAAATCTGATGAGGTTCAATAAGGGCAAGTGCAGAGTCCTGCACTTGGGCCAGAAGAATCCCAAGCATTGTTACAGGCTGTGGTCAGACTGGCTCAGTAGTAGTTTTGCCGAAAAGGATCTGGGAGTTGTAGTGGATGAGAAGCTGGACATGAGTCAACAGTGTGCCGTTGTAGCCAAGAAAGCTTGTGGTGTATTAGGTTGCATCAAGAGGAGCGTTGCCAGTAGATCCAGAGAAGTGATTATTCCTCTTTATTCAGCTTTGGTGAGGCCCATCTGGAGTACTGTGTCCAGTTCTGGGCCCCCATTTATAGGAAGGATGTGGATACACTGGAGAGGGTCCAGCGGAGGGCGACCAAAATAATTAGGGGGCTGGAGCATATGACTTATGAATAAAGGTTGAGGTAATTGGGACTGTTTAGTCTGCAGAAGAGAAGACTGAGCAGGGACTTGATAACAGCCTTCAACTAACTGAAGGGAGACTGCAAAGAGGCTGGAGAGAGGCTGTTCACAGTGGTCACAGATGGCAGAACACGGAACAATGGTCTCAAGTTGTGGTTGGAAAGGTCCAGGTTGAACAGTAGGAAAAGCTTTTTCACTAGGAGGGTGGTCAAGCATTGGAATGGTCTACCCAGGGAAGTAGTGGAGTCTCCATCCCTGGAGGTGTTTAAGTCTCGCCTCGACAAAGCCCTGGTGGGGCTGATCTGATGGGTTTAGTCCTGCTTAGAGCAGGGGGCTGGACTCAATGGCCTTTTTAGGTCTCTTCCAGCTCTACTGTTCTATGATTCTATGATTCTATGAAATAGAGGTCACCAAATGAAATTAATAGGCAGCCGATTTAAAACAAAAGAAAATATTTCTTCATACAACTTGTGGAAATCCTTGCCAAAGGATATTGTGAAGGCCAAGACCATAACAGGGTTCAAAAAATAACTAGATACATTTATGGAGGATAGATCCATCCATGACTGTTAACCACGATGGGTAGGGTTGGCATCCGTAGCCTTGGTCTCTCCAGAAGCTAGGAAGGATTGATGTCATTGGATCATTTGAGGATTAGGTGTTTTATTCATTCTCTCTGAAGCGCCTGGTGATGAGAATACCCTGTGAGCAGATTCCCCTATGGAAGGACTTCCGTTTGAGTACTTATTGCATTTATGGCATATGGCATGGGGAGAGAGGCTACCCCTAAAGTAAGCAGAGCCCAAACTATGCAGGGTTTTATACTGAAAAGCCAATAGATGTGTAAAATGTGTGCTGAGCCATATGTGTGTGTACATAATCATTAGCAAGCAGCATAGGTATTGGCTGAAGATTTTATTTTTAAATAGCTGTACATCTATAGTGTGTTGTATATCACAGTAAATGTTTGTTGTGCAGTCAGCGTTGAATCATTCTGACACATTGCATTATGTATCGTAACAATGTGAAATGCCTAAATGACAAACTACCAACTCTCTACTACCAAGGCGAAGCAATTGCCATTACTTCTCATTGAGAAAAGACCTATCTTTTTATGGAAGGACTCCTGAAACAGACATAGCATGATGGAAGGTAAGACAAGTATCTGTGAAGGTCACAGGTTGTCAGTGTCAAGAAATTCAGGTATAATCATTAGAAGTAGACAGAATTTGTTCAATGTAAATGATGGATTGTTCTCAGAAATCTATGTTGTCTAGGTAGAGTCTTGAGGAAGTTGCATAAATACGCATTTGAAGCATTTGCAATACACCACTGAAGTATACATCAAATTGTGATGACATGTGACCTGAAACAATTTAAACAGTAAAGCCACAAACTAATGCATCAGCCACTCAGAAACGAAACCTATGTTTTTCGTACATGACTCTACTATTAACTGAACAGTACAAAACTACAGAAAATGTGATTGCAAAAAATTTACATTTCACATTTTTCCCATGTTGCTTGCCCAAAATTGAGTAGTTATATAACATTTTCACAAGAGTAGTAATTTGGCTGTGTGATCATGTGGAAATTATTATATGTAATTGTTTTCATTATAAAACAAGTTCTGTCCAAAAAGAGATCTCTTTTGCCTGAAATGGTCTATGTTTAGTTTTATCTAAGAATTCCGTACACATGTCACAAACACAATGGAAAGCAGAAGACATACTCTAATTTCTAGCACGGCTTCCTTTCTAATTTCATTGAAATTATTTGCACAACTCAGTTGGACCAGATTGTATAGCCTTTGCTCACACTGACTAATACCATACTCTGTGAACAGTCCCATGTAATTTGATAGCCTAAATCACACACCCCCTGTGCACAGATGTCTACGCATACTGGCAGAAGCAGTGTTGTTTACTTTCTCCTCCTCCAAAGCCTGGGGAGGCCTCTGTGAAAGTCTGTGTATTGGTATTGAGAGAAAGGGAGCAGACTGGGTGGTCAGGTGAAGGAGTCAGTGGACCAGATTCAGGACTCTTTAGTTTGATCAGAAGGTTACGCTATTTTTTAAATCAGCAACACGAGGATTTGGCAAGCATCAGTAGGTGGGGGACATCTCTGGCAGTGCAGTTCCCATGCAGCTGTGCAACCAAGGAATTGAAGGTGAGGGGAAGACCCGAGCAAGTGAGAAAATGCAAGGCCTTGGATCATTCAGGCTTCACTACTGCAACTCACATACCCTGTGCAGATTATAGCAGATTCTTAAATAAGTAACTTGCTAAGAGCACGCGATACAGCTCAGTGCATATCATTTTGCCTTCCTATTCATTACAAAATACAATTCAAGGTGCCTTTGAGGTTTCTTATCTTTAGGGCTAGGCTTTGTCTGTGGCCCTTCTTGACAACTTGTTCAATAGGAATCTAATGGTGACAGAAAATACATTCAAACAGCCAAGATCACGGGCCAGGAAGTTCTCTACAATGAGGTTCCAAATATGGAACTCCTTTCCACAGGTGATTAGATACATGGATGTTTTCTGAATACAATGAAAGTGTACTTTTTCCGAAAGTGTTACTGTGATAGTAACCTTTAGAACAAAAAAAAGGAGACTAGGGAACAGAAGAATAATAGGAAATGAGGTAATATACATATTACCAAAAAAAGTCAAATCACCTAATCTTAGGAAGGGTAAGAAGTGGAGTCCTCTTTTATATTCATAATGGCATCTAGATCCTAAAATTATGGAAATATCTGGAATATGATAAAGAAATGAAACGGCATATACATTCAACTGGAAAAAATGAGATGTAGCATTTAGATGGCCTTTCTGTCCATGCATCCCTTTAACCTACAAATAGATCTGGGATCTGGTGTTTGCTAAAGCAACCCTTAATCTACTTTTCTGGTTTGTTTACATTAAGCTCCTTACTGAGGAGGCTTACCTTGATTAAAGAACCAAAACTCTACCAGACTGTCCAAACCATCCTCTTCAATGAGTCATATAATCATGCTATTGTATTTACCAAAAGAGTAACAAGGGTAAAATGTACTGGCTGCTGACTGAAATCTTAAAATTCACCTTCACTGTTACCATTCTAGAGTAGCTTTAAGGTCACCTCAAGGGGAGAACTAGGGATGGATGAGAAGTAACAAAGCAGTTTAATTTCAAACTTCAAAATAACTCAGAATGTGCACACTTTAATTACTTTTGACAAAACATATATTTTAAATGTAATTGGTTCACACCAGTATTGTGAGATGTCATGAAAAATTGAAAACACACTGTTTCTTTCCTAAATGATAGAGCGGCATTACATTTTCCAATACTGTACTGTTGTGTGCTTGCTTAAAATTTATGTTTGTTGGTGCCCCAGACAAACTTATCTCTAGTTTGCTTTTTAAAATATTAATTTTATGTCCAGGTTAAAAAAATAGGAAAGCAGGATATAATAAAAAATTAAGTTTGTAAAATAGAAATAAAATGGTAGTCCCAAAAATATCACTAGAATTAAAAAGTTCATCTCACATATAGTTCAAGAACAATAATAATTTTAAGTGTAACTACAAAAATCACATAGGGTGCATCTACACCACAAAGAAATTTTGAAAGGGGGAACATCGAAAAAGAAAATCGAAATAAGGGATTTCGAAATAGCGCGGCTACACACACAAAATGGATTGCTGTACTGTTTCGCTATTTCGAAAGAACACCCTCCATTTTTCGAAAGAGAGCGTCCACACAGGAAAGCGGGCTCTTTCGAAATAAGCAGCCGGGAAACATCACGCATGGGGTCACATGGCTGACAAGCTCTTCCGGGTCACTCAGCCAACAGCGCCCTTAAAGGACCCCTCCCAAACACATCCACCCTGCACACACAGAGCACAGCAGAGTAGTACACAGCACTACGTGGACTGTGCACCAAGAACCGAGAGTAGAATGGAGCAGCAGAAGCTGCCAGAGGCTGATGCTGCCACCATCACTGGGACCCAGGTGGTCATCGCCATCCTGGGCATAGTGGAAGGCCTGGAGCCCACCTTCCCCCCCCACAGGGGTCCTGCAGGCCCTAGCAACAGGGCAACTGCCACTCCCCACCCCCCTTCCCCAACGGCACCTCTGGAGCCACTCCAGCAGCGGGGACTGGTGGGACAGGCTGGTAGTGGGCCAGTGGGACGACAAAAGGTGGCTCACAAACTTCAGGATGACACAGCAGACATTCCTGGAGCTGTGTCAGTGGCTCACACCTGCCCTGCAACACATGGACGCCCACTTGTGGCCCATGCTCCCAGTCAAGAAGCATGTGGGGATCGCCATATGGAAACTGGCCACCCCGGACAGCCATTGTTCAGTGTGGCACCAATTCGGGCTGGGCAAGGCCACCATGGGAGCCGTGCTCCTGGAGATAAGGCAGACAAGGACTTCACACCCTCCCCAGGAAGGGGCAGGGGGCACCCAGGTGAGGGGCCTGCAGGGGTAGGGGGAAGGGGGCCTCTGGGTGGGGGTCCTGCAGGGGCAAGGGGCCTCCAGGTGGGGGGCCTGCAGGGGTGGGGGGCCCCCTGATGTGCAGGCCCACATGTTGGTGCCCCCCCAAAGGTGGGCCAGGCCATCAACTGCCTCCTCCTGCAGAGGGTCATCCGCCTCGGCAACCTGGACAA
Source organism: Carettochelys insculpta (assembly GCF_033958435.1). Lineage (NCBI taxonomy): Eukaryota > Metazoa > Chordata > Testudines > Carettochelyidae > Carettochelys > Carettochelys insculpta. The sequence continues at coordinate 114,679,618 of NC_134137.1, forward strand.
CGCCATGGCAGGATTCACAGCCCTTGGATTCCCGAACTGCTTCAGCGCGCTCGATGGCACGCACATAGCTATCCACACCCCAGACCATAGCACGGGACACTATATAAACTGCAAGGGGTACCACTCGGTGGTGCTCCAACCGCTCGTTGATGCCCGGGGCCGGTTTAGTGACATATGTGTTGGCTGGTCCGGTCAAGCCCATGATGCTCAGGTACTCTGCAACTCCTGGCTGGGGCAGTGCATGGAGGAGGGCACCTACATCCCTGCCTGGGAGCTCCCCATGGGGGATACAACAATGCCACCCTGTATAGTGGCCGATGGGGCGTACCCATTGCAGCCGTGGCTGATGCACCCTATACTGGGCACACCACTGCCAGCCAAGACGTTCTAACAACTGCTTGAACCATGCCTGCAACACTGTCGAGCGGGCCTTCAGACGCCTCAAGGGGCGTTTCTGATGCCTCAACGTGCGGCTGGACGTCAGCCTGCCCAACATCCCCGGGGTGGTCACGGCCTGTTGCGCTCTGCACAATTTGGTGGACGGAAAGCGGGAGCGCTACATGCCCGGGTGGGCTGCAGACCATGGCCTTGGCTATGAGCAGCCGCCCACGGCCCCATGCCACCAGGCACAGTGTGAAGGGGTTAGGGACCAGGAAGCCCTCCGGGAGGCCTTCAAGCGGGAGCTACGCTGACCTCCACCTGGCACATGGCTCACACCCATCCTGCAGCACAGCCCTCCCCATACACAGGGAACACTGGGGTGCACGAAAGGGTTTATTAACTGGGGACTAACTATATGTAAATAAACAGCTGTTGAACAATGGCATGGGGTCTTCCTACTGGGGCTAAATATGGGGGAAACGGGGGGGGAGCTATATACAATGGGGCAGAGGCATGCCCCCATGGCCAGGGCCACAGGCATGGACAGGCCTAGTCTCCCACAGGGGTGGAGGGGTGAGATCCCCAGTGGGTACGGTTGCCCCTGCCGCCCCTGTGCAGGGGCCTTGTCGGGGCTGGGAGGGGGCTTGAAGGACGGGGAGGTAGGGTCAGCCAGGGGCTGAAGAACAGGGTGGGCTGGGTGAGGCAGGGTGGGGGCTGGAGGAGCCAGAGGGGCAGGGAGGGGATCCCCCTCCTGGCTGGCACTGGCGATCGGCCAGTGGCCTGGGGAAGATGGGTAGATGGGCTGAGGGTGGGTGGGATGAGGGCGGTGTGTTCGGGGGCAGCAGTGGGAACGGGTCCAGGGGCAGCAGTAGGAGCAGGTTCAGGGGCAGCAGTGGGAGTGAGTTTAGGGGCAGCAGTGGGAGTGGGTTCAGGGGCTCCTCGGACCAGACCTCCCTCTGCCAGGCCCTGTCCTCCTGCTCTATGAGCAGCCACTCCTGGAGCATAGCAGTCTGCTCCTGGATGGCTGCAGTGTGGGCCTCCACTGCCACCTGAGGGTCGTAGCGCTGCCAGCCTCGGGCCCTCCAGGTCTGGCCAGGCGGCAGCTGGGGTGATAGGGAGGAGGGGTCTCCGGCTCCATCTGATAGTGGCACGGGTGAGGTCCGGCCCTCAGAGGACGATGCTGTGGAGACACAAGGGGAGAGCGGCCACCCATCAGTGCTGTTGCCCGGGCCTGGGGGCTCCACCCGCCCCACCCCTTCCATCCCCAGGCCATTCCCCGAGGTGGTGCCTCCCCTGCTGACCCCCCCTTGGGGCTCCCATGTGCCCACCGGGACCTCGTCTGTGGGGCAATTGCTGGCTGCGGCCTGGCCCCCGCATCCCTTCCCGGTTGGGAGGGCTAGGGTGCTGTCCATGGGTGCAGGTGCTGGATGGTGCCGTGCTTGGGTCCGGGACAGGGCAGGGTACCATGGGATAGGCCCCCCCACCCAGGCTGCCCTATCCTCCTGTCACCTACCTGGGGCTCCAGATAACAGGTCTGGGGACACCGGCCTTGAGGGCACATGGCTGGAGGTACCAGAGCTGACTGCAATGACTAACGGGCCCCCCTCCTCCGAGTTGCTCCCGGGCCCCGCAGGTGTGGTCTGGCTCGAGGGTCCCAGCTGCTCCAGTGGGTCTGTCTCCCTGTCGGTGTCCAACCCACACGTGTCCACCACCACTGACGGCTCTGGGATGTCCTTTGGGCTGAAGAGCTGTTGCAGTGCCTGGTAGTGTGGGGACCTCGGGCCGACCCCAGCCCCCAATCGGCTGCGGGCATCCTTAGCCTGGCTGTAGGCCTGCCTCAGCTCCTTTACTTTGGAGTGGACCTGAGCGGCCTGCGCCGGGGGTGTCCCCACTTCTGCAGCCCCGGGGACAGCCGCTCAAAGGAAGCTGCATTGCGGGGCCTCTCTGTGCTGTGGAGCAGCACTTCCTCCTCTGCCTAGAGGCTGAGGAGGTCTTTTACCTTGGCCTCCATCCAGGAGGGGCCCCTCCTTTTCTGGCCCTGGCTGTCATCCGGCAACCCCTCAGGTGAGGAAGAGGGGGCCTCCTGGGGTGCTCCAGAGTGCGGGGGGCTCGCCATCCTGCTGATGGGCTGGGTGGCGCATCAGTCTGGCTGCTGGAGCATGTATAGGTCTAAGCTCATGCTTCTCTAGCCCTAGGCACGCTCTCAGCTTCCTGCACGGGGTTTCCAGAGCCGTGCAGCTTTAAGGGTCTGGCCCAGGGACCATAGAGCCCCGCCGGGGTTTGCTAGAGCATCTCCCATGCTCCCTGGAGCCGCTGCCATGGTGGACCCGCAATTTCGAAGTTGCGGCCCTGGAGCATCTACACGTGCTGTATTTCAAAATTTATTTTGAAAGGGGCCGCTCTTCCCAATCCCAGATGGGAAGAGCGGTTTCAAAATCCGGGCCCATTTTCGCCGAAAACAATTTCAAAAGAGGCTGTTGGGAGTGTAGATGCTCCGCAGTCTCTTTCGAAATTGGGCCAACTTTCAAAATTAATTTCGAAACAGAGTGTTAGTGTAGACACACCCATACTGTGTAATATTTGAAATATTACATGTATCCAATGCGGTTTAATTAACAAACAAACAACATGTGAGAATTGGTGTAAAATATGACCATAATGAATTAAATAGTCTATCAGCTCGATACAGTGCAGACAAACTGGAAACAATAAGCCTGGTCCAAGAAAATTTTTGAATAAAAGTAGCAATCTAAATGATCACAAGAATGACTTCTCAACTTATTCACTAGAAAGAGGTATTTCAAAGCTCTCTGAATGGATTAGGTGCTGCTCACAAAATACCATACTTAGCAGTGATTTTTAGTTAGATATTACTTCAAAGTTATGGCCAATTTTACTAAAAAGGAATATTGTTCCTGCGAGTTGCCTATATCATTGTTGACTTTTGAAGCGGGCTTTTGTCTAACTCAGACAGGCAACACCAAACTACAAGGATGCTTCTTGATGCTTCTAGAAATTATAAAACTCTTGCCTCAAAAAGTTGCTCCAAAACTTCAAATCTCAAGAAATTTTATGTAGGAAACTATTTGAAGAGAAAATTAAGGATGCAAGCTAAAGCACAGAAAATCAGAAGATAAAAATATAAGGTCCCAGTCCAGCTGAGAGATTCACTTGGGTGAACTTCTGTATGTACGCAAACTCAATAAGCAATTGAGACCCAAAGTCACGTCTCTGGCATCTTAAATTCACTGCCCTTATGTATGTGCTTTATATAACCATATACTACTACTATAATATTTTATTAAGTGAGAGCCAAGAGGCTCCAGTCAGGATCAGCATCCCAGAGCACTAGGTATGCTATAAAATCATTAGAAGAAATGGAATAAAATTCTGACTTCACTGATGTCAGTGGCAAAACACCGGTTAACTGCTAGGTGTGAAGATTTCCACTTTGGTCATTTTTGCAAACTGCTTCCAATATAAGACTTCAGTCCTTTAAGTACTTATGCATATCCATGCAACCACATGTATATTTTGCTTGCCCACTACTTGAGTTTAAATAAGTGATCAAAGCTAGATTTTTTTTTAAATATAGGCACCTATATGATCTTCTTGCATTAAAGCTGAAATATTTGGGTTTAGTTTGCAGTAACTGAGTTATTCTTCTGGGTAGAGCAAACAGAACATTAACTACCAAATATAAGTCTAATTTTCCTCTGAGGAGGATGAACAAATGCACATTTGAGACTCAGTTTTCTTGAGGTGGCATTTGTGAATATGAGTTTTAAAAGGATTTAGGGGAGAAAACAAGCAGTAATAACTAACATATTTCAGAGCATGTGACAACAGAATGTCTGTCCCTTGTAGAAATGAGGTTTTCATTATTTATGTCTCTTTCTGTATATAATGCATATAGTAGATTACATAGATGAATAATTCATTTCCCATCACAGATAATAATTACTGTAAGATTTTGTTTTATTTCAGTTTCAGAAATGAAGTCAAATATTCCAAGATCTGACTTCAGAAAGTTCCAGGGTCCATATCATTATGTATGCAAGGATAGTCCACAGGTGGCAGGAAATGACATTAGTTTCTCTGAATCATCTTATTCAGAAAGGAAGGAATTTGCCATCCCCTGTAGTGGATGTGAGTGATTAAGGAACTAAAACCATTGTGCCAGCCTTTTGAAGAGAATCTGTTTCTATGCACAGGAGTGTGAAACACCTTCTCTATGATGGCAACAGAGTAAGGAACTTTGTTCCTGTAAGCTGTGTCTTGCCATGACTGCACAGTAATAGCCATTGGGATGCCCCAGAGAGGTGAGTGTTCCTTTAAGGAAGATTAACTGCCACCTTAAAGTTTGCAAGGGAAAATGTTTCCGAACTTCAACATGAAAACTAAACAGAGCCCAACCCCTTAGCTCATGTGAAGGGAGATCCAGAGCATCAGGAACCATGCTGTACAACCTCTTCATCTGAACCTCACAGCCCTCAGCCCTGAGGTCCTCATGCATTTTGCCATGCATATTTTGTAACACAGATGTTTTTGTTTGTTCGTTTATTACTGAGCACACAAAGCAGTGAGGTAGACGGATTTGAAACTTCAGTACTTACAATTTATTTGTACTTTCAATAGCTTTTAACAAAGTTCTTTGCAAGATGCAATTAAGGAAACCAAACTCGTCTGGTGAGAGTTTGGAACGGGTCCCGTGTGGGGAGAGGTTAAAGAGACTGGGACTTTTCAGTTTAGAAAAGAGGAGACTGAGGGGGGATATGATAGAGGTATATAAAATCATGAATGGTGTAGAAAGGGTGAATAAGGAAACATTATTCTGTTGTTCCCAGAATATAAGAACTAGAGGACACCAAATGAAATTGATGGGTAGCAGATTTAAAACTAACAAAAGAAAGTTCTTTTTCAGACAGCACTCAGGCATCATGTGGAACTCCTTGCCAGAGTGATGTGAAGCCCTGAAGCCCAGGACTATAAGAGAGTTCAAGAAGAGCTAGATAAATTCATGAAGGTTACATCCATAAAAGGCTATTAGCCAAGGGTAGAAATGATGTCCCAGGCCTCTGTTTGCCAGAGGCTGGAGATGGATGGCAGGAAACAAGTTGCTTAATCATTGTCTTCAGTCCTCCCCTTCTGGGGTACTTGGCACTGGCCACTGTTAGCAGACAGGATGCTGGGCTAGATGGACCTTTGGTCTGATCCAGTAATGGCCATTCATATGTTCTTATGTATGTTCTTATGAGAAGTAATATCCTGAACCAGAACCTGGCTAAAAGATGGGAAAAAGCAGGAATACGTGGTTAATAATATACAGGATGACAGGTTAACTTTTAAGAGTAACCCTGTTTAATAAATATTAATGATCTACAGAAAGGATGAACAATGAGGTGGCAAAATTATTGATGGCATAACTACATTAGTTGGGGTGTGATTTATTGTCAACAGAAGTATGATGGTAAAAGTTCTAGTGTAGACACAATTATGCTAATGTAAAGGTGTCTTGCACCAATGTAATTTATTTTTATTTGTGAAAAGGAATAATCTATACTGACATAGACTTCTAAACCCATATAACTATGTCCATGATAGGGCTTTTTTTCTGCTTTAACTATGCCGGCATTGTCAATGCAGCCAAAAACTTTTAAGTGTAGACAAGTTTGCTCATGGGTAGAGATGACTATGAGAAAATTGAGAGGAACCTTACAGAGACTCAAATGATGCGATCAATATCTACATATCAAATTATATGCTGTATATCTAAGTGTGAGAGAAAAAATTGTGAGAACATTGTCTACCACTAACTACAGAAAGAATCCATGGATGGTATAACACTGATGGCCACGCAGGGAATTCTCAGAATCTGTGGATCTTCCCAAGGCTATGTCTAGATTACAGGGATTTGTTGGCAGAAGTTTGTGTCAGAAGATAGCTTGCAACAAAACTTCTGTCAACAGATTGCATCCAGACCGCAAAGCATGTCAAAAGAGCATCTGCTCTGTTGACAGAGAGTGGCCAGACAGCTCAGCCACTCTATCAGCAAAATGGATACCCATAACTCCAGCAGACAGGGTCACAGGTCACCATTTCTTTCTGGGAGCCCCAGGGACACATACTCTTAAAGGGACCCACCAGGACACCCATTCCCTGCCTCTGCTGTGGGCCTGCCTACCTCCTTGAGGGACAGCACAGCTACAGCAGGGCTTCCGATCTTTCTGGGAGACACAGCTCATTCCAGGGAGACATGGTGCCAGAGCAGCCCCCAGGCTTGAGCTGGCCTCACACAGAGATGCTACAACAGGTGCTGCACCTTCTAATGGATGTCCTCCTCTTCCTCATGGAGGCTGAGCCTAAGACCACCTGTGAGGACCTTGCCATGGCTGAAGGACAGTCAGACTTGCATGCCCCGCCCCAGGTGCACAGGCAGGTAGAGGCACTGCACCAGTTCCAACTGGTGGGACTGTCTGGTCAAGGGCCAGTGGGATAACCAGTAGTGGCTCCAGAACTTCTGAACTTGGAGGCCACCTTCCTTGAGCTTTGTGCCTGGCTTGCCCCCGTCATCCAGAGACCATATATTCTGCTGTGGTCCGGTGCCAGGGGGAGGTATGGATGGAAAGGGGCTACAGGAGGGTCAGGGTGGGCAGGGAGAGCAGCAGGTGGTGGTGTCTGGGAGTCAGGGGGAGTCTAGGGGTCAGTGGAAGCCTGGGGAGTCAGGAAGGACCGGCAGGGGCAAGGCACCAGGGCGGTGGGTGTTAGAGGCTCTGGGCATCTGGGCTGTCCTGTCCCACCAGGCATAAGTGATGGCATCAATGCAAGACATGGGTTTACCCCAGGCCTATGACTGCCACTCCATGTTGTAAAGCTCAGTAGAAACTTCTGTTCAATATCAGTACAATGTCAGATGGCCAAAATATTAGGATGTATGAAGAACAAGAGAGAAAATAATGCTAAAAATGTTATAAGGCTATTGTAAAATTGATGTTATGCCCTCATCCAGAACATTGTGTTCCATTCTGGTCAATTTTTCTCAAAAGGGATACAGCAAAAATAGGGTTCAGACAAGCAATGAGTCTGACATAAATGATTCAGACATAAATGAGTAGAAACAGAGAAAGATTTGTATGAAGAGAGATTGAAAAGATAGGGGTTATTTTTTCTTAGGAAGGAGACAAATAAGAGGACATAGTACAAATTAAGGAAGGTAAAGACAAGGTAAATTGCGTGCTGCTATTTACCATTTTCCCTTCGTACAAGAAAGCATGGGGGCACTCAGCAAAACTGAAAACACTGCTGATCGTACTGAGAAATATTCTCATTGTTTCCTTGTGGGCTTGTGCTTGTCTGTCTATTTTCGTTGGTTGTCTCTAGTCTTGTATTTATCATGTAAGCTCTTTTGGGGCAAGGAACATCTTTTTATTTTGTGTCTGCATAGCACCAAGCGCATAGATCGGTATCCGATCTATGACTGGGGCAACCAGATATTACCACAATAATAATACATTTTAAATGATTAAATGATGGAAAGGATCATTTCCAACTGTACAGAAAAGTTGATTAGCGGGTTTATTTATGTGTGTGTGTGTGCTTCTGCAAATACAATAGCATTAATCTTTGAGGCATGAAGAGTGGCTCTAAGAATTCAGGTAGAGTTATACTGTTGAGATTTATGACAACGTTATACTATTAAGCAGTATATGGCCCTACCCTTTGGATTAGCGTTAAAAATCCCTTCAAGGGCTCAAATGTTAGATATTCATCGTGGCATCCCTGCTAGCATTTTTCAGCGTGGGAAAGAACTGTAATTTCCATTGTGATAAAATGATAGAAATTTAAAACACGTATTCACAGTCAGTTATAACACACAAGAGAAAAAAATCTTCTTTATAAAATAAAACTATCCACAAATGCCAACACTCCATGCTTAAATATTGATGCTTACGGAGTGGAGTCTCTTATTTCTTCCCTTCTTCCTTGAATGCACCTTTCTTTTCACAGCCTTTTATACATATTAAAAGCATTTTTTATAAAAAGGAGTCTGATCCAGGGGGACATACAATTTTCACTCATCTTGCCATTCTGCTGCACCAGGTGTTAAAGAGAGAAGGAATGGATTTCTCCCATGCCTTAAGAGAAGGTAGCCCGCACAAACACTCCATCCCAGCCCATTTTAGAAGTACAATAAAACCCCTGAAATGCACAATTTTGAGTTGCGCTTAACTTGCAGAAACGCAAGTTAAGCAAGACTCAAAATCTGGCTCCCCTGGCCCTGGCTCAACTCAAAAACCCCGCGGCCCAGCTCAGCAACCCCCTGCCAGCACAACTCCAGTTCAATCCCCACACACAGCTCTGGCTCAATCTCCTGCACCTGGCTTCAGCTCACCGCCCCTGTAGCCTGGCTCCAGCTCAACTGCATCCCCCTGCCCCTCCCATGGCCCCAACACACCACCAGGCTGCACTTTCCCCAACTGCCCCCCACAACCCCAGGACCTACCTTTCAAGAGGAGCTCCAGGTGCTCCTGCTACTTCTACTGCTGCAGAACATGTGTTCTGCTGGAGAAAAAGCTGTCCCCTGATTTACACAAATTTTGATTACATGAGGGTGCATGGGAGCAGAACCCTCACATAACTGGAGGCACTACTGTACCTAAATTTGTAAGTTCTTTTTCTAAAGTTATTTTTTTATTTGTGCCACTTCAGAGGGTAATTTTGATTTTTTTTGAAGAAGAGTCAATATTTTAATTTATAGTGGTTAGGTGAAAAAGTCCTCAGAATATAACACAATATTTTGATCTAGTCTCATCTTTCTGAGAGGTTATGTTTGACATATTTGTAGCACATCATTTTAATGCCAGCAGTCCCTTCAACTACATCTTTCAATTAAATTGGTCGTGGCTTCTTATTATTGGAGTGTTAAAATGCAGTTATAGTCTGAAGAGTGACTATAAAATGACTTTGTGGGTGATTATAAACTTTAATGATGCCCAGGGACTTACAGAAGAAATTTCCTAACTTGACTACTAAAAAGATGTTACTTCTAACTAGCAACCCAAGTTCACCAGGGATCTAAAATTTTATCTGTTATTTTGTTCATTAATCTTTCTGCTGTGATATGGTAGAGGATTTCTGTTGACTAAAACCCTGCCATTTTTAATGGAATAATTTTTCACTGTAGAATTTCCCTGTAAAGGGCTTCCCAGCATGCTTTTGAACATCCAGTAGATAGTTATACCAAGCAAGTTCATAAGTAGGAGTTATTTGAGCTCTTCTGAGCTGTTGAGATATTTTGTTAATTGATTGCTTTTGTTAAAAGATGTCTGCAATGAAGAATACTGTATTTCCATCCAATAAACCAGATTCATTAGTGTATTTTTAAACACTGTGGCTCCAAAGGATGGATAAGAAGCTGCGAGAACAAAGTCCTTTCCCAGTTCTTTGCTTCATTAAACAGTCTGAAGGACTTCTCCAAAGGGCACAGCCTTGAATGGTTAGGTTATCTCAACTAAAGCCTTAGCACTGAAGAACCCACTTGAGTGGGAGAGACCCCTCTATGCTTGTGTGTAAATCATTAAAAAAAAAAAGATGAACAAAAGAGGTCATTCAAATACAAAGCACTCACTGAATGAGGATTCTGTATGGTAGTAGAGTTTAGGATGTTTGAAGCACAATGGAACTGTGAGGAAATAATTTACTGTAGAGTTAGAAATCTGGAAAGTAAAATCTCTCCCAACTGACAGAGGCTTGCTTTGAAAACAGATGAATCAAGTTAATTAGTAGTTTTAGCTATCACAGATCGTGAATTAGGCCTACAGGATTTGACAGTATGAACCTTAAAATCTATAAACATGCAAAATGCATTTTATGTTTCTCCATTATAGTCCTTTCTAATGAAATGAAATAGTAATGTGATGAAATGACAATGTAATAACCTCTGTGAGTAAATCCCAAAGGGAAACATTTTGTTTTAATAAGGTATTACTAGGGTTTTTCAAAACGATGCCATGTTCTCTGTGAGTCATAAAAGCAAGATAAGAAGAAACCTCTATGATCAGTCTTTACAAATAAAATGTTTGACAAGTTCATCAGCAGGGCAATATGGCTCAGCCAGCCTTTTGATCTTTCATCATCATTGGACCAGAGTGAACTACAAACACTGTTAGATAAAGCAGTTACAAAAGTTCCAAATATTATTGGAGCTACAGGCTTTTAAAGGCTGTGACATACCTGAAAGTGACATCACAGCAGGATCTTAGTTATAATTAAACGAAATATGTAGCTCTAGTTTGAGTAGGTATATGTGACTTTGTGATACAGAGGCCCGCTGGCATTTTCTACTTTCCAGAAATACTTGAGTGAGAGCATATTGGGCAGGATCTTTTGTGTGTATAATTATGTAAATGCTAATAATGCATTTTTGAACTTCATTGACTCATTATTAGTGCAAGTCCTAAAGGAACATAGCTTCTTTACATACTGAGCAACACCTGTGGTAACCTTGTGGTAGGTCCTTCAAGTGTCTGGCAGTAACTTCAGTTTCACGTAGATTGGTGCACAGTAAAAACTGTTTCACTCACTTCAGCACTTTATTGATTTACACCTGGGATGGGCAAAATAAAGCCTGCAGGCTGAATCTGCAATGTCCAGCATGTCTATGTGGCCTGCTCAGCCAACTAGCCGAGCATGCTGGCATCATGTGTTCAGTCTCCCCCCTGCTCCCCCCAAAACACCTTTTTCCATCCTGCAGCTGAGCTGCTTCCAGGACCCTACTACGAACTGACAGGAAGCAGAGGAAGGGTTCAGAGAAGGGAGCAGTGAAGTTAAGGTAACCCACTTGCTCCTGTGACCCATCTTTCTCCAGCAGGGTTTGAGGAGGAGACAGAGCTGTTCCAATCAGAAGGATGGTGAGTGACTGAGATGAGTGCCTGTCTGAAGAGGCAGCACACTGTTTCTCTCTCTCCCACACACACACGCGCGCGCGCGCTTTCTCCCCATGTGCCCTATGTCTGCAGAACAGAGAAGGCGGGGTGGGGGAGTGGCAACAAAGCAGGACAGCTTATTTTTCTTAAAGAGACAGCACACGTAAGAGATGGCAGTGTCTCTCAGAAACTTACCCAGCAGAAGCCAGCACATACACTCTCTCTCTCTCTCTCTCTCTCACACACAGTCTGCACCACACATATATACAAACTGTCACAAAGTCTCTCTTTTTCACAGACCCACACAACTACACAGTCTCTCTCTCTCTCACACACACACACACCACACACTCTCTAGCTGCTGCCTCACCCCTGCTGCCAGAGGCCATGCCCCTTCTGATGACTTACCAAATTTTGTAGTGTGGCCCCCTCCCTGCAAAAATCATTGCCCAACCGTGATTTGTACCCTAATCACAGTGTGCATATTCTTTATATGTTTGTTTTCTTAACCTTTCATCAGAAAATGAAACCATTGAGGATATTTTTTGCTGAAACCTGAAAATGATGATTTGGAAATGCTGCCATGGTTCACCTGCTGCCTCTTGCAGTGGTAATTTGGGTGCTTCTTGGTTTCCCAAAGGGACTACATCTCGCTTGTGAAGCTGTGCTCACTTACACCAGAGGAGAGCTGGTCCTGCTACATTCCATTTTCAAATAGAAGTTCATGTTCATATATTTGTTTAATATAGATATATGAGTAGACTTGTGTTTATTTTGACGGCTTATTATTAAGTCAGGCTAGATCGTACACTTTTTATTCTGCCTCCATTTGACATTGTGCCAAAGGAAGGAGTGCAGGAATGAATCTTTAATATTTTTTTGCTATTTTCACTACCTAAAGTCAAGACGTGCCGGTTGTTAAGCTTCTTTCCAAAATAATCAGTATTGTAGCACTTCTGGAGCATAGCCATAGAGGGAGTAAATTATCAAGGGTCCACTGATATCAGCAGATTTATGACAGCCTACGGTAGCTGAGATCTGCCCCAAAGTGGCTGTATCATGATTTTGTCAATGGAATTGAATTATCTCAAGGTTTGTCACATGTATGGAATTCTACTCTCTCTCTCCTGTAGACACAGACACTGAAAAAAAAAAAAGGCCAAAGTACTAGTGCTATGCAGATCAACCTATCAGCAGAAAGATTCAATCCATTTTAAATGTGCATATTTGGTTAAAAAAATGACATTATTTTGGGTAAATAACTGGTTGCATGGCTATGAGAATTCATGTCAGTGGTCTGATTGAAAACGTTTTGTTCATGTAATGAACTAGGAAGGGTGTTTGACAAAATTTCTCCCATGATATGTGGTGCTTAGATTCACCAATGAATATTTTGTCCAGTCCCAAAACATGAATTATGCCGTGCACTTTGTCTCTATTTGTTAGAATAATACTTGTCATCTCTCTAAGCTCTTTCCCCTTCTGAATGACCTTTCACAGGTGAATAAAATAACTGCACGGTCCCCCCAGGGCCACAGGACTTTCCACACTGGGGCACTGCCAGGCGCCCCCCTGGGTGCCCTGATGCCTCTGGACCCACCCCAGCAGCACCGACTGGTGGGAGCATGTGGTGCTAGGGGAGTGGGGCGAGGAAAGGTGGCTGTGGAACTTCCGCATGTCGAGGCAGAACTTTGACAAGATCTGCCACTGGCTCGCCCCTGCACTCCTGCACCAGGACACCTGCATGCAACCAGCCCTCACCCTGGAGAAATGGGTCGCAATCACCATTTGGAAGCTGGCCACCCCGGACTCCTACTGCTCCGTGGGACAGCAGCTCGGGGTGGGCAGGGCCACTGTCAGGACTGTGCATATGGAGGTAAGGTGGGGCTGGGAGGGGGGGGGGCTGGGGCAAGGGGAACCCTCCCCTGCAAGCAGCCAGTTGGGGCAGAGGCTGGACGAGAGGAGACAGGGGCTGCACAGGCCAGGGGCCTGATGGGAGGGGGGCAGAATGGGCCCGAGGCAGGGGGCAATGGCCGCCACACCCACACTAGAACATGTGTCCCCCTTCCCCCTCTGCAGGTCGTCAGGGCCATCAACGTGATGCTGCTCCATAGGGTCATCTGCCTGGGGGATGTGGACAACACCGTCGCTGGCTTCCAGGACCTGGGCTTCCTGAACTGCATCAGCACTTTGGATGGCACACACATCCCCATCCATGCACCGCCACACAGCGCTGGCCAGTACGTGAATAGGAAGGGCTACCATTCGGTGGTGCTCCAGGCCCTAGTGGACGCAAGGGGCTGGTTCACCTACCCCTGTGTGGGCTGGGCTGGCCGCATCCACGATGCCCGGATCTTCTGGAACTCTGGCCTCTGCCGCCGCATGGGGGCTGGCACCTTTGTCCCCCAGTGGGAGATCCCTGTGGTGAAGGACGTCACCAAGCCACTATGCATGGTGGCAGATGCAGCGTACCCCCTGCATCCGTGACTTATGAGGCCCTACACGGGACACCTCAACCCCACCAGGGAGGCGTTCAATGAGCGCCTCAACCATGCCCGCAACGTGGTGGAGTGGGCCTTCGGGTGCCTAAAGGGCAGTGGAGGTGCCTTCTCACGTGGCTGGAGGTCAGGGTCCCCAACGTGCCCCAGGTGGTGGGGGCCTGTTGCGTCCTCCACAACATCGTGGAGGGAAAAGGGGATGCCTATGTCCCCGGGGGAGGCCCTCTGGCTGGTGCTGTCTATGAGCAGCTGGACGCCGCCTCCATCCACCAGGCCCACCGGGATGGCCACCGCATCCAGGGGGCCCTCAGGCAGGCCTTTGTCGATGGCCACCTCTGACCCACATGCATGCCCACATCCCACGCACATCCGTCACCCACCATCCCTGCCACCCCCCCCAACCAGCACCGCACCCACACATCCACCACCCACCATCCACCGAGGAGCACAGCATGGAGTGGTGAATAATAAAGAAACATTTATATAACTGGGTGTTGGTAAATATGTACAGGGGGGAACCTATCTTGGAGGGGGGAACCTAATATGGAGGGGGGCGGGGGGAACCTAACTTGGAGCAGGGCAAGGCACTCATTCTGGGGCAGGGGTGGTGGGCCATGAACCCCATCGGCCCCTGGAGCTCCTGCCCCCCCAGGTGTGGGGTCCCCGGCAGGGGGAGAGGGTGCCAGTAGCACCAGCAAATATTGCTGGCGGGTGGGCCTGGCAGGGGTGGAGGGGACGGGCTCAGTGGGTGGGGAGGGGGCAGGCTTGCTGGGAGCGGAGGGGGCAGGCTCGGTGAGGGCACAGGGGTCAGGATCGGTGGGGATGGAGGAGGCATGGCCAGCAGGGGGAGACACCGGGGGGAGGCCAGGAGGCAGGCCACAGTGGCCGTGTGCTCCTGCACGGCATGGCCAACGCCCTCCAGGGTGGTAAGCAGTCTATCCCCGGCTGCCCTCCGCCACTCCATGTCGGCCCAGGCGAGCTGGAGGTGCTCCATGGCCACCTCGGCCTGGCACTGGGTGGCTGGGTCTTCCTTGGCCCAGCAGGAGGCCGTCCGGCCACGGACCCAATGGCACTCTGCCTGGGGTGGAGTCTGGACACCTCCGACGGCTGTGGGCAGGCTGTCCGGGATGAGGGATGGCACGTGGCTCTCCTGGCCCACGGATGGTGTGGCTGTGTGGAGAGGAGGAGAGCATGTCAGTAGTGTGCCCTGGACAGAGGGGACCCCGCTGTGGCCTACCCGCCCGAGCCCACCCCATGGGGCCCCAGACCCCCCCAAGGGACACTGACCCCCCCCAGGGAGCACCGACTGGCACCCCCTAGGACCAGACCTCCCAGCCTGTCTGTGATTCCAGGGGTCTCTCCCGCAGGTGGCCTTTCCCAGCCTGCGGTGCACGGGCCCCAGGCACCATCCGGCACTGACCGGCCGCCACCCCTGTGTGGCTTACGGCGCTGTCCACTGGGGGTAGGTGCTGGGCATCACTGGTGCAGCACCGCGGGGTGCCGCATCCCATGGGGGGACTGGCCTGTGTGCGGCCTGGGACCACCAGTTCCATGTGCGGGTGCCTAGCCGTTGCGTCGCCCTCACCCTGTGGAGTAGGTGTGTGCCGCTCCCTGGAGGTACCGGAGGGTCCCTCAGTGGTGTCCGGAGATGTCCGGCCCTCGGTCGCCCGGCTGGAGGAGAAGGAGGGCATCACTATGGTCCGCTCCCCCTCCTCACTGGATCAGTCCGTGGTCCCCTCGCCCTCCTGGGTCCCCGATCTGGGCTGCTCCTCCTCTTCCTCCAGCTGCAGCTCCTCCCTGGAGGTGTCCAGGAAAGCCATGGGGGGTGAACTCTCCTGGGGCCCCAGGGTGCTCTGTAGCTCCCTGAAGAAGGGGCACGTTGCTGGTCCTGCCCTGGAGTGTCCAGCCTGGTCCCTGGCCCGGGCATATCCCTGGTGCAGCTCTTTTACCTTGCAGCATACCTGCTCTGCGGTACACTCCGGGTGGCCCCTGGTGTGGAGGCCCATTGCCAGGTGGCCGAAGGCTGCCGCATTGCACTGCTTCATGCCCATGTGGTGCAGCACCTCCTCATCCTGCCAAAGGCCGAGGAGGTCCCACAGCTCCCATTCTTTCCAGGAGGGAGCCCTTTTTTATTTTCTCTCCCTGGGAGCCCTGGGAGCCTTGCGGGGGCTCGGAGGCGGGGCCATGGGATCACAGGGGGGCTGGTTGCTGGCCATGCAGGTGCTGGAGCGTCAGGCTGGAGTGCGTGTGCAGGCTGCTCCGAGCACGCTCTCAGCTTCCTGCCACGGGTTTCCTGCCTGCATGCGGCTTTAAGGCAGCCGAACGCGGGGACCCTAGAGCCCTGCTGCTGCCGGCTGGAGCAGCTCCATGCTCCAGCTGGTCGGCGCCATGGCAGACCTGTATTTCGAAAGAGCGGACTGTGGAGCATCTACACGTGTACACTTTCGATTTATTATTTCAAAAGGGAGCCATCTTCCTGACACAGGATCGGGGTTTGGATTTCAAAGTCAGCCCCGTTCTTTCGATTTTCTTTCGAAAGACGAGTTTACATGTGTGGATGCTCCTCCCACTCTTTCAAAAAAGGGCCATTTATTTCAAAGTTTTTTGCACGTGTAGACACAGCTACTATGTGAAATGAGCTAGTGGGAAAGACTTAGGATTCCTTCATGCTGGAAACTCCTCTGAATGTCACCCACCCACTCCAGGCAAGAAATCTCTTGCAAGACAGGTAGGATTTAAAGAATTGAGTTTAAATTCCTTGCATCTCTATAGCTGTGCAAATGTAACAAAATGCTTTACAGATTATCACTCTAGAATTGTAATTATGTTGGTCTGTCATGAAGCACACTTTAAATGTGTACTGTGTGAAGTTCTTAGTTGAAGATGTTTGTAATAATGAGAAGATTTTTACCATTAATCCTTAGGCATGCATCTAACACTGAAGATCAGCTGCCCATAGCCAAATGTCATGAAGGTACACAGACATGTTTTTCATATCTTTGACTTCAGCGTAAGAAAATGGATTTTTACTAAACTCCATTTTAGATCAAAACTCTCATCAATCAATACAAAATACAAAACAATTTTCTGAGCTATACTTCCTATATTCATTGTAGCTGAATACAGTACTACTGCCCTTTCAGCTTGTCTTTCAACCAACAGTAGATTTGGGCCTCCATGCAGAGGAAGAATTCAAGAAAAGGTGGATTGGTGCTTCAATGCTCTTAGAAATATTATATTCTTCTCCCATTTAAATTTGAGTTTGGTCAGACATACTGAAAACACAGGCATTCAGTCCAATTATTGCACCACAAAGTAATGGCATAGGGCTGCAAATACAAGTACAGTTTGAATCTCTCTAGTCCAGCACACTCTTGTCCATAATCCAGCATCATTTTAGTTAGCTGGATGACCATTTATCATACTCAAGTTTCCCATGGTCACATCAAGTTTGTTTACAGCCACCAGTCTTCTGTGCTGTTATTTAGCTGTAATTTACCACTGAGTGTTTTCTAAGAACCCAGAGCCATGGAAGCTGTAGAAGTGTTGGTAATGATGCTAGACAATATTGACCTACCGTGGTCCAGCAAATCCTCTCATTCAGCACTGCTGAGGTCCTGAGGGTGACTGATTAGAGAGGTTCAGCATGTACATTTCTCCTTGTTTACTGTATGTATGTAACATTAGGGTCAGAGATTACACAATGTCTAATTTGAAAACATATTAATGCATACAAATAAGTACATTAATAAAAAATTTTGTATAATCTAGTGTTTTTAAGATTTAGATTTTTTTAAATGGAGACATGCAACATTACCTGTACCTGATATAGTCCTTCAGACTGCAACGTTGCCTATAATGTCAATGCTACCCATGCATTCTGAAGTTCTGAAAATGTTGCATCTTAGGTGAAGAAGAAGAATCTTTGCTAGATCTGCTCACTGCTGTCCCCAGAATACTGTCTTTCCAGATATTTTTGCTTTGATTATGTAAGTACTCCTCCACTGTCAAAGTGGAAATACATTTACCTGGATAGTTCTACCTCCGGTGACAGAGTATGGGAAGATGACAGAAAACCCATATTATCTGCTGTCTCTTATTCCAGTTTGTATTGGTCTAAACTTGTATATGTATGGTTACAATGCTTCTCAAGTATTTAGAATTTAGAGATTCAAACAGCTGAATCACCTGCTTGAGAATGACCAGGGCTGAACTGAAATTAAAAGAGTTCTGTCCCTACTTGCTGGCTGGAAAGCTCTGTAGTGAAGCATAAGAAGACCAGAGTCCAAGTCTGCAGACAGCCAATTTTGAACAAGATGGGGTGGTTGTGCACCTCTTTTAGGTGTAACCACCTTTCTCTGACTCTCACTTTGTTTTTTGATTTGGTTTGGTTTCGTTTATATATCATCATTGGAATTCTGTTAAATAAAATGGTGTTATATAGTGACCCACCAGTAAGGGTATGTTATGTTTTTGTCTAACTTCTCTGTGTGTATGCTGTGAAACATAACACTTGTATTATGGCCTACAGTGACCATTTTTAACTGAATGTTTTGTTGTAAAGGGGAACCAGTGCCACCTTTCCTTGGCTGGGGGAAGGAACACTGGTGGTAACTTTGTGATTGTGGAAAGAGTTTTGAATAAATAAGTCCATCTTTTCCAATAAAGATCTTGCTGCCAAAAGCACTGTGATCCTTGTGATCATTGCTTTGCTATTTGCTATGTGAGCACAGTCTGATCTTGGAAATACATGCACAATTCTCATTGCAAACAAGTGATGCATAACTCAGAGGGAAACATTCAATCCACAAATTTGATTTTAGCATCCAATATAGCCATCAATCTTCAGCAAGTGAAGAAGTCTTACGTTCTAGAACACCAAATA
Organism: Carettochelys insculpta; assembly: GCF_033958435.1. Classification (NCBI taxonomy): domain Eukaryota; kingdom Metazoa; phylum Chordata; order Testudines; family Carettochelyidae; genus Carettochelys; species Carettochelys insculpta. Next base: position 114,698,307 of record NC_134137.1, read on the forward strand.
TTAATTATTTTAATTAGTCAGTTTTCTTTTTTAGGTCTCTCTTTCTCATTCACCCAACCACCCTGTCTCCTTAAACGCTTGGAATTTGAAGCTTTTCTGTATACATTTCCTACACCATATATATATAAAAATTTCTCAAATGTATGTGAGTTCAGGTTAAAATATTAATATTTTAATCCTAACTCATACACATTTGAGAAATTTGTTTACTTTTTGCTTGCTTTTGCTTCTAACCCAGTTAATAGACTAGTTCTTCCTAGTTCATTATCAAAAGCAAAGATCTGAAATGGCTGCTGATAGTGCCAACAAATTACTGAGAACGTATATGTGATGGGAGGCAACTTCTGGTGTCCCTCTGAAGATGATTCAGTTCAGTAATACAAATTGACTGGCTCATCTTAAACTAATAAATGCATTTTACCCATGCGTATTAGCCCAACACTTGATAAGGTACGATTTCACCTTAGCAAGCTATATGATGGGCCAGCTGAGAAAATAATATCCTGTAGAGAACTAGAAATCCTACCTTCATAAAGACATCTATAAGGGTAATTGCTGCATTTTTTTGCTAGTAGGAGCTATAGCCAGGGTCACTGAAATCATGGGCAGGATAAAATAATAGATTCTATGAATTTCACATCCCTCCTCAATTTCTGTTACTAAGCAATAATGGTAGTTTAGGAGCCTCTTTGGAGATCGGGCAGCAGCCTGCAAGCACACTAGATTAGGGAAAATGTGAGGCGGCACAGATGTGAGAAAAAGAAAGGAAATGGAAGGATTCACAGGGAAGAGAGAAAAGGGAAAAATGGAGGGCTAATTTTAAAAATATGAGGAGGAAGAAGGAAGAGAAATGAAAGGGAAAATGGTGAGGGCAAATGAGATGAAGTGGGGAGAAGGAACGGGAAAGGTAGAATGTGAAACTATTCACTGTGAAACAAAAACATACAGTAATCCTCTCTCCCTTTTCCCAAGAGGAGCTTATCACTTTTAAAGAAACATCCTCCCTAATGGTGGATGGACCTCTTAAAGTTCAGAAATTCAGTTCAGATATGTACGCAAAATTCAGCTGTGTCTGGGTAGCCTTGTGGACTTCAGTGAATCATTCTGTAAGACCCATCATGTTGATCTAAAGGTCTCATGAGAACGTGGTTCCTTTCAAGATTCTGATTCGTTCTGCTTCTATCTGGGCTGGAAATACTGAGTTCTAGTCAGTGGTTTTTCTGTGGAAAAAAAAAAAAGGAGCTGGTCCTCAGCCGGCTCCCTGACCCCCATTCCCTAGCCAATCCCACAGCTGGGGCTGCAGAGGTGTCAGTACTCAGTACTGGCAAGTATCGGCACAAAAGAGGCACTGGTTCTAGTGCAAATTTAAGCCATCACTTTTAATTGTATTTGTTTTATATTTTATTTTGCATTAACTGTATTTAACTTATGTATCCTGTAATCTTAAAGCTGTAACCAATAGGGCTAAGCCCTAAAACACACTGACTGTGGCCACACTGCCCTCTCCTTTCGGAGGCGGCATGCTAATGAGCCACTTTGGCAGATGCTAGTGAGGCACTGTCATGAATATGCAGCACCTCATTAGATACTGGCAGCCACACGCACCTCGAAAGTGCCAGTTTTGAAACACATGACACGCGGCTATCCCGGGGCCTTTCAAAACACCCCCCTGAATTCAAAAGCCCCTTCTTGCCATTTGGTTTTGGGAATCTTTCACACCCAGTTTTGTGAAGTTGAGGTTGCACGTCCCCACCGTGTGCATGAGTTTGATGGAATGAGATTGTTCTAGGGCAGGTGCCTTTGTCTATGACAGCGATAGGCTGTGGGATCTGTCTCACAGTCCCTGTCAGGCCCTTGCACTCTGGGTTAGGCCCCCAGTGTCTAATGGGGCACAACAGTGCAGAGGGTGTCTCTGGATAGGTATTGTCAGCCTCCCATAGTGCACGTATCTCCTCCCTGTCCCGCTTGAAAGCAATGGCAAACAATGTTTTCGTTGCCCTTTTTCACTGGTTATGCATGCAGACGCCATAGTAAGGCAAGCATGGACCCTGTTCAGCTTCAAGCTGTTGTGGTAAGCACTGTGAACATCTTGCATGTTGTGCTACAGTATATGCAGAGTCTAGCCAGGAGCTGCCAGAGTGAAGAATAATGTGAGGAGGACATGTGCACACACATGTGCAAAACACTGGAGTGGAGCAATGGTTGATGCTGGCATCAGTAGCTCCTGTTCACGCAGTGGAAAGCTAGTTCTGGTTCTGTGAGACAAGCACAGACTGGTGGGATAATCAGTTCAGCAGCTGTGGGATAGTCAGCACTGGATGCAAAACTTTCACCTGAATAAGGCCGCTTTCATGGAACTTCCTCCCATGCTTTTTCCCACCTTGAAGCGCAGCAATACCAAAATGAGACCTGCTCTGACAGTTCAGAAGCAAGTTGCAAAAGCCTTGTGGGAGCTTGCAATGGCAGACAGCTACCAGTCAGCTGGAAATCAATTCAGAGTGGATAAGTCAACAGTTGGGGCTGCTGTGATTCAAAGAGTCAAGGCAATCAGTACCTTTCTGCCATGAAGGACAGGGACTCTGGGAAATGTGCAGGACATGGTGGGTGGTTTTGCTGCAATGGAGTTCCCTAACTGTGGTAGGGAAATACATGGAATACACAAGATAAGATTACCTTGGCACCTGACCATCTTGCCACAGTAAATAAACCCCAAGTGGTACTTCATGGTGTTGCAGGTACTAGTAGATCACAAGGGCCATTTCACTGGCATCAGTGTAGGACGGTCAGGAAAGGTGGATGATCCATGCATCTTTAGTAACTCCGATGTTTTCAGAAAGCTGAAAAATGGAACTTTCTCCCAGACCAGAACATTACCATTGGAGATATGGAGATGCCAATAGTTATTTTTGGAGACCCAGCCTACCCCTCACTCCCATAGCTCAAAAAGCCATACTTAGGCTTCCTGGATGGCAGTAAGGAGCAGTTAAACTACAGGCTGCGCAAGTGCAGAATAGTGGAGAATGTGCTTTGGCCCATTTAAAGGCAACATTTCTGGGTTTATTGACTTGGTTAGACTTTAGTGAAAGCAACATTCCCATCACTGTGGCAGCCTGCTCTGGGCTCCATAGTATCTGTGAGAATAGGGTAAAAATTTCATGCCAGGGTGGCAGGTTGAGGCAGATCACCTGGCCCCTAATTATGAGCAGCCAGACACCAGGGAAAAAAGAGAGCGCACTAAGGGTACATCTACACTTAACTGGGAGATTGACCTGGTCTGGATCTACCTTCTGGGGTTCCATTTTTCGTGCCTAGTAGGGACATGCAAAATCAAAATATCAGGGATCTTAGTCAGCTCCTGTACTCCTCATTATCATAAGGACTAAGGGATGTCGAAGGGAGAGTCTCTCCCATAAACCTCCTTAGTGAGGATGGCCAGATAAGTGGATCTTAGATAGGTCGATTCCAGCTACACAATTGTCAGAGCTGGAATTGCGTTATCCAAGATCCACTTTCAAGTCTAGTGTAGACCTCCTAATCAGAGAGGCTTTGAAAAGCAGCATTGTGAATGACCAGACAGCAAAATGACAGTCATGTCTGTTGCTCTTCATAAGGTGCCCCCTGTATCATGTGCTGGTCTGCAAACCCTCTAACCCTTCCCTCTCCCACCATGCAACACAAGCAATGAAGATACAGTTGTTGAGAAATCACAGATTTTTCTTTAGGGAACACAGAGAAGCAGAGACAGAAAAAGAGTTCGGAATGGGAGCTTTGGGGAGAGAGGAGCCAGGGCAACCAGCATTTGGCAGTCCCCTTATTCAGCAAACACAGGCGTGGGAATGTCAGTTTCCTGTTCTTGAAAACTTCCCAGGGGGTTGAATGGAAGGCTGGCCTTAACTTCCTTCCCACCTCCACATTCTAAGGTTCCTGTGAGAGGCGGCTATGGAATATGGTGAGGAGGGCATGTCGCTTAGCATGGGCTGGAGGGGTCTCTGTGTTCCACCTGCCTTTCCTGTGCCTCTGCCAGCACTGTTTGCTGCTCCACGAGTTCAATATCACCTCCAGGGTCTTGGTTTCTCATCTCCTGAATGCTCTACTCTCTTCATGCTCTGTTCACCTCTCCTCACACTATATCCCCCCTCTTGTAGTGTCGTTCTTCTCCGTGCATTGAATTGTGTCCTGTCCATGTGGGCGAAGCGCTTTTCCTCATGGAACATGCCATCCCAAGCACGTTTTCACCTTCAGATCTGTGCTAGGTGAATGACTGGAGGAGCTGGGGAAGTGGGCAATGGGCTTGCAGTTGTACCTGCTGCAGCAAAACAAAGGTGGAGAGGAGGTAGATTGTGAGATTTTTGAAGATGTGCAGAGAGGATTCCAACGTTAACAAACTGTTCTTGGGAGCCCCCACTGTGTGGGCAGTATGTCCACCATAGATCACACACAATTGTTTTAACACACTTGAGGGATGATTTAAAATGTGAATTAGTTAGAAGTGCCCTCCCCATCACCAGGGTCAGGCAGCATATGTCCTAGGAGGAGGGGATTGACTGCAAAGTTTTAAAAAAGTCCTGGCTGTCAGTGAGATCGGCTGTTCCATTCACCTGCTGACCACTTGCATCCTCCTCTTCCCCCTCCATCCATCTATGTATCCCTAGATAGCTTTGTGACAGTGATTGGTTCTCTTCCTAGAATCCATGCATCTGCTCATAGAAGTGGCACGTTTGTAGTGATGAATCAGATGATCCATTTGCCTCCTTTGTCTTCTGGTATGCCTCCCTGAGCTCCTTTATTTTCATGAACACTTCTGGACATCCCTGGCATATCCTTTTTCCACCATGCCTGGTGCAATCTTGGCATAGAAACCAACATTTCTTTTGCTGCTTTGTAGTTCTGCCAGAACAAATTTACACGTACACCCCCAACAGGAATCAGGTCCAGGGTCTCCTGCATGCTCCAGGCTGGTACTTGACTGCAACCCTGGCCAGATGTGCTGCTAACAGGTGTTGTCTGCTCCACTCACCATACTGGCCTAACAGGAAATAAAATGGATGTTATTCAGGGCCTTTTCCTGTTCACCTGGACAGCAACAGATATGAAAGCGCTGGCCAGGGTGGTCACACTGGGGCATTGTGGGACACATCCAGGAGGCCAAGAACATTGACTTTCACAGTACTGCATCTGCACTACCCTAAAGGCAGTCATGCAAGGTCAAATTTAGTGTTATTTCTCATGAAAAGCAGGAGTACTGAAATCAACCTGAACGGCCCTTAAAGTAGGTGGAACAGGCTTGCTGGTGTGGACTCATTGTTAAGAAAATCAGCTTAATTCAGCCAAGTTCAACCTAAATGCTTAGTGTAGACCAGACCTAAGAAGAGGGAAACACTTCAGAAGGATTTTAATAGCATTTTCCACTTCTTGCAAGCAGGAAGGGGTTAAATGTCCCCTGTAACCTCAAATGAATGAAAAGGTCTATCAGGTGGACTCTACATGTTGCTTGGCAACCTAACAAATAGCTCAGACAAGGTTCCTGCCTAAATAGGAGCAGATAGCATGTGCATTGGAGACTGGGCAGGCATATTGCAATATTATCAGAACAAAAAGAGTGACCACTACCGACCTCCATGGAACCCAGTATAAAATCTGGCTGATTGCAACTTGACCTTATTTACTTTTTTTAGAAATATATGATTTAATTCAGGGTTGTGCTGCAGAGAATGCAATATGGCAGGGACACTGATCCGCATCCAATGGTTGTGCCCTATAATTAAATCTTCTGAAAAGTAATCACTCACTAAGAAAGGAAGAAATCAAACATTCAGGTCATGTTCACACCAGGGCTAAAATCATGGAATACATAACACAATTGGCTCTCAATCTCCAAACTTGCTCTGGATACAACTACCATCTAGGAAACATGCCCTAGTCCATGGTTTCCCAAACTGGGGGGTGTGCTCCCCTGGGGGGCATGAAGAAATTCCAGGGGGGTGTGAGGTGACCCAGCCTCCCCCATCATTCCTCCCACCCAAAGAAAGAGCCGTCCTTTGACTCTGGCTCTCAGGCCCTGCCATTTTATGTGGGTGACTCAATGCAGTCACTGTAAAAAGCAGGCAGCCGGCGAAGACCCACATCCAAAGATGAAGGAGTGTGGATTATGGGGCGGGGGGGTGAGGAGGAGGAGAAAGAGGAAGAGGATGGGGTTAGATGTGGGGCTGGGGGTTCCTGGCTCTGGTAACAGGGATGGGAATGGGTTAAGAGCAGGGCATTGGTGGTGCCTGGATTTGTGGGAGGGGTGGGGCTCAGGCGGGCAACTCACGGGGCTGTCAGGGCTCGGGCAGCCGACCTTCTTGCAGGATTCATGGAGCTTGGGTGGATGGCCCTGGGATCGCCAGGCTCAGGTGGCTCGGGCTGGCCGGCAGGTGGCTGGCTCTAGTAGCACAGAGCTCAGGCAGATGGCGGGCCACGGCAGTGTGGGGCTTGGGCGGGTGGCTCAGGTGGCTGGTCTGCAGCTGGGGTGGGTGGCTGGTGGGTGAGCAGGTGGCTGGTCCTGGAGGCGTGGGGCTCAGGCAGGCGGCTCTGGCAGCAGAGGTTTCAGGCGCATGGGCAGCTGGCCAGCTGGGGCTGCACCAGGCACCTGTAAGGGGCCAAGGGAAAGTATTTGTGCTTGTTTTTAATTTTAAATAACATTTTTATATCAAGTTTTTGTGTTTATTGTAAATTACAAATTGAATTTTTTTGTTAAAAGAGGGGTTGGATGATGGTAAAGAAGAGCTGGCAGGGGCATGAAGGTTTCTCAAAAATCAAAAGTGGGGGTGTGTGATGCTGAAAAGTTTGGGAATCACTGCCCTAGTCAGAGGAATATATACCATCAGAGAATCACAGAGTGGCAGAAGTAAATCTGGTGTAGTTGAATTAGAAAGGTCAGTCTTAACATTTCAGAGTAAATACCCAATTATTTTTGAGACACCGTCTCCCATTTTGCTATGTGAAAAAAGGACAGATATATAAAATAGTAACCCAAGTCTGTGGTCTGAATTATGACAGATTGTTTTGTCTGTGGGTGTTAGACTGAATGGACTTTCCCCTAGGTAGACAACCAGTAAATCAGGCAGAAGTTTTCTTTTCATAAGAGGGATGGCTCAATTATTTTGGGGTGGTTTTTGCTTTTCTGTAGTCTTTTTTCCCCCACTGATTATGTCTAACTATTTATTATCATTCATATTGCTCTGTCTGATTTAATCCAGTGTCATGAAAGTTAAATGATCAATGGATGTTGAGCTTAGTAACATTAAAAACGTCATACTTAAATATCAGAGAATGATATTGTCATTGGTTTCTAGCCATTTAGGATGCTTTGATGGTTGCAGGTCCAAGTTGAGACATCTTAAGGAAGTCAGATTTTCAGAGTGCTGAGCACCTCTTAATTGATAATCATGCCCTTTTAAGGTGTATCACTTTGGATACCCAGCCCATGAAACCTCCCCAGATTAGTAGTCAGTGTTGCAAAGCTTGCCTTCAGAGGCCATAAACTGAGTCATAGAATCAATCATAGAATCATAGAACACTAGGGCTACGTCTACACGTGAAGCCAACATCGAAATAGCTTATTTCGATGTAGCAGCATCGAAATAGGCTATTTCGATGAGTAACGTCTACACGTCCTCCAGGGCTGGCAACGTCGATGTTCAACTTCGACATTGCGCGGCACCACATCGAAATAGGCGCTGCGAGGGAACGTCTACACGCCAAAGTAGCACACATCGAAATAAGGGTGCCAGGCACAGCTGTAGACAGGGTCACAGGGCGGACTCAACAGCAAGCCGCTCCCTTAAAGGGCCCCTCCCAGACACAGTTGCACTAAACAACACAAGATACACAGAGCCGACAACTGGTTGCAGACCCTGTGCCTGCAGCATGGATCCCCAGCTGCCGCAACAGCAGCCGGAAGCCCTGGGCTAAGGGCTGCTGCCCACGGTGACCATAGAGCCCCGCAGGGGCTGGAGAGAGAGCATCTCTCAACCCCTCAGCTGATGGCCGCCATGGCGGACCCCGCTATTTCGAAGTTGTGGGACGCGCAACGACTACACGGTTGAACGTCTACACGTTGAACGTCGAAGTAGGGTGCTATTCCTGTCCCCCTCATGGGGTTAGCGACTTCGACGTCTCGCCGCCTAACGTCGAAGTTAACTTCGAAATAGCGCCCGGCGCGTGTAGCCGTGACGGGCGCTATTTCAAAGTTAGTGCCGCTACTTCAAAGTAGCGTGCACGTGTAGACACGGCCTAGGACTGGAAGGGACCTCGAGAGGCCATCGAGTCCAGCCCCCTGCCCCAAGGGCAGGACCAAGTACTATCTAAACCATCCCTGATAGACATCTATCTAACCTGTTCTTCAATATCTCCAGTGATGGAGATTCCACAACCTCCCTTGGCAATTTATTCCACTGCTTGACCGCCCTGAATGTTAGGAACGTTTTCCTAATGTCCAACCTGAACTTCCCTTGCTGCAGTTTAAGCCCGTTGCCTCTTGTTCTATCCTCAGAGGCCAAGAAGAACAAGTTTTCTTCTTCCTCCTTATGACTCCCTTTTAGATACCTGTGACTCGCTTTTAGATACCTGAAACCTTACTCACATGAGTAGCCCCACTTAATTTAACTACCTTTACGAGAAAATGCTGCAAGCACTGATACTGCATATGTGGTTATCAACTTACATAAGAGAAATATGTCTGGCTTATGTATAATACTGCTGGGCATCCCTGGCATATCCTTTTTTCCCACCATGCCTTGCTGCTTGCTTTTAGACTTCTCTCAGTTGTTTTGTTTTTGGCTTTTTGGCTTTTTTTTTTTTCCAACACAAATGTATATGTGAGCCCAAGAAAGAGTGATCAAAACCACTTGGAGTAGGTTAGCTTCTTCACAAAGATGACAGTAGAGGACTGTTGGCACAATAATAAAGTATGGAAGAGATGACCCCTCTCTCTTGCCAAGTCCCCGCTGCCAAACATGTCACCTGCCAAATCTACTACACTAGTAATATTATCACGTCTTTAACTATATTTGTATAGTGAATGGGATCTTAATTGTGTCAGTGCAGCTGCCTGAATTCTTTGAGTCTCATAATAGTTTCCGGAAGTTTCTCAAAGCTAGCAAATACATTGAAAAGTGGATGCATCACCTTATGCAGGCTGTTTAATGCAGGCAATATTGTAAACAACACTCTAGGGAAAGCTTTCAGAAGTGCATTTAATTGCATTTTCCACTTCTCGTAACAGCAAGGGATTAAACTGAGATGGAATGTAATGGAACTTGCTCCTGCCTATCTGTTTAAAGGAAGATGAGAAACTAACTGAAAATTTTGTTTATTTACTTTCTAGAAAAAATAGCAGCCTGTCTAGAATTAATGAATAAATAAGCCCATGACCTTTCTTGATTAATGGTGAATTCTTCAGCTGAAATCTGTGTGGGTGTTACAAGTTAAGAAATGAATAGTGGAACATGCTATACTTACAAGTGTTATATTTTCTTACCTTGATTGAGCTAACCATGAGTTTTGTAGTATTTGTTTGCACCTATACAAACAACAATCAACAAAATGTTGCCCATCAAGGAAATAAGCAGTGGTATATGTTACTTGTGCTCATATTCATCCCTAGCTAAACAACAACAATTTCAATTTCTACTGTGCTCTGATACATTTAATTTAAACAATCTTTTTGGGTGTTTCACCCATTTTCTCTTTACTTGCCTGCCTGCAAATGTCCTTTTGAAAGTTCTGCAAAATTATAGCACCAGTAAATTGAAATTTCTAATGCTATAATATTTGTACTGGTAGTACAATCCCAGGGGAATGGCAGCAGAGATAGAAAATATTTCTCTTCAGGCAGGCAAAAGTGACAATCACCATAAACCTATCCTATTTACAGGTCAGTAAATATTCATATTTGGAGATAATAATATTTCCTTGCCGGGCATTGACACCTTCCAAAACAGGAGAGAAGGCAAGAAAAGCATCATTTAATGAGGTCTTTTGACATAGATTCAGTAAAATACAAAGAGTCCAATAGACATTCTAGGTATAACTCTACTGAATTCTATGTATTTTCACTAGTAAATGTTTGGACTTGCACGCAGCTCTTCAAGACTGTGCAAAGCTTATCTGGGGCCTGATATTGGAAAGCACTTACACATGTTGTGGGCTGGGTTTTTCGAAAGGGGCATATTAATAAGCAGGTTTGAAAGATGCTAATGAGGTGCTGCAATGAATACACAGCTCCTCATTAGCATAATGGCAGCTGAGGTGATTCAAAAGTGTGGCTTTTCGAATCGCGCGCCACCCGTTGAGACGCAACCTTCCGAAAGGACGCCCCCCACAGTCCCCCAATGATCGGAAGAAGGGTTTTCAAAAATTGGGGTGGGTCCTTTCTCTGCGGCTGCCATTATGCTAATGAGGCGCTGCATATTCATTGCAGCGCCTCATTAGCATCTTTGGAACCTGCTCATTAACATTCCCCTTTCGAAAGGAAGAGGCAAGTGTAGACACAGGCGTGTAGTCCCACATCCGTGAAATTACTGGGGCTATTCCTGAAAGTTGCACCTATGCTTAAGAATTTGGTTTTTGGAATATGCTACAAATTAAACTCTTGTTGCTTGCTCCAGTTTGCATAGAAATGCCAAACACAAGAAGGGAGTACATGCCACCTCTTTGGTAAGGAGTTCAGTGAGAAAAGGATGTCTTTTATGGAAACAAGAAGGGATTCTGAGCATGTTGAAAAGGAACATCCCTGATTCCCTGGGTGGTCATGTAATAATGACTGTGGAGCCTGCTCTAATCATTGAGAAGCTTGTGTCTTCTGTCGGGCAGATTCCTTCACCTTAGCTGTCCTGCACATCCCAGTAACTGGGCTGAGCACTGGGCTCCTGTATTTTCCGTTAACACACCGTGGATCATGCAGTAGCGTTGATGGGCATACACCTCTTCTTCCCTCATGGTCCTACTGCATTAATCAGTGCTATTGTGCAGCATTTTAGGATTCTGAGAGGATCGTCATAAAGACTGGACTTTTTTGAATTAAGTGGCAAACTTTCTGGATCTAGACAGACTTGTCTGTATTGTACAGTCCCTAACATAGTGGGCCCCAAATCCAGACATGATTTAATACTTGCAATGGTGAAGATTTAAAAATAAGCTGACACCAAGAGTTCTAGGGAGTTTTGTTTGTGCCATACCCAGAAATAAAAATAATAATTAAAAAAAACCACACCAAAACTCAAACCAGCTTTTCCTATATTTTATATCTAATTTTTTGTTGTCATTTCTTTTATTTTGTATTTTGCCTCTTCCCCATTCTGCCCATTCTGCCTTTAATGACTCTTTGCCTCTTGCACCTTATTCCTCTCACCCTTACCATCCTGTCAGTTTCAGTTTCTCTTGACAAATACAACCAGGAGTTTCTCTTGACAAATACAATAATGACAAATAAAATAGTGCTTGAAGTGAAGGAGGGGAAAAAGCAGCTTTTAGACTTCTGCATTCTGTTGGCTCTTAGGCCTCTTCCCTTAGCCTCTTCAGTGGGTTACTTTCATTTTGCATTGAAAAATATAATCAAGAGCACAAAGCAGCACCAGACTGGAGTTTTTTCAGTGCTAAATTAAATTAACCAGCAGATCAGCTGAGGAAAGGAGGCCTGTGAAAGTTCAGGACAGGGATTGAAAGAAGATGAAAAAACTGCCTATTTAAAATGTAATTTATTGAAGTGAACTAATGCCATTCTGCACCCACTTAGTCTGCTATTCTAATTACATACTGAAATAAACATATGGGAGCACAGCAGCTCTTAATTATATTGTTCAGTGTAAGTACATTGAATATCTGTGTGATAGAGAAGAGGGTTTCCTGAGAGTTTTCACTGCAGAAAGAAAGGTAATCTGGACAAAAGAGACTGAGTTGTTCCTCAAGGTCTGTATTAGATGGTGGACAAACAGGGACAATACAAAAAAAAAGGAAATACAGATTTCCGGGAGAAAGGAAGCCCCAAGGCAGGAAAGAACTGCATATTTATTCATATGTATTTTACATATTGAACTATGTTTTTCATGATTATGATAACGTCACCTACTGTAAGAGAAATTCTGGACAGTAGTGTTGCTGCTTTGGCCTATCACACATTCAGGCAACTGGACATCTCTATCATAACATCATTACTGCTCTGTTTTCTTACTGGTTTTAGGACAGCTTCTTTTTCTATCAATTAATCATAACAAAGGGTGTTTTCACTGAGCCAAAATTTTTGAGATTTGAACATATCTGCTGCCCAAAAAAGTTTAAAAGCATGATTTTTTTGCAAACAGAAAAACCTGAAAAAATTCCATTGTTTCCATTTCTACTATTTTATATTTTAAAAATGTGTTTCACTTCAATGAGCTCAAAATTCAAAACAAAAAGTTGCTTTGAACCAGAAAAGAGGAACTTTTCATTTTGAAAATGTTCATTTGACATATTTCAAGAATTTTGAAATTCTGAGTTTAGAAATTAGTAAAATATCAAGCCCCACAAAAATTCTTTCTGGTTTATATTTTCTCCTGCTCTTTTCATTAATTTATCTACCTATGGTCTGAGCTACTGCCAAATATTTAACAATAGAAATAAAACAACAATCTTTCTGTTTTCTGTCTTATAGAAGAAATAACTTAATCGGTTTACGGCTGTTTTAAATTTATTTGTGGGTGTGAAGGGGTGTTTTCTAACTATTTTGGGATGTGTAAACCTATCAAGAGAAATCTATATTCCAGGAATTAATTCTGCATTTTTAACTGGTTAGTTTTGTGATCACTCTTGTTCCATGTCAAAGGTGAAAGCTCTTTTTTATAATTACAAACCTACTCCTACTGGCTGACAGTTTTGGTAAAATGTAGCTGTCTCAAGTATCTCTCAAGTATCTCAAGTGGCTAGAGCCACTTCTGTGGAGGGCTTTGAAACAGGACAGAGAACTTGAACTGAAACCTGTATTTAAGGAAAGACCAGCACGGAAACTAGATTACTGGAATGATGTGTTCATAGCAACCTGTATTGCAGGTTGTTACAGAGGAGACACTTCCTAACACTTCGTTCCTAACAGCAGTACCTCAGTCTTGCCTGGATTCATTGATAACCAGCTGCTCTTCATCTTTCCTATCCGTTAAAAATGCTGGGGGGTGGTGTTGTTGACACTTTATGAAAAAGGAAGGAAGTGATGGCTAATGTTTGCACACAGCTGACACGTCTGCCTGTGTTATGCTTCAAGTTTTCCTAACAGCTTCATGTATAGGGAATAGGCCTGAACAACATAGGGAAGAGGTCTGAGCCTCTGGGACTCCACAGGGGAGGCCCCAGGTATACAAATCAAAATAGGGCTGGTAACTGGGGATTTGCTTCTTATGCCTAGAAACATGTTGCCCCAAGAGTCAAAGCAGCATAGAAACTACACTCATGGGCCCTGCTGGGCGTGACTCTTTGCCGGGTTGACCTAGCAGTATGACCAGAGCTTGTCCCCAGGACAGAGAATCACCCTAGTCTATCCTCTCTGGAGCAGTGTAATCAGCCAGGCCAGTGGAGGAGCAGGGCCTACCCATGGCAGGCTCCCACAGGACCAACTTGACTGGAGTGGGCCAGCCAAGTTCTCCACCCTGCTGCCTATACCCATTGGCCAGGATTGATCTGACTTGTGCACTGGTCTCAAGCAGCTCAGCTCCACGGAAACAGGAGGCAGGCGACAGAGCTTGGAGCTGGAGCTGCAGATGGAGCTCCACTGGGGCCTGGCCAAGAGCAGGAAGCAGGCAGCAGGCACGTGGGGGCTTACTTGGGAGGCCAGTGGGTATACACAGTGCAGACCTGCTTAAGGGTATGGATAGTGAAGTTAGGGCATATCGCAAACAGAGTGGTCCAGGGCCCCTTCTGCACATGGGCCCAGCACCATGGTGCTTGGGGTGACCATCCATCCCGTTTTTACCAGCACTGTCCCTTAATTAATCTATCTCATAGGCGTCCCAACTTTGTTTAGAAAATGGGCAAATTGTCCCATATTTTGTGGGGCTCCTGTTCCTTGATGACTTGCTGTCTCAAGGCTGCAGCCACCAGTGCCAGCGAGCTCCTCCAAGGTGGGTTTGCCCTCTTCCACGGTGCCTTGTGCCTTGGGGCGCAGCAGCTCCTGCTGCAGGGTAGTTTCTCCATGAGGAAGCTGCCCCACTCCTCAACACCCGACGGTGGCAGCCCCCATTGCCAGCAAGCTCTGCCAAGGGTCGTCTGCCTCTTTCCCTGGCATTGCGTACCTAGGGAAGGCAGCTCCTTGCTGCTAGGGATCCCCTCCATAAGGAAAATGCCTTGCTCCCCAGCATCCCCACCCTGGGGAGACAGCTCCTGCTATGTGGAAGCTCCTTCCCAGGGTGGCTGCCACATTCTCTGTCCCCCCCACCCAGAAGCTACAAAGCACCTATTCTCAGCAACACCTGCCAGAAGGTCGTGGAGCACCCATCCTCCACTCCCCTCTCATCAGGAGGCTGGCAGCGCCCCCCCCCCATCCCTAGTACCTCACCATGCCGCCCCCATCACTGAAAAGCCCTGATATGGGACAGCAGCCCCCATCCCTAGAGGCTGATGTCCCCTACTGGCCATAGGACAATGTGTTCACCCCATGCTATAGTAAGTCCAGCGTGGGAAAAATTAATACAGCCACTCACAAACACTCAGTGAAGGCTGTACACTAAATTCTGTTTCATAATTTAACTACTTTTTTTAAACAATATTAACACACAAGTGAGCCAGATTGTTTTCTTCTACGTATTCTTAGTGTTCAGCTGAGCTATGGGAAATAGCTTATTTCGAAATAACACTGCTACACGCCAAATGCATTTTGGAATAGTGCCCAGCTGTCGCAAAATAGAGTATCTACACACAAGATCTAGAGTATCTACACACAAGAAACAGCATGAACTGGTCCCTGGTCTGCTAGCATCACTTGTTATTTCTCCTTCTTTATCAATCAACCAGATTTCCTGATGCAGAAGAGGTTGGTCAACACATCAGCAATAAAATCATGGCTAGTGGAAAGTCATATTGCCCACTTATCTTGTACTGATCCACGTTAAGTTGAGGTAGTTTTTTTGTTCATTTGACACTTGTGTGAGGGAGCTTTTTACTGACTGTACCATAGAGAATGGGAGTTACGAGTGGACTGTGTCTGCGGGGCAATGGACGGTGTTTTCTTTACTTATTTCTTCCTGTTAGGAGAGTTTTTTGGAGGGTGGGGGAGGGAGGAGGTATGTGAAAGTTGGTCTCATTCATAGACATGGGGCCTAATGATATGCCACATACCTACGCAGGAACAAGATCTGCCATTTCCCCCCGGGGAGAGAGCTAAGGTAAGCCCATTGGTAAATGTGGGGAGAACATGGTGATTGGACTTTTTGTTTGTTTGTTTGTCCCCACCCCTTCTCTTTTCAGGTTTCCAACCTGACTTCTTTCCCTACAAAGAACACCAGAACTCATTTTGTTTTCTGATACAGCAAAGAAATACAATAGAGGCCGAGTGTAAATTTTACAGAGTTGGACAGAAATCTACTTTCACTCATTGGACCAATTTTAGAATTATTGCAAATTGTAGTGAAGCTCCCGTGTCAGTTACTAGGTGTAAGAGTTTCTGTAGCTTCCAAACGTAGCAGCAGGTTAAAATGGGAGACAGAAGGCAGAGTAACAGGAAGATGTGAGGTGTATGGGTATGTCTGCTCAGCAGCATTATTTCAAAATAAGCTATTCTGGAAGAGATTTTTCAGAACAGCTTATTTCGAAATAACACTGCTACACGCAAAATCCATTTTGAAATAGCGCTCAGCTATTGCAAAATAGAGTGTCTACACACAAGATAGCCTATTTTGAAACAGAGCCATTGGATGACCTATGGCATATTCCAAAATAGGCTCTAGTCCCTGTCTTAACAGCACCTATTTCAAAATAGCCATTTTGAAATAGGCACTATTCCTCATGGAATGAAGTTTACCTATTTCAAAATAAGCCAACTGCTACTATGAAACTATTTCGAAATAGTGAGTGGGTAATGTGGATGCTAGGATAGTTATTTCAAAATAAAAGGGGACACTCCAGGGGACCGTCTGTCGACAGTCACCAGGCAGCCCTGTCTGCTGTGCTTCTGGTCAGCCATTCTGCCAAGAGAGGGCTGGGCAGTCAGGCCCCTCTCTGTCAAGAGAGGATCACTTTTTTGATCCACTTTTGTGTGTGGCAGTACTCTGTCAACAGAAGTTTTTTCATAAGATCGCTTCTGATTTCTGTCAACAGCTCGCTCTAGTGTAGACATACCCATTTAGTTAAGGTAACTTGATTTAACTTAAACCCCTCCACTTCACTCTGACTCCAGAAGTATGCCAGTTGTTGTCCTTCAGTCTCAGTAGATCTTCTCCACATGTCCGAGGTCTTCCTCTTTTACGTTTTCCTGGTGGGTTCCATATGAGAGCTTGACAGACTATGCTGGATGGTAGTTTTCTGAGAACGTGGCCTGGCTATCCCCACTTTCTTCTCTTGATTTGAATGTCAAGTGGTTCTTGTCCTGCTCTGTTCCAAAGCTCCTCATTTATGACAAATTCTTGCCATTTGATGCGAAGGATGTGCCTCAGGCTTCTGTTTATGAATGTCTGTAGCTTGTGATTTGAAGACTTTTAATACACCAGGTCTTGCATCCATACAAGAGCACACTTTTCACATTTGTGTTGAAGATCCACAGTTTTGTCTTAGTTATTGCTTCATACAGTTAAAGAAGTACAACTTTATATGTAGCATATTCAACATTTTACTAAGCACAATTTCCTGTAATTATGTATTACATATATATTATGAAGATCGGGTTAGATAAACATCTATTAGGGATGATCTAAATGGTGCTTGGTCCTTCCATGAGTGCATGAGGCTGGACCTGAAGACCTCTTGAGGTCCCTTCCTGTTTTCGTATTCTGTGATTATAGTTATCTGCTTTAAATTTATAACATGAGCCTTGGTTAGAAATGAAGAAATATATCTGAAAGCATATTGAATGTAAAACAATTCTGCTTCATTGATTAATGAAAACACATGAATTAAAATAGCACTGCACTTACTTCTTCCCACTATTTTTCATTTCTTCTTCATGAAAAATATGTAGAATGCTGAAATACAATAATTGTATTTGAAGAGCATTCAGATTATTGGGCTGTAATTCACAGATTGATTAGTGCCTAGTGTTGACACTAAAAAGGAGTTTTATCACTGTGCGTTTTGTTCTACTGCTTTAATATCTCTTACATAATGATGCACAAGAAACAAAGACAACACCATGGATGAAATATACAATATGAGTGTCTAATACAATTATAATTAATAGTTTCTTTTCATTTGATGATGATGGCATTGCTCAGGAGAAGGGAAGCATTAGCTGGTAATTATACTTTGTAATGTGGAATTGAAATGGTGGTTTTTGAAAAATACAGAAAGTACAGAATGGTAGCTTAAACTCATGAGGCAGCACTGCCATCTACCTGTTCATCCACAGACACACATGCTGCCAGAAGGTACATTGTTCTTCCAACAAACTGGTAAAAAGCAATATCTTTATCTTCATGTAAAATAAATTGGTATTAACTGAGGCCCAGAACCGCCAAAGTATTTAGGTGTCTAACTTATTGAAAACCATGGAATTTAGGTACCAAATATTTCGAAGGGTCTGAGCCTGAAGTCCTTTTTTATGATGCACAAGTTGAGCAGAGATAGGCCATGCTGTGTTTTGTCTGTTTTGGTTTGGAAAGGAAAACCCTAAACCATTTCAGTTTTCTTTTCGAAGCGGTAAAAGGTACGAGAACTTTTAAGGGAGAACCTATAAGGAAGTGCATTTGACTTGGACGTCTACAGTTCACTACATACAGGAGTACAAGAAAGCACGTAGGATCTAGCATGTGAATTAACAGCAGGCAGGAAAAATTGTGTGTGGAGTAGGGATGGGGGAGAAGTGAAGAGAATAACAAAAGAAAACTTCATGCAAATGCACTGACTTTTCTTTTTCCCTTGGGGTGCTCCACCCCCACCCCCCGCTCCTCCCCACAGCTCTGCCTGCACTCTGCCCCTTCACTGAAGCCCAACCTGTTCCAACACCCACTTTGCCCCCTCCCTCAAGGTCCTAACTTCACTCTACCCACTTCCCTGAGGCCTCTGCCTGCCACTTGCTGCTTTCTGCCCTCCTGTGTCTGCCTCTTGCAGCCACCAAACAACAGCTGATCAGTACCACCACCACCACCAAACAGCCATGGCTGGTGAGCACTGAATACCCACAATTTCTTCCAGGGGGGCTAAGCCCCAGAGCGCCTACAGACTCAATGTCTATGGCTTTGTGGACAAAATAGGTAAAGACCAGTACAGCTGAGAGCAGTGGGAAAAGCAAAAATATTTGAACAGGTCATCTCCAAAAGATTTCTGGGTGTTACTGTCTGAAGCTAGGGGCCCCATCTCCTGCCTATGAAATGTGCAGGTACAGCATTGACCACATGCATATCATCCCTTCAGTACAGTAAGTTCAGTGTCCTATTTTTCTCCTCCTCTCTGTCACCCCCACAGTTTATCGCCCCACAGACCAGAAGGGGATTAATGGCCCTATCTCAAGCATTGATGGCAGAGGAAAGGGGCATTCTTGAAAAACAACAGCACAAACTGAAACAAAGCTATATAAGCCATAAAGTTCCCCACCAGAGTCCCTCAAATCCAATCTTTAAAACATGTTTCAATGTGAGGACAACAGTTAGAGGCAGGATCAGCATAAACAACCCTGTCACACTTTCTCTATCTGTTACCTGTTCTCCTTTCTAGGGCTAAAAGGATGAAGCTACAGTTCTTTGATGCCTTTTCCACAGCTACCATTATCCCACATGCCTGGCCTCATGGCTACTTCCTGTCACTACAAATGTTCGGAATTGCTGAGCATAAATCAGTGTTGCTGAAAGAACATGGACCACAGCAGGATTTATTTATGGCACAGAAGAACTGAACCTCAAAGGCATCAACCCATGCCGTCAACAGAAATGTCTCATGGCTCAGAATAACACCAGAACTGAGCACATATTTACATGCAGCCAGGATGTTAACATACTTTAAAATGCTGCAACCGACAATATGATCATATACATAGAATCATAGAACACTAGAACTGGAAGGAACCTTGGGAGGTCATTGAATCCAGTCCCCTGCCCTTATGACTAGATCATCCGTGATAGATGTCTGCCTAACCTGCTCTTAAATATCTCCAGTGATGGAGATTCCACAACCTCCTTAGGCAATTTATTCCAAAGTTTAACCATCCTGATAGTTAGGTTTTTCCCAATGTACAACCTAAACCTCCTTTGCTTCAGTTTAAGCCCAATGCTCCTTATACTATCCTCAAAGACCAAGGAGGACAATTTTTCTCTCTCCTTCTTGTAACCCTCTTTAGCCGCATCTACACGTGCATGCTACTTTGAAGTAGCGGCACCAACTTCGAAATAGCGCCCGTCACGGCCACACATGTTGGGCGCTATTTCAAAGTTAACATCGACGTTAGGCGGAGAGACGTCGAAGCCGCTAACCCCATGAGGGGATGGGAATAACACCCTACTTCGACGTTCAACATCGAAGTAGGGAACGTGTAGTCATTGCGCGTCCCGCAACATCGAAATTGCGGGGTCCTCCATGGCAGCCATCAGCTGAGGGGTTGAGAGACGCTCTCTCCAGCCCCTGAGCTCAATGGTGGCCTCGTGGAGTGGCCCCTTAAAGGTCCCCGCCCCCTCCCTTCCTGTGCAGGAAGCTGAGAGAGCATGCAGGCAGCAGCAGTAACATGCGGCTAGCCTGCACGCTCCTCCGCAGCCACCCACACCCCCACCCAACGCGATGGCCGCCCGGCAGCCCCCCCAGCACCCCCAGGGGACCCCCTTCCCAAGGGGAGCCAGGTCTTACAGCCCAGCAGCCAGGTGGGGAAGCGGCAGCGGGGCCCCTCCTGGACGGAGGCTGAGCTTCGGGACCTGCTGGGGCTCTGGAGCGAGGAGGAGGTGCTCCAGGTAATGGGGAGCAAGAGGCGGAATGCGGATACCTTCGCTCAGCTGGCCGAGGGCCTGGCCACCCGGGGTCACCCTGCCCGCACTCCGGGTCATGTCCGCAGTAAAGTGAAGGAGCTGCAGCAGGGTTATGCCCAGGCCCGGGATGCGGCCGGCTGATCTGGGGCCGCCCCCCGTCACTTGCCCCTTTTAGAGGGAGCTCAGGGCCATCCTGGGCCCCCGGCACACCTCCTCCCCTCTGGCCACTCTTGATACCTTGGCTGAGGAGTCCCAGCAGGCCCCGGAGGCGGAGTCCGCCCTGGAGGCAAGCCCCGCACCACGGGGGTCCCCCAGGAGCCCACCCACGGGGCACCGGAGGAGGAGGAGGAGGAGAGGGACTCCTCCTCCAGCGACACCGGCCTCCAGATAATGATGCCGTCCTGGAGCTCCAGCCAGGCGTCTGCCCCCTGGGTGTCCCCCGACCGTGGGAGTGGACCGTCAGGTAGGTACCCCCCCTGGTGCACACCCCCGGGGGTGAGGGGCGGTGGTAATAGATATGGCCAGGGCCCTCCACATGCCCAGATGACCATGGCCCCAAGGACAGCAGTGGCATGTCCCTCATAGGAGTGCATCAGCCCCTGCCTCCCCCAGCACGACAGTGCCATGCCCCATCCCCGGGGCTGGGGGGAGCGGAACCTCTAAGGTCCCCCAGGGGGAGGGGGTGGGACACCCAGCAGCAGCAGCAGCAGCAGCAGCATGTGATAGAGTGGGGGGAGTGCAAATGCGAGACTCAGGCTAGATATGAGAAACAAGCTGAATAGCTCCCAGTGGCTAAGGATGATCCTGGGGCTACAACTGGCAGGTTACACCTCTGCCCTGAACAAAGAGGAGGGAGGAGCCGAGCTGCGTTTGAATCAGGGGAGGCAGTTAGAGGCTAGGGGAAGGGAGAGCTGGAAGGCAGCCAGCCTGAGGAGGGGGAGAGCTACACCCCAGAGGGGCACCCCTCGGGGTCTTCTCCCCAGGACGGGTTGGAAGGACCGTCTGTGACTGCTGTACTGTCGCTTCTGGGAGAACTGGGCATCTGTTGCCTAATAAACCTCCTGTCGTACCTGCTGAGTTGAGAGTCACTCCTGCCAGCGGATGGGGTGCAGTGCAGGGGGACCCCTGAACCCCATCACAGCAGCATCTCCCGGGGACAGAGATGGGGAACCTGCAGCAGAGGGGTGGGGGGACAAGGGCCACGGCTCGGAGCCCACACTAACGGCTGTCTCCACTCTTCTTCCCCACTCCTGTGTTCCGCAGCTGCACCATCGGAAGGACCGGAGAGCGCCGGCGAGGCATCAGTGGTCCCGGAAAGCCCTCCGGGGCCATAACTCCAGGCCAGCCCCTCGGCGGAGCAACGACCGGCCCCACGGCGGGGAAGATGGCAGACGCAGCACCACCAGCCGCTGGCGACGGACCCCCAGCTGCTGGCACTGCACCGTTGGCAGCTGGAGGTCGCCGAGCAGCGGCTGCGGGTGGAGGAACACCGCCTCCACCTGCAGGAGCGGGCGCTGGCGTGGCACCAAGAGGCATGGGGGGCCTACATGCGGACCCTCAACCGCATCGCGGAATCCCTGGCCCCCCAGGCCGCGCCGGCCACCGCAGCACCCGCCCTGCCTGCTCCACCCGCTGCTCCACCCGCTGAGCCGTCCACCGTTGCACTGCCACCCACCACCAAGGGCCATTCTGCCGAGGGGGACCTGGGGCCAGCTGACACTCGCCGGCCGTATCTCCCAGTCCACCCAGCCCCCAGCCAGCCCCGGCCAGGGCTGCGGCCGAGGTGGGGATCCCGGCTGCC
This sequence comes from Carettochelys insculpta, assembly GCF_033958435.1. Taxonomy (NCBI): domain Eukaryota; kingdom Metazoa; phylum Chordata; order Testudines; family Carettochelyidae; genus Carettochelys; species Carettochelys insculpta. The sequence continues at coordinate 114,720,207 of NC_134137.1, forward strand.
CATCCCCAGCGCTGGACTGTAGGGGCATGGGGCCCAGGACATGGCCCCCCCCTTTGTATATATTCCCCCCAGTTTTAAGTTAGTTTTTTGCTGTAAATAATAGTTTGTATATTTGACGCCTGTTTTACAATGCTGATCCTTACCCCCCATGTAAATTGTTCTCCCCTTCCTTGTCTTCCCCTTTCACGTTATCCCTATTTTTATAATATATACATATATAAGTTAGAATTTCCCTGTACATAGTTAGTCGTTGAGCTAGTAATAATAAGAGTTCTAAAGATGTTTGAGTTGACAAACAACTGTCTGCTTTTATTTTTACAAGAAAAGTTGCGGGGGTGCTCTTGGGTGCTCTGTGGTGTGGGCGTAGGGGCAGGGAGTGTTGTGGAGGATGGGGGGGCTGCAGTGGGGGGCCTGCCAGCATTCACCCCGTGGCCTCATCGAACTGGGCCCACAGGGCCTCCCGGACCCTGGTCCCTTCGGGGTCCACCTGGCGACTGGGGGCAGCGGGTGGCTGCACATCGGCCCTGCCGGCCTCCACAGCCCATCCCTGAAAGAAGGTCTCCCCCTTGCTCTCCACCAGGTTGTGGAGGGCGCTGCATGCGCCCACAATCTGGGGGATGTTGGTGGGGCCCGCATCAAGGCGGGTGAGGAGACACCTCCAGCGCCCTTTGAGGCGGCCAAATGTGCGCTCCACCACCTGGCGTGCGTGGTTCAGGCGCTGGTTGAAGCGCTCCTGGCTGGCAGACAGATGGCCTGTGTATGGGTGCGTGAGCCAGGGCCGGAGGGGGTATGCCCCATCTGCGATGATGCAGAGGGGCATGGTGGTGTCCCCCACAGGGATCTCCCGCTGGGGGATGTAGGTCCCCGCCTCCAGCCGGCGGCACAGGCCTGAGTTCCGGAATACCCGGGTATCGTTGGTGCTGCCAGGCCAGCCCACATAAATGTCCTGGAAACGGCCCCGGCTGTCCACCAAGGCCTGGAGGACGACTGAGTGGTAGCCCTTCCAGTTTATGTAGCGTCCTGCACTGTGTTCCGGGGCACGGATGGAGATGTGGGTCCCATCCAGAGCCCCGAAGCAATTGGGGAAGCGCAGGGTGGCAAAGCCCGCGATGGCGGCGTCCGGGTCCCCAAGTCTCACGAGCCTGTGGAGGAGCAGGGCGTTGATGGTGCGGACGACCTGCAGGGTAAGCACATGGGAGAGCACCAATGAGAGGTGTGCAGGGTGTGTGTGGCCCTCCCCTGCCAGGGCCCCCCTACCCTCCCCTCCCCTGCCAGGGCTGCCTCCCCCTCCCCCCGTGGGTCCTCTTACCTCCATGAGGACAGCCCTGATGGTGGCCTTGCCGACGCCAAACTGCTGGCCCACGGATCGGTAGCTGTCTGGAGTGGCCAGCTTCCAGACAGTGATGCCGACCCGTTTCTCCACAGTGAGGGCACGCCGCATGGCGGTGTCCTGGTGCCTCAGTGCAGGGGTGAGCCACTGGCATAGCTCCAGAAATGTCTGACAGCTCATGCGAAAGTTCTGGAGCCAGCGGTCGTCGTCCCACTCTCCGAGCACCAGCCGCTCCCACCAGTCGGTGCTGGTGGGGTAGCTCCACAGCCGGTGGCGTGTGCGGCGGGGGGGGGACGGCGGTTGGGGGTTGAGTCCTCCTCCCCTGCGGGCAGCTCCTCCTCTGTGGCAAGGAGGTGCTCAGCTGCCTCCTGCATGGCATGGAGCAGGGCAAGCACTGCTCCTGCAGGGGCGGCTGTGTGGACCTCAGGCTGCTGCTGCTGCTGCTGCTGCTGCTGCTGGGGGTCCATGACTGCGTTGCTCGAGGTGTGCGTGCCTGTGGCTCTGCAGACCGCATGCTGTGCAGGCTGCATGTGTCTGGGAGGGGCCCTTTAAGGGAGCGGCTAGCTGTTGCCCCAGAAGCACTAGTCCGCCCTGTGACCCTGTCTGCAGCTGTTCCTGGCACCCTTATTTCGATGTGTGCTACTTTGGCATGTAGACGTTCCCTCACAGCGCCTATTTCGATGTGGTGCTGCGCAACGTCGATGTTGAACATTGACGTTGCTAGCCCTGGAGGACGTGTAGACGTTATTCATCGAAATAGCCTATTTCGATGTCTCTACATCGAAATAAGCTACTTCGATGTAGCGTTCATGTGTAGACATAGCTTTTGAGTTACTTGAAAATCACTATCACTTCCCCTCTCAGTCTTCTCTTTTCTAAACTAAACAAGCCCTGTTCTTTCAGTCTTCCCTCATAGCTCATGTTCTCTAGACCTTTAATCATTCTTGTTGCTCTTCTCTGGACCTTCTCCAATTCTCCCCATCTTTCTTGAAATGTGGTGTGTAAAACTAGACACAATGCTCCAACTAAGGCCTGATCAGTGCAGAGTAGAGAAGAAGCATGACTTCTCGTGTCTTGCTGACAACACTCCTGTTATTACATGGGCAGGTCAGCATTTGTACACCCACAAAGTTTCCTTCAAAGTTTTGGGAACTAGCATAATCTTTTAACAGCATCCCAACATACTGACTGCTATTAATATCTACCCTAGTCTGGTACCAGCTGACTCCAGATCGAAGAAGTTTGCTATCTACAAACATAAAATACAGCCACGAAAGCCCAGATTTTTTTAAGGTACTTGGGCTTTGATTTGCTCAGTGTTGCACGTCACAGTGACTCATTTTCAGTCTAAACACCCGGAAGTTTACACCTCAGGGATTTAATTAAGCCAATGTAAATTCAACACCTATTGAGAGGAATGGTTTATTACATGGATGAAAATTTTTTTCCTGCCATGTTAATAAGTGACTACACCAGGGGGCAGCAACCTTTCTGAGGTGGAGTGCCAAAATTTGACCTTTTTACCTCTATGTAAGGTCCGAATGTCAGTGACACTTTTTAAATCCACTTATAGTCCTACTTACAACAGCTTCATTAATAAATAAATTAAGATGTAGAGCTTTGCTGTTTAGGTGGTGGTAGGTAGCATTACCTGGTCTTTTGTTAATCCATGGGTGGCATGACTTTGAACAAGCTCCCAGCTGCATGGAGGCGGAGGGATGGGGCTGAACTCCTGCCTGGAGTGCCAATGCTTGAGTACCACTCTTGGCATCCATGCCAGAGGTTGCTGACCCCAGCCTACACTGCAATATCATGGTCACTGTGCTACACCTGTGTCGCTGTAGTCATTCAAGTCACTTGGGCCTTGCAACAGTGGGCAGAGCAACACTTAAATAACTTTAAAAAAACCCTTGGCCAAGTACTTTAAAATCTCTGGACTCCATGCAAGATTGTCTCAAAATTTTGCTTTACTGGAACAGAGCCATGTTCAGAACGTTGATGTTGGCACTATTTCTTTCTTTCTTTTTTTCTTTCTTTTTTTCTTTCTTTCTCCTGGTATATCACCTAAGAACCCTGGTCATGGAGCAAGATGTCTTTGTGAGAGGTGCTATATAGCAGTGGGAGCAGTGGGAAGCTGCAGTCAGGTTAAGCACCCACCCGAACCTAGGTCCTGCAACCCCAGACCACTCCTGCACCCTCCTCCTGCCCAGACCCTGACCCCAAGCCTGCTTCTCCACCCAGCTGCTACGCAGATCACTCCCCAGCCTGCTCCTGCATTCTTCCACTCTCCCAGACTTTCCAGCAACCAGCTGCTTTTGCAACCCACTCCTGCCTAGATTCCACATCCCAAGCCCACTTCACAGCATCCTCTGCCCACACTGAACCCCTTATTTTGGTCGCACTCCAGAGCCTAGGGAAGCCCACAAAATCTATTAGCCTGGGCTCCCGTAGGCTCCAAGGCTGGTGTGTGAGGGGAATGAGTAGAATGCACTTTTTTGTTTGTTTGTTTAGCGAGGGATCACGACAGCAAGGTTTTATGTATATATTTACTTTTTCTTCTCACTGGTGTGGTCCACCACTCCTCCAATTGATTTTTCTGTGGGTGAGTGTCCCCCGACCTAGAGTAGGTTCCTCTCCCCCATTTTAGTATCTTCTTTGTCAGAGATGGTGTTCAGACAAGGTTTAGTAGTAACAGAGAGATGCTGTGTTAGTCTATATACTATCAAAACAAAAAAGCAGTCCAGTAGCACTTTAAAGACTAACAAAATAATTTATTAGGTGCTGAGCTTTCGTGGGATAGATCCACTTCTTCAGACTACTACTACTACCACCACTACTCGACTGCTTTTTTGTTTAGACAAGGTTTATGATTGCCACCTAGTGGCTACTCAGAAAATTCAAATGAACATTTGGAAAGTGTTAGGTATCAGAGAGGTAGCTGTGTGAGTCTGCATCTTTGAGAACAACAAGAAGTCCTTTGGCACCTTATAGACTGACAGATATTTTGGAGCATAAGCTTTTGTGGGCAAAAACCCATTTTGTCAGATGCAACATCTTCATCTGATGAAGTGGGTCTTTGCCCACCAAAGTTTATGCTCCAAAGTATCTGTTAGTCAATGAGGTGCCACAGGACTTCTTGTTGCATTTGGAAAGTGTGGGACTGTAGGATCTGAGAGTGGTGAACTTTCTGCATAGAAGAGCATTTCATGAAGTATGTGGGTTGGCACCTGATGGAAAGGTTGTTACAATTCGGGAACGTGTCTGTACCATTACACTGTTCACTCTAAACTGACCCTCAAAAGTTCCAGTAAAACAATCAGGTTAGTGCAATAGCAGAGTGGATGAAGTCAAGTGGACACACTCAGGCATGTTTTTGCAGTATGGCCATTCATACCCAAGCTAGGACAATCTGGGTGCTCATGACCAGTGCCAATCACCCAAGTGTTAAATTTGTGCCCTGGTGGGACATTACTCAGACTATGCAATTCAAGGTGAACTTCTGGGAAAAAGAAAACAAACAAGCAGCTATGTAGCACTTTGAAGACACAGAAAATAATGTATTGGGTGATGAGCTTTCATGGGGCAGACCCACTTCTTCAGATCTGGAGATATGCCATTTCCAGTACAGAAAAAAAGGAAGTCATGGCCCAATACTGGTGCTCCCCACGTATAATTTAAGGTGCATGATATGAGCCAAAGAACTTCTGTTTCACCATTCTGGCTAAGAAGTCAGAAAAGCAATTCCCTCGGATACTCCAGTTCCTCTGTATCACCACCAGAAGCATTCTTAGGGGTGGGTGAGGGTCCTCGTATGTGTTTGTCCAGTACCTAGCCCAAGAGAACATTAACATTAGACCTTTAGTTGTGACTGCAGTAGATGTAATTGCCACACATGTATTAAAGTGAACACCTTTTATCCTTCCAAGAGTGAGTTGTGTTGTGGCTATTTGAACAAAGTAATGGGATTCTGTTTGGCTAGGGGTGGTTATTGTGGAAAGGCTCAAATACAAATACATTACTGTTTGCCCTGAAGTTAATGAGACTTTTTGGCTTCTTTGATCTCTTTCAAGAGGGGATGTCACACTTGTGGGTCAAAACATCCAACACTGCCTCAAGAATGAAAGCTTTTTGAGTGGAACACAGTTGTGATAAGAGGTCATACTCAAGCAGGATGCAGTGTTTTCACTGACAAAAGGTACTAGAGTAATGGAAAGCTTTGAACATAAGGCCTCTGTAGCCTTGAATTTGACCCGCTGAAAGAAGAGAGCCATGGACTGACCACAGCACTAGTGTTGTCTTTACTGAGTATACTATATAAAAAGGATTGTAACCGAGAATGAAAAATATAGAATATACTTTCTGAACTCCCTTCCTTCTTCCTAATTTTCACTGACTGAACAAGTAGATACTCGAATCAGCAAAAATTTCTTATTTTGATCAGTTTTCAATGTAAATTGAATATAGCTCAGTGACTCTCTTCATTAGCACTGGAGCAGCATTATGTACAGACAGCTTTAAGATATAGCTCCCTAATTTCTAAAAAGCTATGGATGTAAGGAGTTAAAGCCCAGAAATGGTGTAAGACCAGGCAGACTGAATTAATACTTCATTAGCTCAAACCTTAATAATGTACGTGAGAAAATGAATTGTACTGAAGCAGGATGTTCTCTTTTTGCAAATAGCTAACTTCTGTGAGCCTCATTAGAAGACTGTGACATGAAGCGAAAGGAGATGAAAGCTCAATATTTAATAATGACATACCTCCACTAAGTTCAGTAGAAAACCCTGCAAATGTTCACTAGGCCCTAGGCACTCAGGGCTGGTTGAGTTGGGAACTCCTCTTATTGGGCACTAAAAGTTCCCTACTGACTTTCAGCTACTCGCATTTGCTCACCATTCATTAGGGAATTACAGGTTGAACCTCTCTCATCCGGCACCCTGGGAACTTGACCAGTACTGAATGAAAGCATTTGCCAGACCATGGGAGCTCAATATTGTCTAGCACAGGAGTCTGCAACCAACATAGTGAGAACAGCCATTTTTTCAAATTCAGTTGCAAAAATCAATCCTTCAAGAGCCACAATTCATGTGAATACGAGACAGTCCTGAATAAATAACGTTGAACTGTGCTTTTTATCATCCCCATTTTAAGAAAAATGCACACACAATAATTTGCGCCCAACTCCAGGCTTTACCCGTCTCAGACCCCAAATCCGCCCCACTATTCCCAACTTTAACCCCCATCCCACCAGCCTGCCCTTCCTCCCCAGGCTTAACCTCTCTGAGCCCCAGCCCTCTCCAACAAGCTTAAAACCTCTGAGCCCCAACCTCCCTCCCCCACTTGCCTGCAGTCTTAACTTGCCTCAGTGCATGCAGTTCTGCAGCGGCTACTGCTGCCGCTTTCCCCCTCTGCTCTCTGCCATGTCCTCCTCTTTCTCAGTGTGGTTGCATGGCTCCGGCATGGACAGGCTCAACCACCCTGACCCCAGCTCTCCTGCCAGCTTAGACTTCTGACCATGTGGGGCAGCTCCCTGCCCAGCTGTCTTTCTCTTCTGAGCTCCCAGCCACAGCTGACTGCTGAGCAGCTCCAGCTGCCGCCACTTAAACAAAAAAAACTAAATTCAGTTGGCCCGGTGGCGGGTAACAGAATTTAGATTTTTGTTTCAGTGGCGTCAGCCTCTAGAGCCACAAATGGCTCCTTAAAGACCCACATGCAGCTCTGGAGCCATAGGTTGTCTAGCAGTATTACCAACACTTCCACTGCCTACTGCACTCTCAGGCTACATATACACTACATGATAAAGTTGAGTTTGAGGCAGTTATCACAATTTTACAGTGCCACTGTCTTCACTGTAAAAGCCATTAGATCGATTTTAGGGAACACTAAGGTCAATATCATAACATTGTCGAAAGTGGCTGGGTGCAGTGTCAAGTTTGAATTTAATAATTTGAATGAAGGCTAGTGTGGAAGTGCCATGTTTCTTAATCAACTTCCTTAGCCTCCAGAGGTGTGCAGTATGTATCCCACAATGCCCCATAGTCCTCTGCTCTGGCTGCTTCTATCTCTGCTGCTCTCCATGTGTGCAGGAATTAGGTTTCAGGAAGTCCATTCAGTTGATTTGGCACCAGGAAGCCAGTGGCTGAGAAACTTCTTTCTTTCTCTACTGTCAGCGCTGTGAGCACATCTAGCTATTAAAAATAACCCCAACGCAGAGTTTGTGGTTCTGTCTCTACCTCTGCAAGCTGAGTCCTTTTTTTTTTTTTTTTCAGTGCTGGTGCCAGCTGCTGCTCCACCACACCACATGGCAGCTAGGTTGTGGGGGAGGGTGTGCTTGCATGAGAGGCCGAGAAACTTCTTTTTTGTGGTTTACATTTGTGCAGGCTCTTCCCCCCATAGGTGCCATGAAGTTAGGGTCTTTCCTGCACCCAACCACATTATGTGGCTAGCCTCCAACCCAAGGAAAGGATGTGCCTGCCAGTCGGTGCTGACCCTGCTGCCAGGCAGTACTTTGTCGTGGCTTGTATGTGGTGAGGGCTCCATCGCACGAAAGATTTTTAGGGATTTGCTACCACTCGGGGGGGGACAATTTTAACTGGCCTTTGAGCCATGGACCCCACACCCCCATGCCCAAAAATATTTTGTGGGGCTTGCTGCTGCTGGGGGAAGTCTCCCCTGGTAGCTAAGACTTTTGTGGGCTTGCTGCTGCTGGGGGGAACCATTTCCATTGACCCTCGAGCCACGGACCCCACAGCCCCCATGCCCAAAAATTTTTTGGGGGACCTTGTCAACTGACCCTACATCCTCCGATCCATCCAATCCCCCTCAATAGGATGAGGGAGTCTGGCTCCCTAACAGTCAATCAGGGCTGCCCCCACCCCATCTGAGCACTGCCACTTGTTGAAATTTGGTGAACTCCATCCCCTGCACTGGACAACTCTGTGTCGCAAAGTGGGAAGCCAAAACTCTTTTCTCTAACCTTTTCTAACCTTCTCTTTCTTTGAGCTCAAGGCAAATTCCTTATCAAAAGACCCTCTTAAGAAAGAGGGCCAGTTGAGCAGGCACAGACACCTGCAGGTTTCTGTAAAATCTTTAATAATCCCAGGCCTGGAGCACTAGTTAGTGTATCATGAAGAAGCTATACCATTCTACCCAGGCGGGGGCATTTTCAAGGGATGGGGAAGTGGATGGAGTGCCAGTTCATATGGCACAGTCACCTTGGTGAGCCAAGGGCGGCATGACAGTCTCCAGCCTGGCGCCCTACACCTTCTGAACCACCTTACAGTATTTCATTTTCCTTCACCTGAGATTCCCTAATTTTCCTTGTTTCATTCAGAAAAAATGGCTGTTTGCTTTGCATGGCAGGGGAATGAAGGCAATGCAATGTGGGACGATGACATCATATACCCACAATCACTTGCAGGGCTTTTTCTTCCCATACTGCACCAGCAAAAAAAAAAACCCAGAATGCTATGAGGCTGAGGGAACTGTGAGATAGGCTCCCACAATGCACTGCTGCAACAGTCGATGTTTGACAGTTTACGTGTGGCAGCAATACATAGACTTTGTGGGGAATTTGTGGGGAGGTGAGCATAGTCAAATCTGAATTTATAAAACCCAGCATCACAAAATCGATTTTAATAAATTAAAATTTATGTTGTAGTGTAAATGTAGACTCAGAAGACAGTTAGGGGTAAATTAGAGCTAAATAACAGCCCAGAACACTGAAAGCAGGACTGGTTGCTGGAAATACATTTTATGGGACCACAGAAAACTTAGCCACACCCATGGTAAGTGTTTGTCCAGCTAACTAAAATCATGCCAGATGACGAATGTGGCTGGGTGAGTGTGCTGGATTAGAGACGTTCAACCTCTATATGGCTGGGTCTACACGTGCCCCTTCCTTTCAAAAGGGGCATGTTAATGAGCGGTTCAAAATATGCTAATGAGGTGCTGCATTGAATATGCAGCACTCATTAGCATAATGGTGGCCACAGCATTTTGACAGTGTGGCTTTTCGAATTGTGCGCCACCCATGGAGACGGGACCTTCTGAAAGGACCCCCCCCCAGTTTTCGAAAGCCCTTCTTCTGATCACCAGATAGGAAGAAGGGCTTTCGAAAACTGTGTGGGGGTCCTTTCAGAAGGTCCTGTCTCCATGGGCAGCGCGCGATTCGAAAAGCCACACTTTCGAATCATCGTGGCCACCATTATGCTAATGAGGCGCTGCATATTTATTGCAGTGCCTCATTAGCATCTTTCGAACCCACTTATCAACAGGCCCCTTTCGAAAGGAAGGGGCATGTGTAGACATGGAGTTTGTGTGTGGCACAAGGGCACGGAGGATACTTCAATACACATCAGCAGGGCTTTTTTTCTGCTGGAATGCAGTGGAATGCCATTGCAGCACCTTTTTTCCGGTCACTGCCACCATTTTTGAAGGTAGCTGGGCTACACTCCCCATTCACCACGTTTGGTGGTGAATGGTGCAGTGGAGGGGGTGGGTGGTGAAATGCAGTTTGTTAGAGCCACACATGTGGCGCACCACTCTGCTGCTCTACATATGAGCATCTCCAGCTGGGAGCCACGCAGATTCTCTAGTCCCAGTACGGCTGTGGCCACACTTAGCCAAAACTTCAAAATGGCCATGCAAATGACCATTTTGAAGATTACTAATGAGGCACTGAACTGAATATTCAGCGCCTCATTAGCATTAGGAAGTTTCTGGCCGCAGTGCTTTGAAAGGGGCACTTTCGGTTGCATGTGGCTTAGCGTGGCTACACGGGGGTCCTTTTCAAAAGGATCCTGCACATTTTGAAATCCCCTTATTCCTCTCAGTTGATGGGAATAAGGGGATTTTGAAATGTGAGGGGTCCTTCTGAAAATGACCCCTGTGTAGCCACGCTGCACTGTGAGCATTCAAAAGCAGCTCTTTCAAAGTGCCGCAGCCGGAAATGCTAATGAGGTACTGAATGCTAATGAGTCCTAATGCTAATGAGGTACTGAATATTCAATTCAGCACCTCATTAGTAATCTTCGAAATGGCCATTTGCATGGCCATTTCAAAGTTTTGGCCAAGTGTGGCCACAGTCTTGGAAGAAGGGGGAAGGCTGGAAGCTCCGGGGAAGAGAGAGGGAATTGAGTTGGGGAGAAAGGGCTGGGGATGCCCGGCCACTTGGGGGGGTCTGAGGATGCAGGGTGGAGATAAGCTTGGGGTTGAAGGAGGCAGTTTGGGGCAATGGAGGGGAGAGGTTAAGCTTGGGGGTAGGAGGAGGGGCAGTTTGAGGCTTGAGTTCTGGCACTTTTTTTTCCTCAGAAAAAAGCATTGCACATCAAGCTAGCACACTGCAGATTTATGCAACAACTAGCTGCAAATAAACTTGTTGTCTCATAAAGACCTCAGTGTTGCACAGTTATAGTAGTTAGTTATGTGTGCTGTCTAATAGGAGAGCTGGACAAAGACTCAGGCGTCCTGGGTCATATTCCTGGCTGCCACTGTCTAGCTAGTGTCTGTGGGAAGTCACATTTCGGTGCCTGTTTTCCTTCCTGTAAAATAGGGCTAAATCATAATTTCACACTTTACTGTGGTATTGGGAGGCTTAATTAATTAATACTGTAAAGCACTGTGATAACCTGAGATGAACTATCCCACAGAAGTCATTTTTTAAAATACCTGATTCATAATATACTGTTCTTGATTTCTAAGTAGCGGCAGGTAAATAGTGGCAGGTAAGTTGTGAGGGAGATGGCTGAGGTTTAACAGCAACAAGACAGCAGTGCTACCCATCGAACAATTTTTCAGACCAGAAAGCTACATTGCCTAACCCCACCTCGGCTGGAGACACCTATGCATTGGGTTAGCAAATAAGGACATAGGCTATAGGAACAGAGTTTAAAAAAATCCCCAAGGAAACCAGAAGTTTCATGAATGAAGGAGTTGAATCTCTGATTTTGAGCTTCAGGTTGGCTGTTTCTACACTTGCATTCCTCTTTCGAAAGAGGCATGCAAATGAAGGAAATTGAAAATGCATGGGAAGAAGGGTGCTTTTAAAGATGGAGTTTACTTTCAAAAGACTGACATCTACACTGCTTTTCTTCTTTCGAAAGAAGCTCTTTCGAAAGAAGAATATGTAAATCTGCACCTCATTTGCATTTTGGATTTCCCTCATTTACATGTCTCTTTCAAAAGAGAAATGCAAACGTAGACACAGCCTTTGAAAGCTGACCCCTAATGGTACAGCTACACTGCAGTAAAAGACCTGCAGCATGGCTTCAACTAGTCTGGGTCTGCAGACTTAGGGTATGTTTACACAGGAAAGTTATTTCACAGTAACAGCTGTTATTTCGAATTAACTTTCCCAGCATCTGCAAAATGCAACTGCTATTTTGAAATAATTTTGAAATAGCGGTTGGCTTATTTTGAAATAGGTAAACCTCATTTCAGCCGGGTATATACTAGCCCAAAACTTCGAAATGGCCATGCAAATGGCCATTTTGAAGTTTACTAATGAAGCACTGAAATCCATATTCAGTGCCTCATTAGAATGCTGGCAGCTGTGGCACTTTGAAATTGGCGCAGCTCATCCAGATGGGGTTCCTTTTTGAAAGGACCCCAGCAACTTTGAAATCCCCTTATTCCTATCTGTTGTTAGGAATTTTGAAGTCCTGCAGCTGCTGGCATTCTAATGAGGCGCTGAATATGTATTTCAACGCTTCGTTAGTAAACTTTGAAATGGCCATTTGCATGGCCATTGCGAAGTTTTGGGCTAGTGTTGATGTAGCCTTCATGAGGAATAGCACCTATTTCGAACTAGTTATTTTGAAATAGGGACTGTGTAGATGTGTTCAACGTAATGTGTTCAAGGGCTCTATTTTAAAATAGGCTCTATGGCTACGGCTACACAAGAGGATTTTCCTGTCAAAATTGGGTTTTTATAGGGAAAAACAACAGAGTGTCTACACGCAAAATGCTCTTTGTTGACAGTTTGTTGACAAAACATCCGCGGGCAGTATTACATCTCTTCTCGTAGAGATATAACACCTCTCTCAAAAGTATTATGTTGAGATAAGAGCTGTTGAGATGTTCCAAGGCCCCTTTTGTTGACAGAGGGTTCCTCCATGGCTGGGGCTGTATGGGCTGTACCTCTGGCCCTTTTCCTAAGACTATGTATGCACTTGCCTATCTGTCCTTTTTCTAGTGTACAAGAGTTTTGCTCAGTCACACCCTAGTAAGTGCCTACAAACTTAACCTAATCTTAATACAGGTTTGGGTTGGAATTTACTACTTTTTAAAGGTCCTAAGATGCTCTAGAATGGAGGTCCACAGGAACAAAGTTCACTAAGATGAGAGCTTCTGTGCAAGATACCTTAGGAGATCCAAAAACCCTTGACATGCTAGCTTCAGGATCTGCAGCAAAGTGATAGTTTCCACTCCATTGTTTTACAGGTCCTAAACTTTGCACAATGGGATTTCCACTACTGTTAAACCTGTTTAGAGTCCTCAGGAAGAGGCTTGCCCTAATTCAAAGCTAATAGGTCCTCTCCTTTAGCTTCTTAAAGTCTTTCCTCTTTGGATCTGTGAAGGAAAGATAAGGGACAAAATCTAGCCAGATGGGAGTTTTAGGGGTTAACAGAACCTGGACAAAGATCCTTCCTCCCTACTCCCTGAGCCTTGGAGTTTGGGGGGCAGAAAATTTGCCCCTTCTTTGTTGTCTCTAGTTGCCTTTTCCTGTAATTTGAACTCCATGAATATAAACCAGGAAATGAAAACTCATTCTCCTGCATTCCCCAGCCCTCTGTGATCTTCCAAAAGCTTGTCAGCCCACTGATAGCCTCTGCCACCATCCACTATGCTTATACTTCCCCCCCAGCACATTTCAGAAGGCCTATTAGAGATGCCAGCTTCCTTCTCACTTTAACAATCTTGTGGGTCCTTTGCCCCACCAGGAGCAGTAGGCACTACGGGTTCTTAGCAGAGGTGGGAAAAGTACCCAAAAAGTTACTTGAGTAAAAGTGCAGCTACTGGGAGGTGATGGGAGAGAGTTACTTAAGTATAAGTGTCTCTCTGGAAAACTACTTGTGTAAAAATAACTCTCTCTTTCTCTCCCACGCGCACACACGTCACATCACATCTTTATTTTACTCAAGTATACAGAAGTGAAAGCAGCTGCACTTTTACACAAATAATTTTTTGGGTACTTTTGCCACCCTGGTTCTTAGGAGGTTTGTTTCCTTTTCGAATACTTCTAATTTTAGGGTTTCATAGTTCAGAAAACGTTCACCCAATTGACTTTAGATTTAATAAATACAATCTATCTTGGCCCAAGGCTACATAGTCAATTTAAAGGATGACCTTTTATTTTTATTTGTTTATTTTTTTGCATAAATCAGGCTTTTAAAGGAAACTGAACGTCCAAAAATCCAGAATGTCACTATCATATTTCCGTAAATTATATACTAATATGCTATCTAGCCCAATGTTTCTAATCAATCGAATTGTCATTCCTTGGACCTTTTTGATTTCTGCTCTATTCTTCTTGAAACGGGGTACCAGAACTGAACCGAGTATTCAACATGAGGATGCACATTGATCTATATTATTAATAGTAGCAGTACTATAGTATCTAGGGTGCTAGTTATGTGGCATGACCCCAGTGTGCAAATCACAATGCAAACAAAATAAAAGGATTGTCACTGTCCTCGAAAATTTCCTTTTTTCTTTTGTCCTTTCATTAATAATATCTAACATCATGGTTGCTACTTTGCCCACTTCTTGAGGTGGAAAGAGTACCTGAAGTCACTTGAGTAAAAGTGCAGCTGCTTGGGGAAAAGTGGGTACTTAAGTACAAGTTACAGGTGTCCTGCAACACTTCCCACCCTGAGTGAGGTCCAAGCAGCCATCAAAGCAATGAAATGCAACAAGGCAACTGGACTAGGAATCCCTGCTGAAGTTTTCAAAGCACTCCACAAATAACTTCACCTCCTGATTCTCAAGATCTGGGATAGGGAGCAGATGCTGCAAGAGTTCACAGACACATGGTCATCAGTCTCTCCAAAGAAGATTAACAAATCAGACTGTGGAAACTATTGTGGCATCTCTCTCCTGGCAATGGCAGGGAAAATCTTAGCTTGACTCCTTGCAACCCGATTGCTGCCACTCTCAGAGGAAATTCTCTGAAAATCCTAATGTGGCTTCTGACCATTACAAGGAACAGAAGACATGATCTTCACTGCCTGGAAACTGTAAGAAAGGTGTTGTGAACAAAACCAAGCCTTATATATGAGTTTCATCAACCTGACAAAAGCACTCGACTCAGTCAATCATAGTGCCCTGCGGACCATCCTCTCAAAGATCAGCTGGCCCCAGAAATTCACTAGTATCTTGAGGCTGTTTCAAAACAACATGACTACCACAGCATAGAGCAACAAAGGTCCCAAAGCGACCCCTTTGAGGTCAAAATGTCATTGCCCCATCTCTGTACTACATCTTCATCACCATCACCCTTCACCTCATTGATGGCAAGCTTCCAGATGGCATGAAGATTTTTTATAGAATGAATGGGAAGCTCTCTCTCTCTCTCTCTAGCTCTTTACTTAGGAGACTGAAGGCTAAAAGCAAGCCTTCCATGACGTCGATCATGGAGCTCCAGTAGGTGGATGACAACATGGTTGCTGCTCTTCCTCCCGCAGTCCTTCAGGCCATTGTAAGTGCCTTTGCTGAAGCAAAAGACAATCTACAATCTCAACCTCACAGTGAACATCAAAAAGATCAAAGTGCTCCACCAACCCTTGCCAATGAAACAATCTCATGTACTTTCTATTGAAGTCAATGAAGAACTGCTGGAAAATGTTGAGTACTTTCCATACCTTGCAAGTCATCCTTCCACTAAAGTTGATATTAATGTGGAAATCCAGCATCATCTGAGCCATGCAAGGTCTGCTTTTGCCTGCCTGAGACAAAGTGTCCTTGACAACTGGGACAGCTATCTCAAGACAAACTCCTTGTATACTGTGCAGTGGTTGTTCCAACACTATTGTATTCTGGGGCCGGTGTTGTGCAACATCTTTATTAATGACGTGGATGAGAGACGGGATTGCGTTCTCAGCAAGTCTGTGGATGACACAATGCAAGAGAGAGGGCAATAAAAATGATTAAGGGGCTGGAGCACATGACCTATGAGGAGAGGCTGAGGGATTTGGGCTTATTTAGTTAACAGAAGAGAAGACTGAGGGGGAATTTAATAGCAGCCTTCAGCTTCCTGAACGGGTGCTCTAAAGAGGATGGAGATAAATTTTTCTCATTCAAGTCAGATAGCAGAACAAGGAGCAATGGTCTGAAGTTACAGAATGAGAGGAGTAGGTTAGATATTAGGAAAAACTACTTCACCATGAGGGTGGTGAAGCACTGGAATGCATTGCCTAGAGAGATGGTGGATTCTCCATCCCTGAAGGTTTTTAAGTCCTGGCTTGATGAGATCCTGGCTGGGATGACTTAGATGGGGTTGATCCTGCATGAAGCAGTGGGCTGGACAAGATAACCTCCTGAGGTCCCTTCCAGCCCTATGATTATATGATTCTATGATTCTACGTGAAACCTGGACAACATACAAGTGTCATTTGAAGGCATTTGAACAATATCATCAACTCTGTCTCAGGATAATCCTAAATATCTCCTGGAAGGCTAGAGGTACAAACATTAGTGTCCTGGAAAAGCTGAACATGATCAGTATTGAAGCCATTATCATTCATCAACAACCTCGTTGGATTGGTCACATGGTTCAGCTGTCCAATCAGTGCCTCCCAAAACAGATTACTTTTTTTGAGTTGGAAGAAGGACAGAGGAGTACTGAGGGTGAGCAGGAGTGATATAAGGACATGCCGAAGGCATACATGAAAAAGTGTAGCATTGGTGTTTACACTTGGCAGAACCTTGCCAATGACCATCTCGCGCTAAGAACTGTAATCCATGAGGGGGGGAAGAAACATTTGAGAGGTCCTGCTTCAGTGTAAACAAGGAAAGGTGAAAAAGAAGAAAAGAGCATCAAAAACTGCCCTATGCCCCTCCAACAGCTATCAATACACGCCCCTTCTGTGATCAGCTTTAGAATCAGGCTGATCACCCACCAATGGACTCACAAATAGGAGGGTGATATGAAGATATGACCGCTGAGAGATAGGCTACGTCTACACATGAAGCCAACATCGAAATAGCTTATTTCGATGAATAACGTCTACACGTCCTCCAGGGCTGGCAACGTCGATGTTCAACTTCGACGTTGCGCGGCACCACATCGAAATAGGCACTGCAAGGGTACGTCTACACACCAAAGTAGCACACATCGAAATAAGGGTGCCAGGCACAGCTGCAGACAGGGTCACAGGGCGGACTCAACAGCAAGCCGCTCCCTTAAAGGGCCCCTCCCAGACACAGTTGCACTAAACAACAAAAGATACACAGAGCCGACAACTGGTTGCAGACCCTGTGCCTGCAGCATGGATCCCCAGCTGCCGCAGCAGCAGCCAGAAGCCCTGGGCTAAGGGCTGCTGCCCACGGTGACCATAGAGCCCCGCAGGGGCTGGAGAAAGAGCATCTCTCAACCCCCCAGCTGATGGCCACCATGGAGGACCCGGCAATTTCGACGTTCCAGGACGCGGATCGTGTACACGGTCCCTACTTCGACATTGAACGTCGAAGTAGGGCGCTATTCCGATCCCCTCATGAGGTTAGCAACTTCGACGTCTCGCCACCTAACGTCGAAGTTAACTTCGAAATAGCGCCCGACGCGTGTAGCCGCGACGGGCGCTATTTCGAAGTTAGTGTCGCTACTTCGAAGTAGCATGCACGTGTAGACACAGCTATAGAGAGAGAGAAAGAGAGAGAGAAGATGCCAATGCATCTGACAAAGTGGGCTTTTGCCCACGAAAACTTATGCTCCAAAAATCTGTTAGTCTGTAAGGTGCCACAGGACTCTTTGCTGTTTTTGCAGATACAGACTAATGCAGCTACCTCTCTGATTAGAGAAAAAAAGAGATATCGGTGTCCCACTGGAAAACTACTTGAGTAAAAGTACACTCCTCGGTGTGTGCACATTCCACATGTTTGCTCTTTAGACTATCTTGGAATCAAGTAGCAAACTCAGAAGACCATTTCATACTTTTTTATAGCTGATTATCAAACATTAAAAGTATTTTTAATGTGTATACTCAACCACTTGTTGTGTCTCCTTCTGCTATTAACAGGATGCTTCATGTACAAATTGTTACCATTAATCTGATGTATTTTAAAGGTACCATAACTACATGAAATATTTGACAGATTTCAGAGAGTGAGTGCTCAGAAAATATTAAATGAAAAACACAAAGGCTATGTCTAGATTACAGCAATTGGTCTACAGATATTTCTGTCAACAGATCACAGCCAAACTGCCTGGCCACTCTCTTGACACATTGGCCAACTGGAAGAACATCAGATAGAGCTGCTTGGTGTCCCGTAAGCCCTGTCTGTCTACAGAGGGCTCCCTGGAGTGTCCAGATCGGCTTTCTGCCAATAGATCTCTGTTAATAGAGGCTTTATGCCTCAAGGGGAGTGGGATAAGACTATCTCAGATTTACTCTTGACAGAATGTCTTGGGAATACGGACACTCCTCAGCTACCTCTGATATTTTTCAGGGGTAAGGGGCTGCCAGCAAAAGGTTTTTTTGCCAACATAACCACACCTACGAGGTGAGTTTTCTAATGAAGGAAGCCTCTGCTAGCAGACCAATACCATGGGAGTATGCAAATTAGCCATACGACTAGGCAAATGAGCAGCCACTTGCATTTTCGAGAGGCCTCTTTGCAACACAGTGCTGGCAGCATGGCTCTGTGTGGATGTAGCCCCTGGGCTTTGGCAACAAGATGCCACTTTTGTTGACAAAACCCTCTAGTGTACACATAGCCAAAGAGAAGGGAGAGGCCAGCTATGCTGATGTGGCCGCATATTTTAAAGAATGTTTGTGTGATACATGGAAAGTAATAAACATGCCCAGTCTGTGTCTGTGATAAGTGTTTGCATTTACTTTTGTTGAATGTATTCTGTCACTTTCAGCCTATAATATATTAATGAGAAATGAACAATTACAGAGTCTTAAAGGAAGAAAGATGTAAAATAGACTTATGTAGAAAAACAGAAACACAGTGTTCTTGAAATAACATTACATAAAGTAAAGTTTTTTTTTTATATTGGGCTTGATCCAAAGTTCACCAAAATTAATTGAAAGTCTCCTACTGGCTTTTAGGCACCTATATAAAGTTAAGCACACATTTAAGTGCTTGCAAAATGAGGCACTTAAAGAGTTTTACTTTGCATATTTTACTTCTTCCTTATTTTTCACACATGAATGAAAATCCAATCATGAAAAACATTCTATTCCATGTTCTCATGGCATTTCTATTTCAGAACATGAACTACATAATTGCCATTCACTAAAATCTCTATTTCAGTTTGAATATCAGTGAAAAATTTGCCTTTAGCTTCCATTCAGCCAGGATTTCAACTCTACAACTTAAAAGCAGGATCTGATCCTGATATTACACCGCTTTACATTTATTGAAGTCTATTGACTCTAATGGAATTTTTCCTGACTTATGGCTGTCAGTAGGGTTTCAGGTCTTCCCTATACATGGATGCAAAAACTAGATTTGTACTATAATAAACTACTAAATGAAGTAATAAAATGGTTCTTGAAATAAACCTCGAATACCGTGTTTCATTTTTAATAATGTGCATATAATTTGCATTTATATATTTAAGGTGAGGAATCTTAATGATTTTGAAAGTATGGATGGGTACTTCAAATGAAATACATATCTGTAATAGAATTTTATCAGGGATAACAGACAAAACTATCGGATAATAATGGACTGTGAATTAAACACGAGAATTTTTTTCTGTCTTACCCCCACATATTTCTTCTATTTAATATCATAGCAGTAACACTTAAACTTCCTTTTCCAGCTTCCTCTTCAACATAATCTGATCTGATGGGTTTGGTCCTGCTTAGAGCAGGGGGCTGGACTCGATGGCTTTTATTAGGTCTCTTCCAGCTCTATTGTTCTATGATTCTATGATAATCAAACCATCAAGGCTATCAGGTTCCAGTATATCTTGCAGAACACATATTCCTCTGTAGATCTCATTATCATAAAAGACAGTTGATTTTTATCTGTTGTCTGCAGGAACATTTTCTGCTGGCCTACAATTGCAACATGGCAGATTTCCTTTTTATAACCTTATTTTGGACCTTTGGTTGCTCTCATTGGGAGTTTTAGCATTGGTTTCAATGAATGTTGGATTGGTTTTTTTAATGTTACCCTACATTGTTCCTACAATGTTCATAAACTCCAAGGCCAGAAGTGACCTTGGTTATCATGTCATCTGACCTGCCATGTAACACAAGCCACAGAATTTCCCCAAAGTAATTCATAGAATGTATCTTTTAGGAGAAAAAATCCAATATGATTTAAAAGTTGTCAGTGATGGAGAATCCACCATGAACTCAGTAAATTGTTCCAGTGGTTAATTATGATCATCATTAAAATTTTACACTTAATTTCCAGTCTGATTTTATCTAGCTACAACTTCTGACCATTGTATCATGTTATACCTTTATCTGCTAGATGGAAGAAGAATCCATTATTAAATATCTGTTCCCCGTGCAGACAACTTACAAACTGTAATCCCCCAACCTTCTCTTTGTTAAGATAGCCAGGTCAAGCTCTTTGAGTCTATCACTATGAGGCATGTTTTCTAATCCTTTCATCATTCTTGTGTGGGTACTCTCAACCTGCTCCAAGTTATCAGCACATTCTAAGTTACAGGCATTTATGTTGCTACCTCCTGGAGTTGCAATTTTCTTGTCAACCCCTTTTGAGGTGTACAAAGGTTAAGAAAACCAGGAAACCACCAGAGAGACAAAGAATCAAAAGCCACTTATAAATTCACTCTTTGTTATGAAATATTGAATGACCAGTATGTAGAAAAATCACTGTATTTTTGTTGTTGAAGATTTCATACAACTTAAACTTTACAGACACATGACCTAAAAATATAAGATTTTTTTCTTCATTTTTTCTTGTTATTTTCCTTTTGAACGTTATCGGGTGGTCAACCACACCAGCATTCCTGCTATATCTGCACAATGTGATATGGAAAGCTAGAAAAAGAGGAAGAAATAATCTTACTCCTGATGCTTGTATTATAAGCATTTCACTAAATAGGCAGTTGCTGGTCTACAGTCCAGGTAAAAAGGTAAGAGATTTCATATTTACTTATTGGGAAAAATGGGGAAGTAGTTTAGGTATTTTATGAGTATTTTGAAAAATAATTATTCCCATCTGTATAAAAAGGAGTTAAATATATTCCCGAATCCCTAGACTTGAAAAAGTCAGACTCACTGTTTGCGTCTTTACATTTATTCTCGATAAAGCATCGCTTTAGTATTTTTTCACAATCTTCAACAATTTCCCCTACCATTTTGAAAACATGATTTTTGTGAGTCATTGTAATAAATTATTTCATCAAAGTTCTCTGTAAAAAATTAAAGATAGTATTAGTTGCTTAACTAAACTTGCTATAATAATACAATATGTAATATATTATTACAATTTACATCTTTTAAATATTTTTTCTGATTGGAACACTTAGCCCTCTTTTAAATGCTAAGAATCATAAGACATTCCAGGTAGTTAAAACCACTGTTGTCGTTTTAGCCCATTTCAAACAAAATCCAGTCCTTAATTTTGACAAAAAAGAAAGAAAAGAAAAAAAAGGGAAATAAGAATAAACACAATTATATCTGCTTTTAACATGAGCTTTCAGTTTCATACAACTTGGGAATAACAGAAGAGTAGAATAATTTTAATTGCAAGTCCTTTAACATAAGCATGTAATTTGTAGCTGCATAGTTCAATATAACTCTTGAAAAGATTAAAATGCTGTTTTAAAAAAACCTCTAAAAACAAAAACAAAAAAGCAGCTTTGAAAAACTACGTAAGAAATAGTATCTTTAAGGGGTTAAAAATTGCAATTAAAAATTCTAAATTTTATTTCCACTTGTACCAGTGAAAATGTTTTAGAATCTTTTAAATATTTTTCTTTTGCATTTATAATCTCGTGTAAGTTTTTGCATATTCAAAACCCTGAATGAAGCTTGTTAGATTTTAGGGGGGAAAAAAAAAGTGTATCAAATCTCGCTCAGAGTTTTGGCTCAAAGTGACCTTTGCATAGAGCTGCAGCTAATTATTTGACCCACTACTTGAACTTTCAAAACATTGTAGATTCTTTTTTGTTGATCACCTGCTCATTTATCTTCCTATCATGCAAATGCTCAAAAGGTTTTTGTGTCTGATCCAGAGCTCCTTGAATTCAATGGGAAACTGTACATTGAATTCAGTGGGTTTGGGATGATGCCGTTAATCGTGTCCTACTGAAGTCAAAAGCAAGAGACCCATTGACTTTAGCAGGACTTGGATTACAGGTGGAGAGAAAAACGTAAGTCAAAATCATAAAATCTTCAGTTTAAGAAGTTCAAAAACTTTTTTTGCAAGCACAGAAGTCATCATGGCTGCTGACATATAAAGTAAAAGAACATTACCTTTTATAATTACTTTTTTTTCAGAGGGCTATTAAGGCTAATGTGTGTTCCAGGACAGGCAGCTGACTTTGTAAGAGATGGGCGGGGGGAAAGGAATGGACAGGAAAAAGGGGAAAAATATACTTTAATTTTTTTAACCACATTCTTCTTCGAAGTATCATTATCTCAGTATGGACATGCTCCTGTGGGGTGCTACGCATGTTCAAACCCCAATTCAGTAGTGGCAGTTGAACATAGTCAGCATCACACAGGACTGAGTCCAATTTGCAGTATTCTCAGTATAATGTATAGAGCAGGGGTGGAGCACCTCTGGTGCACTGGCCACTGACAGTTCATCAGGGTTAGCCATTGGCAGGCCAGAGGCACCTTGTTTACCTGACCATCTGCAGGCATGAGGCCCCACAGCTCCCAGCAGCTGCAGTTCACCATGCCCAGCCATTGGGACCTGCAGGAAGTAGTGTGTGCTAGACCACCACTTACTGACATTCCTGTTGGCTGGGAATGGTGAACTGCAGCCAGAGTGCTGCCGGGGCTCCATACCTGCAGACATGTACGTGAACAAAGCAGCTGGTGGCCTGCCAGCAGCTAACCCTGATGAACCACCCCATGAGAGAATACTATAATATTGAGGTAATGGAAAATAGGACTATATTATATGTTGGGAATTCCTTGTTGGAGAAGTTTGGTGCTGAGGAAAGCAGAAGATTCTTAAGACAGATAAATAGAAAGATAAAAATGTTAGTGAAATTCCCACCTACATGCTCAACAAGAAGTCCTGTGGCACCATATAGACTAACAGATATTTTGGAGCATAAGCTTTCGTGGGCAAAGACCTGCTTCATCAGATGCAACACAAAGAGGGTCTTTATCCACAAAAGCTTATGCTCCAAAATACTTGTTAGTCTGTAAGGTGCCACAGGACTTCTTGTTGTGTTTTAGATACAGACTAACATGGCTACCTCTCTGATACTTGTCACCAACATGCTGACAATTTGTACAAGGTCTATGTTCCACCTAACTCCCATTAAAGAACTTTACTGAGCTCTGAGGTCACAAATCAGCAAGATACTTAAAATATGTCTAACTTTAAGTACGAGTATCTTAATCACATTTTAAATGGGGCCTTAAATGAGACTCAAGTTGTGCAGATTTCTAGTGCTGGTCCTCTGCATACGAATGAAATTCACCCTGTACAAATCATAGAGAGGAAGTTGGTCTGGGAGAGTGAGAGTGACTAGGAACTTAGGCTGTGTCTAGACTTACCTTGAAGGTCGACAACTGTTATGCAATTTTTGGTCCACCAATTGCGGACCAAAAAGAGCTCTGCAGCCGTCGACTTCTGTGCCTATCTTCATGGCAGAAGGTCAATGGGAGTGCTCCTCCCATCAACCTTCCTTACCGTCAAACATCTCAGGAGGCATTCTGGGTTCGACGTTGACCCTGGAACGCACCATTTCGCTCATGCGCGAAACAGCACCTGAAAGATTGACTCGGAGAGGTCGATCTTTTCCAGTAAGTGTAAATGTAGCCCTAGACTGATGCACAAAACAGCACTTTTGAACCCTCACACTTCTAGTTTTTCATTAATACTTTCTAGGTTGCCGACATTCTGTTGAACTGAAAGGAATATTAAGCCAATGTTCGGCAAAAGTCAAGGTTTAAAGTGAAAAACTAAGAGGAGAGAGGAGGCAGGAATGAGCATTTAAGTATGCATTAACAAAACCCTGCAAACACATTTTAATTTTCTTGTTATAAAAGAGTTATTTGTCCTCAAACTTCTCCTTGGCATTACACATTCCACAGTGTGACTATGAATCACAGAGGGGAATTTAATCTTGTATTTCACTTTTTTACCTACTGGCTTTTCTTTTCTTACCATACAGTAGTCCTGTATGTTTGACACATTTGAAAATTTTATATCTATTTCTATAAATAGATAGTTATATGCCTATCTAATCCTATATCTATATATGCCTCTAGCCACCAATTGACATAGTGTATATTTTTAAAGAAACCTAGTTCACTTCACTGATGGGATTTCTCCAGGTTGTCCCACCTCTATTTTTGCTTTTTATACCATCACACACTATAGGTGTTTTGAAACGGACAGACCAGACTTAATAAGTAACAAAAATACTGGAAAAATCAGAAGTCTCAAATTCAAGCCTTGCTCAGAGGGCTTTTGTGTCTGTTTGCTTGGAAAATTCTTGTAAGTATAAATCCCAAATTATATTTATTTAGGCTTCATCCCAAGACTACTAATGTCAGCCACCGTACTTACCAGTATCAAATGTCTAACTGATACATCCCACTCACATTAACTTTCCAAATTTCCATACTACTGCTGTTTCCATGCCAGATGCTGATAAAAATCTCTTGGTTCCTCAGAACTGTTGTTTCCTTTCCCCTCAGTATTGGAGACATTTCTGTTAGCCTGCACTCCATGCTGCAGTGGATTTTTGCTTGCTGCCAAACTAACAAAGAAAATGGAACCATTCACAATATACCATTTATCAATATATTAGTCTTTACCCAAGTCGGGTCCAATCCCATTGTCTTTACTTAGGCATATTGCTGGAGTAAAGACTACATGATCAGAAATTTAGCTTCAGAACCTGCAATGAGCCCTTAGACAATAGAGTCCGTGCCTACATGGAGTTCCACTGAAGTCAATGGGGCTCCAAGCAGAGCCAGAATACCAGCTACAAAGAATTCATTGACTGGCTGGAGCATTTATGAGATATGTCGTGAACCCTGCAGTGAGAACCACCTCAGTGGAGACCCTCAGCCCCTCCTTAAGTGGCCATTTCTAATATAATTTTGTTTGACCTTTAATAAACTACCTCTGCTAGGCAAATTATTATTGCTTGTGCTTGGGTAGTCACATAAGGCAGGTTTTACTACATATGAGTGTGTGTATGTGGTCTCTTCTGTTATTATAATAAACAGATGTCCTTTCTACGTCAGTGCATGAATGCAGCACTTAGGGTAAGGCCGTTAACAATAAACTAATACACAGAAAGCAGGAAGGCAACGTCCTTGTCCTCCTACTTTGTGGTAGAATATTATATTGGCCAGGTGTTGAAACCTCATAGCACATACCCAATGAAACCTGCCATCTCCACTATTTGGTATACAGCTCTTTGTTCCTCTATTTTATTAGATGAAAACTACTGTTTGACCAGTAAAGGTGAAATATCTTGAAAACCCATTTTTGGTGTGTCTTTATTGTTCCACAGACTCATTGGCAATCAATGGCTCTGTTTCATCAGTTGTGGAGCTAAACCTTTATTCTATAATTGTTTTTGTCATTAGGTTATGGCGTGCAGAAGGACAGCCTTCACCTGCTATATTTGCAAAAAATGGATGCTATCTCTTTAATGAAAGAAAAAAGTCAGTATAACATATTACCAAATGTAAATGCAATAAGGAATAACATGTAGCTCTGGTTATGTTATATGACATTTGGCTTAGCAGTATTAACATATTGCACAAAGTTTGGATTTTCTCCTATTTCAGAAAATAAGACAGTAAAAAACATGGGGAACATTGGTTCCATATGACTGCAAAATAAATATTATTCTATTCTTCTTTTTTGTCACTTGCTTGAAGAAATATTTTCTCTTTTAAGCCAGTTCATCATCATGTATGTAATAGGCATACAGTACAAGGAGAAATGGAACAAGATGGCAGTTACAGCAGTGGTAAGATGCAAATTTATTCTGGCAAAAAAAGTAAGATGTGCACAATATCAAGCATGCTTAAGTTTGTGCCAGGAAAACTATTACGAAGGAGGAGTGGATGAAATGAAATTTTGCATCATACATGATTACGTAACTTCAGAAAAGAGTCTTTGTCTACTTGTGATTTTCTAGTTGTCACCAAGAGAAGCTTCATACCACACTGCTGGAGTGGAAATACCTTGTTGGAATGGTAACAAATGTCACAGCAGTAGTCACTCCAGGCACATGATTTTTGTAAAACAAAAGAGAAAAAAAAAAAGACAGAGAGAATTCACAGACCATTTAACTGCAGGCACTGACTCGGGTGGGGTTCGGGGAATATTTTATTACATTTTATATTTAATGGTTAGGACTCTGTAATTACTTCCTGCCCCATTTTGCCCAACTTTAATTTGACTATTTTATGCATGTGATGGTGTTGCCACTGTTTTTTCTCAGCTGTCTTTCTCCCCATCTAGTGTGACATATGTTACCGAGTGTAGCCAAGCAGTGGAGGAGTCATATTTTTCAATGGAACCAGCTGAAAACACCTTTAAAGAAAAGAAAAAGAAAAGTGGGGGGCGGGGAACAAGGGAAGGGAAGAGAGAGACAGAGAGAGGAAATAATATTTCTTAAACAGAATTTGTCACATTAGATGACCATGACTCAAAATAGGGTAGAAATGATAACTTTATGTGCTAGTTTAATGGGGGATGAACAGGACTCACTACTGTACTGGTGCAGTGTAAAAGCAGGTGAAAGTGAAATATGGTGTGAACAAAAATATGAAGAATACCACAGAAACAGATGTTGAATGGCCTTTGCACAGCAGAGGTAGATAAAGGTTATAACAAACTGTTTACTGACCATATACACTTAAAATAATTAAGTGGTCAGTTGAACAAGAGCTCACCTAGTAAGTGCTTTCTCAGTAGTGTGACTCATAAGCTATCACACAATACCACAGCACTGTCCAGTTATTGCTCCACTACTTTTCAGGAATATTCCCATCCTCTTGTAGTCTACATTCTACCATTAGTTAAGGCTTTTTCATTTTAATGTCTACACTTTTTTCCATAGTTTGCAGCAGTTCAATGCAATTAACACATGTGCCCCTAGCAGAAAAAGCACCATGTTTTATTGAATGGAATACACTGTGTAGGGGAAACAGGTTATGGAAACACAAATGAGCTGAAGAATTTTGCATTTTTGGTGCTTTTTTGTATTTGCACAGGTCATTATAAGATCCTCAGTCCTAGTCAGAGTAAAACATTATCAAAACAAATACTCTTGCAAAATATTTGACCTTTTACATCTTAACAAATATATTGTAAACTACTTAACCAATAGGATTTTCTTCCCTCTTCCCGCATGAGACACCGCCAACTTTCACAAACTATAAATTATGAATTTTACAAAATCCATACTTAAGCAGCAGTGACGAGATAGTCATATAATGGACATAATTATCAAGGGGTATTTCAATGCTAGAAAGTAGGTAACTAAACTTTATTTGCTAAGAGAACATTTCTTATAGTTTTCCTTCATCTCCCAGCTACACAGCAAACATCTCTAAAGTGCACTTCCCACGTGTAGTTAGAGAATAGGAAGGAATGTAAAATGTTTAAAAACAGCCCTTATTAACTTTTCCTTCCATTGATTCTATTGTAAACTCTAAAAAACCCTTTTTTAAAAGCAAATTCTCATGCACTCAGCAAGTAAAATGTTCCCACTTAAAAAATTAGGGACAGGAAAAGGCAATCAGATTATTTTTCTTTTCCTTGATTACTGGGAGTCTGGTATATTCTTTGCTGTTTTATTGCACACATATGAAAATGGTCAACCTATTTATTAAAAAAAAACCATGTTCTTCAGCTGTGCTAATACATCATGATGCACTCTTAATAACCAGAATAACTTTCAATAACATGTAGCTGTTAGAAAAAGAATGGATTCAACACTGAACAAATCATTTGTACTGTTGGTGCTCAAAGCTTCTACTGTAGCCTTGTCATTTTTTTAAAAAAAAGGCTTCTTTTCTTCTGAATCTTGTTTCTCCCAGACATTATGAATCTTTGCTGGTTATGTGACTGCAATGGAACTGAAAACGTAATTCACAATGAATGCCAATCTTTTACCTCCAACAGGAAGGACTCCCAACTATTCAACTTGCTGAGCTCAACTGGTTTCCCATACTGTATCTAAAAAGGCTGCTCCTGTTCAACTGACCAGTGAGAAAGGACTGGACTTCTTTAAAAATGGGAATTGGAGCAACAGTTTGTTATAGTTTTCTATACATAAAAACTTGCTAACTGTCCCATCCCACCTTTTAAGGAGAGCACTTGTTTGTTCAGCTAAAAGGAACCCTTTCATGCTCCGTTTGGGTTTGCTCAGTCAGCTGGTTTGTGCAACAGTGGCAGAGGCACACCAGAATCATGTGTACCCATTCATTGTGATTACACAGACAGAAGCAAGTGGATGTTGTCTGCTTAAGGGACATGGTGGAGGGGGATGGAAGAGAATGACTTCCACAGTAAAAGGGACAGGTAGGTTGGTGGTTGCGGGATGTGTATTTTTTTGTATTTTTTGTGTTTTTATTGTTTTTTATTTTGTTTTTGTTGTTTTTTTCTGTTATGCCATGGAATCATAGCAGTCATTCTTCTAATAGAAACTGACAGGACATAAAAGACAGAACTATCAGATGAACACACACAATGAATAGAAATATATCGACAGTGAAAAGACTTAGTTTAGCTTTGAGAAACCATCCCAAAAATAAAATCCTGTATTAACAAGTGCATAAAACAAACAAAAAAGAAACTCCAAACATTAAAACACAGTGTATAAAATGGTGTGAGAAATTTAAGTCACCATACAGCCTTTTAGTCAATAAAAAGCTGTGTTCATGTGTCCTTGCTGTTTGGATTGTTGCCCATCCTTTTAATTTACCCAGAAGGCCTTTCAAGAAGTGATTGGAGGGTAAAAGCACCCAGTCTTTGTTATTTTTGACTGTAGTACACATGGGCCTGTTGTGTGTCTGTCATTTGACATGTATCCTTTCTTTTATTCCTCATTAGTAGAATTATCTTCCAAAGTTGTTATGCCTCCAAAGCCCAGTTCCGTTGAGTTCTGTGCTGCTGAGACTGTAAGTACTGTATGTAAGAGAATTAATACAAGAACACACAGTTTAAGTCTGCTGTTACACAGTCTTGATGCTGATGAAACTGTGAGCGATGTCCTGTGACACATTGTTGAGTCACTTGTTTTTATAGTCCCTTTGGATTGGTTATCTGGTAATAGTCCCCATCTGACATCACAGCATTCTGGTTCTGCATTGGTTGGATAATTTTCGTAGAGCCCTGTAGGATAAATCCAACAGAAAATTAATTTCATTAGCAGACTGAATGGCAGAAGCTGGCAGTTATCAGAAATGATCTTTTCTAGACACAACTGTTAGTAGAGGTCTCTTAATCTAAGTTTGAGCCCCACGCAATTCTTGCCTTCCCCAGTCATAACAGTTGGTGAGGTAATACTTTTAATCTAACAAAGGGGAAGTATAAGGAAATAGTAGGGAAACAGTATTGTCATAAAAGTGTGAAATTGACTGTTGTGGAAAAACAGGGGTTATAATGCAAAGGCAATAACTCAAGTATTCTAGTCAGAATAACCTAACATTTAAAGTCTCTTCCTTGACTTATTGAGGATATTCCTAAGGCTGGGTTTAAATTAATGAGGGACTATCTGAACATTGGACTTCCCTTCCACAAAACAATAACTCTGTAAATCGCTTTGAAAGGTCTTATTGAGCAATGAGCATGTCATTACAAGCCTGACCTTACAGGCCAAACCCTCAACTGATGTAAACTGGTGCAGAACCATTCACTTTGCCAATAAACTTTCTAAACCCATCAATTTACAACTGTTCCTGTCAACTTTCAGATCCTTCTCCAACATGTTCCTTAGTCAGTTCTTCTTTTCTCTACACCCCAGAAGTGGAAGCAGAAAAGAACATAGTAACTGAATTTCCTGAAATTTCTTTGTAGTAACTAGTCCATCAGTTAATATTCTAACTTCCTTCTTTTTGAATTGGTTTGGATCAATCAATTTGACATAATTTATCTATTTTGGAATAGTCATTTCTGTATTTTCCCACAGTTATCGTTGATTATAACCCACTATACTCTCTGCATTATTATAGGTTAGATCAGATATGATAGAATTTTACTTACTTCCCACAAATCTGCTTTATAGAAGAAACAAGAGAGCACAGTGCAGAGTTTATGCAAGAGAGTACAACTGCGAGTTGGCTTTGTAAGTCCAGGAATGTCTAATTAACAGTCAAAGTTCTTTTCTTGTTTTCAATTCATATTGTAGTAGAACATTTCACTCAGAATTATATTAGAAAACAACAGATGACAGCTTTTGGAATTGCTAGAAAATAACTTGCCAGTACTGAGATATTAAGATCAGTCACTTCTGAAGAGCTAAGCAACTGTTACTTGTTTATAGATTAAACTTTCTTCTAGAAAGGATTTTGCTTTGTATACAAATACTGCCAATTACACCATGTCTCTCAAGAACTAGTAGGTAGATGTGCAGATGTACCTTAATGTGCTCAGTTCCAAATCTTATATTGTTGGCATTTCATTAACTTCTTGTATAAAGGAAACTAGCAGCATAACATAAAATAAAACCTAATCCTTTCGTCCAATATTTCTATGGCACAGATCTGCTACTGAACAGAAGGATTTACTCAGTGCAGTGATAAATAGAAGTTAAGTTTGATGTGGCATACTTTATGTTCACATCTACATGAATAATGCTAGAATACATTTTATTAAAAAGTATGTCTAATTTTTTGTGCATTCATCTGTGTTTTAAATGCTTCTTGAGCTGTCTTTGAAAACTAGAATAGGTTGTTGGCTTTCTCGTAGTGCTCACGTTCTTGATCTGTCCTGTAAGTGCTCAGCAATCCACTTCCTTAGTTGTATAAGATGCAGAGTCAGGTGCTTAACTTTGGCCACCCAGATCTGAAAACTTTGCATTTTTGCCTTTATCATCTCCACTCTTATTTAATGGTTTCTTAAGGTGGCACTCTGTGGAGATTTAGAGACATGCTAGCATTTTTTCTTGC
This sequence comes from Carettochelys insculpta, assembly GCF_033958435.1. Classification (NCBI taxonomy): domain Eukaryota; kingdom Metazoa; phylum Chordata; order Testudines; family Carettochelyidae; genus Carettochelys; species Carettochelys insculpta. The sequence continues at coordinate 114,751,024 of NC_134137.1, forward strand.
ATATGCTGTGAAACAGACTGATTTATAACTTTAGAATCATTCTATGGGCATACATATGTTAGTATTTATAAAAAAAACTTCTTGGCAACTGTACTTGTATAAGTGAAATACTTTAAAATGCAGGAAATTATGCAAACAGCTCTGTACCTGCAGTAGCTCACCCTATTAGCTGTAATTGAAGAGACACAGAATATTGCTAATGCTTTTGATCCCATGGCTGCTTGTTTACTGCTCCAGCGATATTTCCTGACTGTCTTGTTTTTAGGAAAACACAGACTTCCTTTGAAATCGAAGTCCATTTATACCAGTTAGTAATCAAAAGGCATTTAAATACTTCACAAGCACTAGAAGTACCTTGGCAGAAGCAGCTCCATGAGCGGCATTGAGTTTTTTTCCTAAAAATTTAAATTCCCCTCTTCTTCAACTCAACAATTAAATTTAGTCTCTACATGTACAGTGACATATATAATTATTCCAGAATAACAACTAAATTGAATGAGAAGTAAGTTTTCTATGTTATTTAGAACATTAAGCTATCAACGTTCCTCCAGAAAATAATGAAACATCGCTACAGATTTTTTGATTCTTAAGTGTCACTTTTGGGTACAGCCTCTACAAACTTAACAGTCATACACATTTGAATCACCGTGACATCTCTCAGACTGACTACACTGTCCCTGTCTGGCCTCACTGGCCTGTCTACACTATTATTCCTCACTGGCCCTGTCTACAATACAAAAATAACTTCAAAGTTGCTTACTCAGACGTAAACTTTGAAGTAACAGACTTTGAAGTTGAGCATCTACACACAACCTATTTCGAAGTTAAACTTCGAAGTAGGGCACTACTTCATTCCCGGAACGGAGTAAGGACTTCGCGCTTCGAAGTTAACTTTGAAGTAAGGGAAAATATGTGTAGACTCTCCGCTGGCTACTTCGGAGTGCTGCCTAATTTTGAAGTAGCGCCTAACTTTGAAGTTAATTTCGAAGTTAGTTCCCAGTGTAGACACACCCACTGTGTTTTACATAACAAAAAAGCAGTCCTGTAGCACTTTAAAGACTAACAAAATAATGTATTAGGTGATGAGCATTCATGGGGCAGACCCACTTCTTCAGATCTGGAAGATCTATTCCCAGAAGTGAAGTAGTGCATCTGCCCCATGAAAGCTCACCACCTAATAAATTATTTTGTTAGTCTTTACAGTGCTACAGGACTGCTTTGTTGTTTTGTGAAGATACAGAATAACATGGCTACCTTTCTGTGACTGTGTTTTATATGTGCTCCAAGAGAAGCCAATCCTAGGAATTCAATATGTGCTTCCATTTTGTGCCACAACATTATTGGCTGCACAAGCATCCCTCTCTGCCTCTGTTCCTTACATACACAGCTCCTTACCCCGTCTTACCCCTATTATCATTTTCAGTGGCCTCCCAAAGGTTATCAGCAGAAGTTTAAGGCTGAGGAACCTGCTGAGGTTCATTAGTTTCAACATAGAATGGCATTCTCTTCACACCTGAAATTCCTGAAAAGGCACATCTGAGAGCAACCCCTTAGCCATAACACCATAATTTTCCACAAACAAATAACACTTTATAGACATCAGCATTGCACACATATCTTCAGGGAATATGTCTTACTATAGCTGAGAACTACATTCAAGATGGATGTCTTCATGTGATTAGGTTTATGGAGATTTTAGTGAGAGTAAATGAAATGTTCTAACCAGTCAAGTAAAAAAGGAATTATAAGTTACTACATTTTACACAGAAAGACATCCTGGGAGACAAACAGGAAGAGGCATAAAACGGGTTCACAAACAGAATTTCAAGTCAGCAGGAACAATGTTCCCTGAGATGCCTTCACTAGGAGCTGTGCATACACATCAGTGTTCCTTCCATTCTTCCAATCAATGCATGGAATAAATTTTGTTGTGTGCATCAAGGCATGTGTGGATGTGCACCACCATTAGAAACACATGCTGACAGCTGTGGATGTTCTGCTCATTATTGGGGCAGCATTTGAGTCTCTCCTTGGTAGCCACACAAATACTCACCTTATGTGAAACACTGGTGCACATTATTTCTCATGGTTTGGTACTCACGATTTTACTCATAAATATTTTTGAAAGCCCAGGGTTTTGAAAATGAGACATTTTTTGAAAAATATGGCTTTTTCTTTCTAACCATAAATTATGATTCTTGTCAGGATTTTTAATTAAATGAAAGGGACAGACAAAACTGGCCTTGCCTAGAGAAGGCACATCGAAAAATAAGAGGTAGTTGCAGGACTTGAGGGAGTAAGACAGGATTGTTGTCTGATCTATTTTTGTTGCACAGAGCAGATAATGGCTCCATGAGTGAAATCCAGAAATGACATCACAGTGTCAGATAGTGCCAACACTTGGTATTTCTGTTTCGGGTTTTAACACTAAGTAAAGAGTTGAACGTCTTCATGTCACCTTCCTATCTGTGAATTCATTGATGCCTGACAAGCCTGATTCTGGAGCCACAGGTCTTATCACAGAAGGGGCAGGTGTCAGGAGATGTTAGAGGGGTGCAGGGCAATTTCTGCTGCTCTTTTCTTCTTCTCTGCCTCTCCTTGTCTGCACTGTGCAGGACCTCTCAAACTGTGCTACCTCCTCACGGATACGTCTCTCCCATGGGGATGGTCCTGGGCAAGGTTCTCCCAAGTGTCAACACTGATGCTGTACTTTTTCATGTGTGCCTTCAGCATGTCCTTATATAGCTTAAGGGTAATTGTTTCAGGGTAATTATTTCTGGGAAATAGAGATAGTTAAAGCAGAGAACTGGACATACCTCTTACGTTACAATGCTCTCAGACATTTTACAGAAAAACGTCTGAACTAAAACTCCCAAACTTTAAATCTAAACTTTGTGGCCTTTGGCCCTACTTCCATGTCCTAAGCAAGCAAACTAACTATCCTTAGAAAATGAGATGCTTATTGCTTGCAGTTCTAGTAAGCACAAATAAGGCATGGTTCATTCACACTTACTCCAATGAACAACCACTCAGACAAGTACTTTGACCACAGGGGGACTTCTCATAAAAATGTTCATTGCTGTGAGGCTGGGTTGCGCAATCAGAGTTACTAGTGAAAAAGTAATAGATTCAAGGCTATATGGAAAACATTCAGGAAAAAAATAAAAACATCAGTTAATACACCACAGCAAGACAGGAACAGTTCAGACTTTGTCAGTCCCTTGCCACATTGCCACAAAATAAACTTCTACCAGATAGTGTCATTACAGGATGACATATGAGCTGGTATTTAAATTAAATTTCTGTGGACAGCAACTGTACTATCAAGAGTGCTGCCCCAAATGGATGGAAATCAATAATCTACAATGTGTGGTTTATATAACCCATTATTATATGTGGGATTAGCTTTCTCGTATGTATGCCTACTATCTGCTTAGCCTGGTGATGGCTGTACTGATATTTTTTAAAAATGGAGGGAAAGAGATTTTAAGCTTAAATTTGGTCTGGATGTCAGCTTTCCTTGATCTTCTCCAGATGGTCTTCTACATTTCCAAAGTGGTGTGTCTGCCATACACTAATGATTCTGTCCGGATATTCATATTATAATAGGAACTAGACAAAATGTAATAAAATGAAATGTAAACCAAATCTTTTTAAAAATACAAAGATAGACTTTCTTCAGACAGACTATTTTTAAACCAGCGAAGAGGTTGTTTTGCTGTTTTAACAACTAATTTCCCTTTCAAGATTCCATTCAAACTACAAGCTTGATGAAGTCTTTATTTCTTTCCTTCTTTCTTTCTTTCTTTTCTCCTGTGGTAATTTGCCCAAGAATGATGGAGTCTGGCACGCTCTTTCAGGCACTTCTCTCTGGGGAAGTTTCTTTGTGTGCGTGCTGTGTGAAGGGAAAGAATACACTGATTCAGTGGAACATTTACTCCATTTTTATATAAAAACTTCTAGGACCTGATTCTTTGATGGTGTAAAACAATGAAGCCAGTGGAGATACAGAGATTCATATCAGTCAAAGCTCTGTCTCAAAAAGCTATGCAATAAACTTAATAATAGGCTTAATATTTTTTTACTGCTGTTCACTTCATGCTGAACAAAAAGGAGGAGGAACACTCAAGCTACTTCTAACCCAAATCAGGCTTTGGGTTTATTTTTTCCCACTTGTCACTGCCGAACATAATTGTTGACGAAAGGTATTTAGCAATTTTGAGTATATTATAGACAGGGTAAATGTGATTTACATGCAAGTAACTTACATCAGAGAGGTAGCTGTGTTAGTCTGTATCTTTGAGAACTACAAGAAGTACTGTGGCACCTTCTAGACTAACAGATATTTTGGAGCATAAGCTTTCATGGGTAAGTCTCTTGCATCTGACAAAGTGGGTCTTTGCCCATGAAAGATTATGCTCCAAAATATCTGTTAGTCTATAAGGTGCCACAGGACTTCTTGTTATGCAAACCACTTGTTATCTAACACCTTATATACTGTAACATTGCTTTGCTGATTCTGGACATCACAGGGGCCCACACCATAACTCAACATATTTCAGGAAAAGTGAGTTTATATCCAGAAATCATGGTGTATTCCCCAAAAGGAAACTCCCCAAACTGCAGGATTTCATGGGATGAATGGATTCAAGAGGATTAACTACTTAGCTGACTGATCGCACTGAGGGCTCTTGTCAAATTCCCTAATGAGTGTTGAACTGTGAGGGGAAGAGGTATCTATTCATCTAGTCAGTAACAATTCACCACAGTTGAGAGAGGAAGCATACCATTCAACAAGAAAGTAATTGTTAGAGCAGACCTGAATGCACCTGTTAAAAATACAGAGGCTGGATATGAAACAGTCCATAGAATATCAGAGAGACAGCCGTGTTAGTCTGTATTTCTGAGAACAAGAAGAAGTCCTGTGGCACCTTATAGACTAACAGATATTTTGGGGCATAAGCTTTCATAGGCAAAGGCCCACTTCATCAGTCCATACAGGGCATAGCGTTGGGACCAGAAATTCAGAGCAGGAAACCATCCTACAGATTTGGCTGGCACTGGACTTGGTGATACACATTTAGGAGAGGGAAAACCATCTCATCACTTATGCCAGTGGAGGGCACAAGCCCCTTCTTGATTTCTTTGTAACCATAATCAGAAATAGACCTTGAATAATCATTGGTAAGGCATTATCCAGTCAGTGCAATATGAGATAGCACAGATTTTCCTTATGAACTTCAGAATAAAGAGACTGTAGAAGCATCTAAACCCCTGAGCATGAGAAAGCTGTAGCTGGTAGAAATGCAAAGAGGGGAATAATGCCCCCCCCAGCTCCCTCTTCAAACAAGAATAAGCAGAACTTCCGCCTGCACACAGGAATGTGTGGAGGACAGCTGGTTCAAACTAAAATCACCTTTGCTGGAAACAGCAGAAGTACAAGAAGTGATAACACCAGTACTAAAAAGCAGAAGAAGTGAGGCTGGTGTTGGACTCCTCAAGTTAAAGAATCCATTGAGAGAAAAAATAACCTTAAAAATGGCAGGCCCATGCCTGGAGCAATGATAAGATGGCATACACTGATGGCAGAAGAAGTGATGGGATAGCAGTGCGGCTTCTAATGAGCTATCAAACTGATTGGGAGGACATTAGGGAAAGAATACCATCTAGAAAGATGGCAGGGCAAGAGAGAAAATGATAAGGGACAAATGAACATGGTGATTTACATTAGAAATCAAGGCGGTATGTTACAAACAAATGGTGAATCAATCAACAAAGTTTGGAGTGACTATTTTGAAAGAGTGATGAATGAGAAGAAGCCAAGGGGTGGTAGGGAGTGCCATGAGGGCCTCGCACATCTGCCAGAGTATCCCCACCTACTCCCCCCAGGTTTCCTGGTGCCACTGGAGGTCCTCTGCCTCCAGGACCAGTTGCCTCTCCGTGGTGGTGGAGGGTGGGTGCATATGCGTGTGGGTCATGCTCCGCCCAGGGAAATGCAGCACCTCTGGCCTGCGCACTGCTAGCTGGGACTGGGCTCCTCTGGTGCCTCTCTCATCCCCAGGATGGGGCCGCTGTAAGAGGTGGGGAAGAGGTGGATTAGGACCCCAGGCAAGCCCCATGTGGCAGTCCCCATGTGGCAGTCCCCTGGCCTCCTGAGCACCCTCCCTGGGCCAGACCTAGGAGGCCCTTGTATTGCAAGCCATGGCCCTCGCATGGTGGCCTGGGCAGCCCCTAGCTTTAGGGATGCTGACATCTGTGAAGGGCCCCATCCTGGAACATGGCACCGGGTGAGAAGGATGCGGTCAGGCACAAAGGGCACCGGGTTCCCCCCGTGTGGACCTTCATGTGCAGGGACTCCAGGAAGGGGGGCATGTGGGGTTCCCTGAGGCTCACCTGCGGCCCTGGTGTGTACTCCAGTGTGGGGCATCATGGGGGCATGGTGAGGGGCCTGTGTGTTTCCCCACCGGGGGATGTCCCGTGCCATGTGCCTATCTGACATGACCTCATATAGGTCCATGGATGCCCAGCTTGACATGGTCTGGCTGCTTGGCCCTGAGGCCAGGGCTATCACCTGGGACCCCTCAGGGGAGGAGTCATCCAAAGGTTCCTGGGGCTGGCCAGTGGTCTTGCCCTACTCCCCGGCCTCTTTAGAGGAGCTGCCATCCTCCCCCTCTGGTGTGGCAGAGGATTCTGTGGCTGCCATATCCACAACGTGGCACAGTGGCGAGGTGTCATCACCTGCCAGGATGTCCCACAGCTCCCTATAATAGGGACACCTGGCTGGGCCGGCCCCAGAGTGATGGCGGCTGTCCCTGACCCATGTATATCCCTGGTGCAGTTCTTCTACCTTGCACTGGACCTAGTCTGCAGTCTGGGCAGGATGGCTTCTGACGGCCAGGGCTGTGGCCAGTTGGCTGCAGGCAGCAGCATTTGGCCAGTGCCCCAGTGTGTCCCTGAGGATGTCTTCCTCTCACCAGAGTGCAAGGAAATCCCACCGCTTCGGCGCTGTCCAGGCAGAGGCCCTTCTCCTACTGGGCCACTCCCCCTCTGGGCTGCCATCCTCCGACTCCCTGGGACTGCCTGGGAGCTGTGGGGGGGGGGGAAGGGGCTGGCATCTGGACATCCAGGTGCTGGCCGTCGGGTCTGGAGTTGTGGCTTGGGTGCTGCAGTCCAGCACGTGCTGCCAGCCTTACAGCCCCTGCTTCCTGCTCCAGGGTTTCTAGGTCCTTGCAGCTTTAACTTCTGCTGGAGGCATAGAGCCTCCAGGGGCTTGCTAGACTGTCTCCTGGCTACAGCGGGGAGCCACCATGGTGGACTGCTTCTTCCGGAAGAAGTGGTCTGCGAGCCTCCACACGTGCTTTTTTTTCAAAAGAATCTTCTGGAAGGAGGCATTATTTCCCTTACAGAACTGGTGTTTGGGATCTGGAAGAAGTGGTGTGTTCTTCTGGATTTCTTCTAGAAACATGTGGAAGTTCCCCAGATCTTCCAGAAGAAGCCTGTGTTCTTCTGGAAGACATGACACATGTAGACACAGCCATTGGCAGTAAAGATGTTGACATGGTCATGCAGTTGGACACTTCATGATGGGAAATAACATGAGGTTATAAGGGCCTAATCTGGGTTGCTTCAGTTGAAGCCAAATTGAGAGAAGCTAGGCTATGTGTGTATAGACGTACCCATTGGAAACTGGAGAATGGCTCTTGCAATGACTATCGATGGAAGACAACCTGAGGGGAGGCGAAAGACTCAATAAATAGACCACATATCAACAGAACTAGAGAGACCAATCTGCGTGCTAATCGGATGTATAATCATGAGTTTTAGAAGAAGGCTATAAAATTACTCATCCTGAATATGGAAGTGGCAAAACAGAAGAAGAAGACTGGGAGATGAAGTTAGAGGGCAAGCAGTCAATTAAGCAGAACACATTCTGGAGTAAGAAGTCAGACCAAGTACCTCATTTCTTCTGGTACACACTGAGATCATCAGATTGAACTGAAAGTTATCATTTCACGCACTCTTCTCTGAAAGGGTACTAATTTTGCTTGGCCCCAAACATGTGCTGGTACTAATCTAAATGAGACCAAAATGTTCTCAGTAAAGCACAGTTAGATTGCTATTCATATCTAAGGGAGTCTCAAGGGAGTCTGAATCCAAACATACACACACATACCACGACTAAAAATTCCCAGAAAACTTCTTCTCAGAATGAGGCTGCCTGTGGCAGGGTGCGCTCACGCTGCACAGGACAGGAAGTGGTTGACTACTGGGCATGCTCGAGGTGTAGCACTCATGAGCAGTGCAAGTTCAGTTGGGACTAGTTGCTGTGCAGTCAGATTGCATGTTGAAGACTTCAGCTCAAAAGATCAAAGCCTGGGAATGCGGAAGCTGATGCCATTTGGAGGTCAGAGTCCTCAAGTGCAGCACAAACCGGAGACCCCAAAGATGTCAGGCCTAAGACTGCTGGCAGAGCTGGATTAACTCTTGTGGGGGCTTGGAGCTTAGATTTTGTGGGTCCCCCTAGACTCCAGGATGGGGTAAAAAGGAGGGATTCAGTGTGCAGCAGGGAGTTATGGGTTGAGGCAGAAGGACAGGTGTGGGAGGGTATGAGGGCTCCAACTGGGGCTAGGGCAGGGCTCTGGATAGGGCTGGGGATGAGGTGCTTGGGGTGCTGGAAGAGGCTCCCAGACTTGGGCTAATGGGTTTGGAGTGCAGGAATGGGCTTGGGGAAGGAGGTTGGAGTGAAGGTGTGAGGCCTGGGCGTACTTAGGGTGCTGGAGTAGGCTCAGGGCTGGGACTCAGGGGTGGGATGTGGGGTCTGGGAGGAGTTAGTAACTTCAGGTGTGGGAGGGGGCTCAAGGCTGGGCACTGGTGTACAAGATCTGTGAGGGAGTTAGGGCACAGGAAGGAGCTCAGAGCTGGGGCAGAGGGTTGGGGTGCCAGGTGCTTATCTGGGGCATCTCCCAAATGCTAGTGGTGGTGGTGATGGGGGGAATAGGTCTCACACCACATGGTCTCACACTCACCTGCAGAAACTGCCCCTCGCAGCTCCCATTGGCTACAATTCCTGACCAGTGGGAGCTGCAGGGGCAGAGCCTCCTGGCAAGGGCAGCATAGGGACAAAGTTCCCAGTGCTCCCAGTGACGTGGCTCCAGACCATGGGGAGAGCAGAGACAACAGTGTGTGGAGCTTCTTCCCTTATCCTCTACCAGGAAGAGCTGGCCCAGAATACAGGGGCTTTAGTGACTACAGCCCAGTGCCCACTCACCAATGCCAGGGTCCTGAGGTGACCAGTGAGGATTCTCAGTCACAGGTGAGGATTAACCCATTACATTTTATAACCAAAAATGAAATCGCTTACTTTAAAACCCGGAAGAGGCTGTTTCAATACATATATCCAGATTTTCTAGGAACATAATGATTCACAGGGGCAACCAGGAGTGGGGGTATGGGGGGCACCCCCCAGATGCCATGGGCAGAAAGGGAAAGGAGATAGCCAGCATCTGGCAGAGCCAAGGTTCCTGGGTATCTGGGGGGGAGGGGGAGGCGCAGCTAACAGAGGGTGGATGGGCCTGGCACTTGCAGTAGGAATCAAGCCCCCTTCACTCACAGGCGGCAGCAAGGGAAATGCAACAATGCAGCTTCAGCTTTTCTCTGTTCACCCAGCTCATTGGTTGGGGGAGGGGCAGGACCACCCCACACTCACCATCAGGAAGTGGAGCGATGCATCCAGAGAAGCAAAGCAAGCTGATGCTGCATTGCTCTGCTTCCCCTCCTGAGAACAGGAGGCTGGACCCTTGCTGCTGGTGCCAGCCACTGTCCCCTCTAGTTCCGTAGGCCACAACAGCTGGGGGAAGAGGTGAGGTGCAGAGTGGGGGGGTTGGGGGGGAAGAGGCAAGGCCTGCAGTGGAGGGGAGCTGACCTGTCCCTTTCCTCAGGCTGGGGGATGTCCTGTGGCTAGTGGCCCCCATGTCACCCTTCACCAGTTGCTCCTGATGATTCCGAAAGTGGTATGGGAAAGTATTGCTTGTGCCTGTTTTCTTCCCATCTAATCCTTCCAAAGTCCATAATTCCCACCCCCCTGCAGTGGTTTACTAACTGGAACATCATTCTCTGGAGGAACGCCTATATTAGAAATTATACATGAAGTTGCTTGTCAGGCAGATTTAGTATCTGTACATCTCACACTGAGATAAATAATACTTATTCCTTCCTGTTTTAAATCAGCAAGCCACCTGGCTTTTCCTGAGATATTGGGATGTCACCTTTTCCCCACTAGGTGTCTCCCCTACTCTATTAAAACTCCCAATTTATGGACAAAAAAGGATATTAACAGTTAAGAGCCTTGTATAGTAACCACATTTCACAGCATTTTGAATGAAAAAGTCCTCTGTACACTCTTATCTAAGCACAGTTTGAAAGCAGCATGTGACATTAATATTTTCATCTGAGGCTGCATTCAATATCAAATAAAAACAGAAACCAGCAATACCCCTTTTCAGCTTTCTTGGCTTCTGCAATAATACAATGAAACATCTTCCTGCAGGAGTCAATCAGCCCATCTTTCCATTTGCCCATAAGCTTTAGTGAAACCTGGAGAAAACAGTCTGTTACCATGGAGAGGAGGAAGAGAGACCTCAATTGTGAAACCTTGCTCCTGAAACCTCTTTAAAGAAAAGCATAGGCTCTGTAAGGCTGTAATTTCTCAGAGAGAAGGTCACCCCATAAACAAAGAGATTCCTTTCTTCTCTTCTCTCAAGCTTTGGTTTAATTCAACCAGCTCCACAGCCAGCCAAAATCCTACCCCATCCATGGGCAAGCAAATCTCCAAAAACTCCTCCAGTTTCAGTTTCAGGTCCTGCTGGACCTCCAGAAAAGTAAAAGTCAAAATCTTCCAAGGCTATCCCTGCCAGATATTGCCACAGTTAGAGTCAGTGGGGTTGCTAAAGCTAATGGTGACAGGGTTTGAAAGAGATGGCTTTTGACAGAGCACTGTCCTTAAAACATTCCTGATCACAAACCTTAACTCCCTCCCTTACTTTAGGGGAGTCATAGCTCACTTGCCTCGACCGCAATAAAGCTTTGCGATGGCCACGTATTTCGGGTTGGCTTGGGAAGCGGTCAGACCAAGGGATGTGATGGAGAAATGTAGGGTGACCAAATTGCCCCATGGCAAATATAAGACATTGGCCTTTGGGGATAGGGGAGTTGCTATCCCATGTCAGGGCTCCTCAGACATGGAGCTACTGCCCCACAGTGAAGCACTGGGGATGAGGGCTCTGCAGCTCTCAACGAGAGGAAGCAGAGGATGGAGGCTTCACCACCTCCTGGTGGGGGATGGGCTGCTGAAAATAGAGGTTCTGCAACCTCCTGGTGAGAGGCAGGGAAGTTGCCCCACAGAGGAGCTTCCCAGCAGCAGGGCTGCTGCTCTGAGACACCAGATGCCGGGGAACAGGAGCCCTGCAAAATACAGGACAATTTGCCTGTTTTCTTTAAAAAGTTGGGCTGCCTATGAGACAGCTTAAATAAGGGACTGTCCCAGTAAAAACAGGATAGGTGGTCACCTTGAACCAGGGTTTCTCAGCCTATGGGTTGGGACCCAAACATAGGTCACCATTACATTTGAAAAGGGTCCCCAGCTTGGTGGGGGCAGCTCCACGGGTGGCTCTTAAGAGCCATTCACACTCCTGAAGTTGTTCTCAACTTCTTAACTGGATTAACAACTGCCAGGCAGTTAAGCCAATCAATTAAATTGAGAACCAGTTCAGCTGCAGGGCAGAAAACTGCCTACCTGAGGAGCAACAGAGAGATAGACGTGCCAGTCTATATTCTATGAAAACAAAAAAGCAGCCCAGTAGCACGTTAAAGACTAGCAAAATAATTTATTCGGTGGTGAGCTTTCGTGGGACAGACCCACTTCTTCAGACCATGTTCTGGTGTGGCTATGGTCTGAAGAAATGGGTCTACCCCACGAAAGCTCACCACCTAATAAATTATTTTGCTAGTCTTTAAAGTGCTACTGGGCTGCTTTTTTGTTTTGATACCTGAGGAGCAGTGCCCAGCTCAGGTGAGGTGGGGGCCTGAATCCAAGTTCGGGAAGGAGGGCTCAACTCCCTGGCATCCAGCCTCTATAGGCGGTGGGGTCTCCCTAACCCCCAGCAGGGTTCCAGCAGCTGGTTCAGCCAGCCAGGGCTCTGCCACAGCTGGCTTCAAGCCATGGGGGTTGGAGAGTTCTCCCTGCACCCAGGCAGCTGGTGCTGCCAGCCAGAGCTCCGCACCCCAGCCGGCTTTAAGCCGTGGAGGTTCCTGTGCTGCCTCTAGACTGTACCAGCCTCTGAATGTGACTGCCCCAGCCGCTGAGTGTGACACCTTTAGCCCTTGAGTGACTCCTAGACCCTAAATGTGACTCCCCTAGCCCCCTGCAGTCCCTGAGTGTGACTCCCCAAGCCCCTGAGTGTGGAGTTTAAACTGGGGAGTTTAAACTAGGGAGAGCAGCTTGGGGATGAGTGTCTTTCCACCACCACAACTCTGACTAACTATAGTAAATGTAGTGTTATTATTTTACTAACACATTTACCCTTTTCTATGAAATAACTGTTATGAATATATAAACATGAGGGGACACAATTTTATATTCTTGCCTCAGGCGCAAAATTAGCTAGCTGTGGCTCTGCCTCCCCACTTTCCCCTACCCATATTTGAATTGCCTTGGGTCACCAAGTGTTCGTAAATTCACAAAATGGGTCCCTGTCTGGAAAAGTTTGGGAACCGCTGTCCTAGACAAATGAGGGGATTTGTTTCTAAAGTGATTTTGTGGGATGGACTGGTCGGGTGTGGCATATCTTTGTGTACTGGAGCTATATTTTTTTTTGTCCACATGTTAACTCTTTGTTAGGAGAGGTAAATATTATGCATGAGCACTTGGAAAATATAAATAAATTCTGTATGAAAAGTCTCTTTCTGAAGCTTCCCCAATCTTCATCTCAGGAAAATAATCCTTATTTAACTACCCCTAATTTAAGAGAGTCTTATTATCCCCCCTTACTGATGACTATGAACCTTCAGTTCAACTTGCATTTCATTTTCTCTTCTGTGGTGTTGGACTTCCTGGATTCTGTGGGGATAAAACTAGTCATTTTGCCAGAGGTTAGCAAACCACTGTGGAAGTAAGAGGTCTGCGTAGGAATTGTCTAATTTCAGAGGTAAACATGTGGTTGTGTAGGTGGTGTAGCAGGGAAGGATTTGGTTTCTTTGACCATGGGATTCTTTTGCATGAACAGGGATTGCTGGGAAGAGATGGGATCCAACTGATGAAGAGAGGAAAGAGCATCTTTGCAGGCAGGCTTGCAAACCTAGTGAGGAGGGCTTTAAACTAGGTTCATCGGGGGAAGGTGACACAAGCTGCGAAGTAAGTGGGAAGGAGGAGGGAACAATCAAGTGGTTTTCCTGGGTGAAGAGGAGAAAGTGGGCTAATTGGCCCTTTCTCTAAGATGCTTGTACATTAATGCCAGAAGCCTGGGGAACAAACAGGAAGGATTAGAGCCCTGGCAAAGTCAAAGAAGTATGTGGTGGTTGGAATAATGGAGACTGGGTGGTTATAAACTGCTTAGGAAGGACAGACGGGAGAAAAGGAGGAGGAGTTGTGCTCCATGTGAGGGAGCAGTATGATTGCTCAGAGCTCCAGTATGAGGAAGGAGAAAATCCAGTTGAGTGTCTTTGGGTTAAACTTAGAGGCGGAAGTAACAGAGGAGATGTTGTAGTTGGTGTCTGCTATAGACTGCCAGATCAGGGAGATGAGATAGATGAGGCTTTCTTCAGGCAGCTAAGTGAAGCTTCCAAATCACAGGCCTTGATTCTCATGGGAGACTTTAATCATCTGGACATTTGTTGGGCGACCAATACATCAGCACACAGACAACCCAGGAAGTTTTTGGAGAATGTTGGGGATAACTTCTTGGTACAAGTAATGAAGGAACCGACCAGGGGCTGTGCTCAACTTGACCTGCTGCTCACAAACAGGGAAGAACTAGTAGGAGAAATAGAAGTGGGAGGAAACCTGGGCTGCAGCGACCATCAGATTGTAGATTTCATGATCCAGACAAAAGGAAGGAAGGTGAGCAGTAACATACAGACCCTTGATTTCAGGACAGCAGACTTCAACTCCCTGAAAGAATGGATGAGCAGGATCCCTTGGGAAACAAAGATGGCGGGGAAAAGAGTTGAAGAAAACTGTCAGTATTTTAAAGAAGTCTTACTGAAGGCACAGGAACAAACCATCCTGCTGCATAGTAAGAAATGCAAACATGGTAGGCAACCAGCTTGGCTTAACAGGGAAATCCTTAGTCAGCTTAAATTAAAAAAGGATGCATACAAGAAATGGAAACGGGGACAGTTGACTAAAGAGGCGTATAAACATACGGCTGGAGAATGCCAGGCAGTAATCAGGAAAGCGAAAGCACAATTGGAACTGCAGCTGGCAAGGGATGTGAAAAGTAACAAGAAGGGTTTCTACAGGCATATTAACAATAAATAGGTTATCAGAGAAGATGTGGGGCTGTTACTGGATGAGGGAGGTAACCTAGTGACAGATGATGCAGGAAAAACTGAAGTACTCAATGCTTTTTTTGCCTCAGTCTTCACGGACAAAGTCAACTTCCACATGACGGTCCTCGACAATGAAGTATGGGAAGGTGGAGGGCAGCCATCTGTAGGGAAGGAACAAGTTCTGAGCTATCTAGCAAAACTAGATGTTCACAAGTCCATGGTTCTGGATTTAATGAACCCGAGGGTACGAAGGGAATTGGCAGAGGTCGTTGCTGAACCTTTGGCCATTATCCTTGAAGACTTTTGGCGGTCAGAAGAGATCCCGGATGACTGGAAAAAGGCAAACATGGTGCCCATCTTTAAAAAAAGAAAGAAGGACAATCCAGGGAACTATAGGCCAGTCAGCCTTACCTCAATCCCTGGGAAAATAATGGAGTGAATCCTCAAAGAATCCATTTTGGAGCACTTGGGAGAGGGGAAAGTGATCAAAAGTAGCTAACATGGATTCACCAGGGGCAAGTCCTGCCTGACCAATCTGATTAGCTTCTATGACGAGGTAACAGGCTCTGTGGACATGCAGAAGTCAGTGGATGTGATATACTTTGACTTCAGCAAGGCTTTTGATATGGTCTCCCACAACATTCTTGTCCATAAGTTAAGGAAATATGGATTTGATCTTTGGACTATAAGATGGATAGAAAGCTGGCTTGAGGGTCGGGCCTAATGGGTAGTGGTCAATGGCTCAATATCTGGATAGTGACTGGTTTCAAGAGAAGTGCCACAAGGCTCGGTTCTGGGGCCGGTGCTGTTCAACGTCTTTATTAATGACCTGGATGAGGGACTGGATTGCACCCTCGGCAAGTTTGTGGATGACACAAAACTAGGGGGATAGGTAGATATGCTGGAAGGTAGAGAGAGAATCCAGAGTGACCTGGATAAATTGGAGGACTGGGCCAAAAGAAATCTGATGCGGTTCAACAAGGAGAAATGTAGAGTCCTGCACCTGGGGCCGGAAGAATCCCAAGCATTGTTACAGGCTAGGGACTGACTGGCTCAGCAGCAGTATGATGGAAAGGGACCTAGGGGTTATGGTGGATGAAAGGCTGGATATGACTAAACAGTGTGCCCTTGTAGCCAAGGAGGCTAACGGCATACTAGAGTGCATTAGGAGGAGTATTTCAAGCAGATCTGGAGAAGTCGTTATTTCCCTTTATTCGGCACTGGTGAGGCCACATCTTGAATATTGTGTCCAGTTTTGGTTCCCCCCCCGCCAGTATAAAAAGGATGTGGATTTGCTGGAGCAGGTTCAGCGGAGGGCAACAAAAATGATTAAGGGGTGGGAGCACAAGACCTATGAGGATAGGCTGAGGGATTTGGGCTTGTTTAGTTTACAGAAGAGAAGACTTAGGGGTGATTTAATAGCAGCCTTCAACTTCCTGAAGGGGAGCTCGAAAGAGGAGGGTGAGAAACTGTTCTCAGTGATGTCAGATGGCAGAACAAGGAGTAATGGTCTGAAGTTGAAGAGGGAGAGGTGTAGGTTAGGTAATAGGAAAAACTACTTCACCAGGAGGGTGGTGAAGTATTGGAATGCGTTGCCTAGAGAGGTGGTGGATTCTCCATCCCTTGAGGTTTTTAAGTCCAGGCTGGACAAAGGTCCTGGTTTTGATGATTTAGTGGGGGTTGATCCTGCTTGAAGCAGGGGGCTGGACTAGATGACCTCCTGAGGTCCCTTCCAGCCCTATGATTCTGTGATTCTGTGAAACAACTTTGTATCAAACCCCACAAATACGATAAGATATATTGGGGGATCCTCATAAGTACTATTCTCTGACTCTCCACTTTTATGAATCAACCCACTGGTGGCAATGCTGAGTTCCCTAGTAGCATTTGAGGAATCAGAACTCTACGATTCTGTTATTAACTATACCACTAAGTCATCATGTGACCCAAGACAAGTAAGACCGTATTCTCAAGGGGATCCTATAATTAAAGAGTGCATCAATATTTGAGGCCCAGTGTTAGGCACTTAGAAGCTAACATTGGTAGGTCATGAATACCTGCATCTTTCACTGGTTTTAAGGCTAATGGAACACTACCACAGAAGATTGACCTGGTGAGGGTTGTTCTTCTGTGGTTTTGTTTTGCGCCTGTGTAAAACAGCATTTTCTGGGGTCAAAGTCAACCCTGGAACTCCTTGCAAGTGGTAAGGATTAAGAAAGGTTGATGGAAGAAACTCTCCCGTTGACCTTCTTCTGTGTAGACAGCCATTGTTGTTGACCTGTGATAACTTAATTTTAGCTACACATATCAGCAGTTGGTTTCCATGTGTAATACAGTCATAGGCTAAATTACAATGTGGGCACTCAGTGGCTTTAGAAATCAGGCTGTGGGATTCTAAAATGAGCAACTAAAGAAGTGAACTCCCCAAAAGAGAAGTGGCTTGTGAAAATTTGAGACATTGTGGCTGTGTCTACACTACCTCCCTACTTCGAAGGGAGGATGGTAAGTAGGGTGTCGGGAGATTATTAATGAATTGCTGCGGTGCATATGCAGCACTTCATTAAGCTAATTCTCCCCCGCAGCAACTCCAAAGTGTTAAACTTCGAAGTGCCGGCTTGCGTGTAGCCGTGGCTAACCCGCCTATACTTCGAAGTGTCCGGGGTATTTCAAAGTCCCCGTACTCCTCAAAATGACAAAAGTGAACAATATTCTGTGTTATTATTCATACATCTCTACCTTTCCACCTCAGCTGAACTGACAGTGATGCACCTGTGAAACCACACCTCAGACAGAAAACTGAGACAGGGAGTCATGAAACAGGCAGGTAGCTGGAGGAAGGGGGAGAGCCCACAGCACAGGTAGCTGGACTCGCAGCATGTTGGCCAGGCATGCGGACACAATCCTTTTACAGTTGCCTCTGACCCAAGCCATCCCCATGCTTTGTCCAAGGACCACCCCCCTATGACTTATGGGAAGGAAGACCATGGGAGGCACTGTATCCCATCCCCTGACTCATCCCTCCAGGCATGCCCACCTACTAAAAGTTGCTGCTTTGCTGAAACTAGTGACACTGAAGAAGAGTTCAAAGCGAGAGGCAGAGAAGAGCAGCCTCTGTCAACCAGCAGCAGGTTGGAAGGAGTCTCACCAGAATTCCACTCTCCATCCCTGCCCTGGGAATCGCAGACTCCCTGGAGCTGCCCTGCACCATGGAGCTCAGCCTGGGACCATGAGAAAGGCACTGGGTGGCTTTTACTGGTATCTAAATGTTTTTTATGGATTTTAGAGACAGGTCCAATTATACCTCTTTTTTATGGACTACCTGTGAATTCACCGATGGTTGACAACCCTGCTGGCCACCTATCAAGAATGGAGGGGGACAATTCCTGCACTCTGGGGCTGCGTCTACACGTGCACGCTACTTCGAAGTAGCGGCAGTAACTTCGAAATAGCGCCCGTCACGTCTACACGTGTTGGGCGCTATTTCGAAGTTGAAATCGACGTTAGGCGGCGAGACGTCGAAGTCGCTAACCCCATGAGCAGATGGGAATAGCGCCCTACTTCGACGTTCAACATCGAAGTAGGGACGTGTAGACGATCCGCGTCCCGCAACATCGAAATAGCGGGGTCCTCCATGGCGGCCATCAGCTGGGGGGTTGAGAGATACTCTCTCTCCAGCCCTTGCGGGGCTCTGTGGTCACCGTGGGCAGCAGCCCTTAGCCCAGGGCTTCTGGCTGCTGCTGCTGCAGCTGGGGGTCCGTGCTGCATATACAGGGTCTGCAACTAGTTGTTGGCTCTGTGTATCTTGCACTGTTTAATGAAAGTGTGTCTGGGAGGGGCCCTTTAAGGGAGCGACTTGCTGTTGAGTCCGCCCCGTGACCCTGTCTGCAGCTGTGCCTGGCTCCCTTATTTCGATGTGTGCTACTTTGCCGTGTAGACGTTCCCTCGCTGTGCCTATTTCGATGTTGGGCTGAGCAACGTCGAAGTTGAACATCGACGTTGCCAGCCCTGGAGGACGTGTAGACGTTATTCATCAAAATAGCCTATTTCGATGTCGCAACATCGAAATAAGCTATTTCGAAGTTGGGTGCACGTGTAGACGTAGCCTGGGATGGAAGAATATAGCTTCCTCTGATGTTTCAATCCACTGATTATCTGCAGGTTTGGAACATTCTACGTTGGTTATAGTGTGTCATTGTCAAAAATACGTGACAGCAAAAAATACATTATTGAACAACAAAAGTGCGCAGCTAAATGCATGAATAGTATTTTCTCATTAAAAACATGGGGAGAACAACACTTACTAAAGTAAAAAGAGCTCAGGAGAGCCAGACTGGCAGATCTGCATAAGGAAGCAGCAGTTCTATGATTTTCTCTCCACCAACGTCCACTGAAGTCCCAAAACTCACCAGTGCTAGGGTTCTGAAGGTGAGACCAAGTATCATAGAATCATAGAATACTAGGGCTGGAACAGACCTCAGGTACAATCAGAGTATCTGTAATCTCCTCTCTAAAGCTGTGTCGGAAGGGGCATGTTAATGAGGCAGTTCGGAAGATGCTAATGAGGCACTGATATGAATATGCAGTACCTCATTAGTATAATGGTGGCCATGCGCGATTCGAAAGTTCTGCTTTTGGAACGCACGCTGCTCATGTAGACGGGGCTTTTGAAAGGACCCCCCTTACTTTGAAAGCCTAAAACCAAATAGGAAGAAGGGGCTTTTGAAGTTGGGGGGGTGTCCCTTCGAAAGGCCCCCGGCTACACGGGCAGTGTGCATTCTGAAAGCAGCACGTTCGAATCGCGTGCGGCTGCCATTATGGCAATAAAGTGCTGCATACTCATGTCAGTGTCTCATTAGCATCTTCTGAACTGCCTTATTAACATGCTCCTTCTGAAAGGAGGGGGCAAGTGTAGGCATGGCCTAAGACTCCTTGAGCATCCTCAATGAGAGGGCTGTTTTCAACAACATTAATTCCCATAGCTACCCCATTCACCAAATGCCCAATACATCTGCCGGGGAGCCACAATACATCTGCCAGAGGCAGCTCAACCAATAATGGGGTGGAAGACCCATGGATCATTGTGGATGACCCTTGATTTATAGGTTTGGGGGGAGGGTTCTCTATGACTCCTACATTTCTCCAAATTTAGGCCCTCATATCCTTTTTGGAGTCTACCACATTCTTACATTGTGACAAGTTTTCTGAGCCCTCTCTCTCATGCCCAACAGAAGAATATTAAATTCCTCTTGCTTTTCTCTGGACAGTGTCCCTTTAAAAGTTAGGATGGGGGCATGATTAGCAAGTTAGCATAGTGATATTACTGTATGTATGTTAAAGACATAAGATGTGAGACTGCAGAGAAATGCAAATTTGGTAGATGCTAGCTTCACAGCTCAAGTCACTATTCTGCTTGCAATATCTTAGTATTAAAGCATAACACAGAAGCTACCTCTCCTCAATTAAATTATTAAGCATAACAGATTATTAGATTAGATTTCAATAGGAAATGTGCTTTTGTAAACTTAACTACTCTTGTCTGAGGTAAAGCATAGAAAATGTGACATAGTAAGTATTGTTTCAACTCCTAAAAACCTTTCAGAAACCAGTTTGAAGAAGAATTCTTTTGGGTTCTCATGGCTGAAGCTATGAGGAAACAAAACATGGTTAGTCACACCCTTCATAGCTAAATTTGGAACGAAAACTAATGACATGTGCTGGTCTGCACCCTACCTGTACAGATGAAACTTGATAGTCCTCCATAGATGACATCATCATTGTCTGGTAATATAAATGGACACCGTGTCTGAACCTCCAAACAGTATTGCTTGCAAGGAATTCTGTTGCTGCAGTGAAACTGTGTGACTTCAAAATACTGGGAACAGAGCCAGGCTTTGTAGACAGTCTGGAAAAAGAGAAGAATCAGAAGTATAGATGGATGACAATAGCACTTTCAGTAATAGAAGTACATACTGTACTGCACCTATGCTGATGCTGGTTCTTAAAAGTAAATTTTAAGAGAATACCACCTGAGTAAAACAAACCCATAATATATCATTACTCTCCCACTTCTGCAACAAAAACCCCATCCAAACCCCATCTAAAGTGACTGAGGTTTAAAAACATAAAACATTACTGTATTGTCACTGGATTAATATTATTCTCTAACCTTATTTGTGTAGAGATGTATCACTTTCTGATGCACTTTTTATTACACGTGTGTGCTGTCCTGTACTTTACAGACAGACTATGATTCTAAAAATGCAGGAATAATTTTGAAAAAGGCATAGGAACTAAACACCAGAAGACATTTCAAAGAGATTTATTTAACACACCGTGTCCTATTTCTTCTTTATAATTATACCAAGCAGGGCAAAGCCTTAAGGTCACTGTAGATGGTGCTGTTTCCTCTCAGTTAAACTCCAATCCAGTCTGCAGCATTAAGAAGCACATTAAAGTGCATGAACGTCAACAGCGACAGACTAGGGGATAAATCTATAAGCAGTCAGAAAGAACATTTACATCTGATCCAGATCCCTCACATTAAAGAGTCCATCACCTGAAGCTGTAAAGCAATGCAGCCAAATGATTTATTTTAAAGCATATTGATGTTAATTCGTTTAGTCTCATGGAAGGTATTTTGTTGAGACCCACTATCATTCATAATGGAAACTTGAACCTATGAGCCATACAACTCCTTCATAAAGCGCTCAGGAAATGCAAGAGTTGCATTTGCTGACTATGAGGCAGCAGTTGTGGAGAGACACCTAGGCCACATCTACATGGCCCCGGTCTTCAGCTCCACTGGCAACAGAGCTATGATTAGCTGGCAAAGGCATGTCCACATGATCTCTTTACTGCCAGCAGATTCCTCCGCCAATAGCGAAATCTCACGCAGCTATGCTAATTAGCCATATGAATATGCAAATGTGAAGCCATTTGCAGTTTCCAGAAATCTGCTTCGCATAGCTCTGCTGGCAGCAGACCTGAAGTCCGGGGTCATGTAGATGTGGCCCTACTGTCTGTGTCCCAGAACTCTGTGTTCCTTCAAAACTAAATGAAAGATTTAGTAACTACATTTCTTCTATCAGAAACTGAACAGCAATATCATTTGATTATATCTCCCTTTTCTATACCTGTAATAAGAATAAGAATAAGAATAGAAAACTGATATTTAAAAAGTTTAAACACTGAAAATTCAATAGCTGATATTTGAAAGCATTAATTTGCTGGAGAGTTGATGCAAATACAGGCATGTTTCATCTGATCAGTTATAGTTTTTATCTGTATCAGTAAAATTTTAAGTTCTATTATTTCCAAGTTAGTAGTTTCAGAACCAAAAATCTATTATTCTTAGAATAGTTGGAATGGAAGCAGCTAAAGTAAGGTTTTTACATGACAACTGAAAACAAGATCACTCATCTGTGGTTTATGTTAAACTCATCTATAGGAGCTTTTAGCTCTTACATTGTGAATTCAAATATTTGCATTTTAAATTCACTTGTACATGTTTTTACATGAAGTGTATTCACAATAATTGATTATCATGACAGCAGTCCAGGTGATATGTGTATTCATTGTTTTCAAATAAAGTTTGAAATTACAACTGATTCGCTATATAAGCAGTGTTGTAGCTGTGTTCATTCCAGGATATTAGACAGACAAGGTAATATCTTTTATTGGACCAACTTTGGTTGGTGAGAGAGACAAGCTTTAGAGTTTATACAGATCTCTTCAGTCCTGAAGAATTCCATGGACGCTTGAAACCTGTCTCTCTCACCAATGGACGTTGGTCCAATAATGAATGACCCAAACGAATCTGTACATCTGCAATATATTTTAGTTTGTCTGTTTGATCCAGAATGCCTCCTAAATGGTAAGAACTAGGACCACCAAATTCTGAATACAGCTTCCTTTTATCATAACTTAAAGCAACGACAGGGTTTGGCTGTGCCACGAAATGGGATGTACCTGGACTCGGATTGCTTTTCATAAAACCAGAAAAGAGAAAGAATAACCAAATCAAGTATGGCTCACAAATAACATGACTAGGTGAATGCTGAAAGAGACTGAACCAAGATGAGCCATAAAAGTAAGATGAACCTGGAATAGGAATGGTTTTCAGTAAACCTTAGAGAAAAGAAAGAAAACAGAGAAATTTGATATATCAAGTACAAACAATCCTGAAGTGAAAGATGCTGCATGAGTTATCTACAAAATTCTACATTGGTTTAGGAATACCAATTATGGGAAAAAATGATAAGATGGTGTATCTATTTATGTGGAATAGGCTGTGAACATTATTTGGAAGTAGGGATGGTTGGGAATCCTTTAATGAAGTGTTATTTCCACTCGAAAAAATGTTGATTCATCATAGCTGAAATTTTAAGCATACCACTTGCAATGAAAATTTAATCAGGAAATTTTCTCAGATACAGGATGGAATTTCTCATCAAAATCAACTAACCAGAATAGTGAGTAGATTGCTGGATCTAGGTCTCTCACTTAGGATGTGGAATACTCAGTTTCAATTAACTTGAGTCTCCTATATCCCAGATGAGTAGGCTAACCACTTGGTTTTGAAGTCAGTCTCTTTCTGTCTTTTCCAAGGAATTTTTAATTATATGTACAAAGTGGAACAACTCTAGCAGGAGAAATTGACAGACTACCTCTGTAGCCAAGTGTTTGTGGCACTCAGCTGAGATGTGGAATCTATTTGAAATACTATGTTTCTGTACTGTGCAAACTCTATTAGTAGGTGCTTGATATATGTAAATAGAACCAATTGTTGTCATTCTGATATCATATAATACCAGATACCAGTTTAGATACTTACTAAATGGGACTAATTGACTTTGGGTCTGTAGAGACAAGTTTTGTAGACAAGAGGCATGAACCTGCACCTGTTTATTAACCATGCTATTTAAATCCAACAATTTTACCTTAAAATTTATGGACATTAGCAAACTTGTGACTGTTCAGAAGACGTATCCTCTACTTGCATAATCAAAACTTGCCATATAATAGTTCATAAAAATCAGTGTTCATAAACATCATCACAGGTGACTTCCCCAGCTGATTATAGTCTATGAACAGGCTACATATAGATGTCAACTGCAGAAGTTGCCACAATATGCTGTATATTATATACCTTGACTTTAGTAAGTCTTTTGATGTCATCTCTCATGACCACCTCAATATCAAACTTGGGGTACATACCCTAGATCAGAGGTGGACAATAATTTTTGATAGGGGGCCACTCCAAGATTTTGGTAACTGGTCAAAGGACACACTTCCTTACGGAGGGGGTGTGGGGTATGGGACAGAGATTGGGTTCAAAAGGGAGCTTGGATTATGTGATTGGAGTGCAGAAGAGAGTGGGGAGGGTCTGGGAGAGAGTTTGGGTAAAGGAAAGGCTTGTGCCCTGGGGCAGAGGATTGGGGAGCAGGGTCTGGGAGGTGGTGTGAGTGTAGGAGAGGATTCTCAGGGCTCTGCAGAGAGGGATGTAGGAGGTTGTACAGGGTCTGGGAGGAAGGTGTGTTCTGGGGGTGGGTGAGAGAAAGGTGCAGAAGGTTTGGGTGGTGACCTGAGGCAAGCAGTGGGGGTGCATGCTCCAGGAGGGGGTATGGATACAGAAGAGGATTCTGGCCTGTGGGAGGAGTGCAGGAGGATGCAGTGTCTGGGAGGAAGGTGGGGTGCAGGTGGGCATGTGTGTCAGAGGTAGGCTGTGGCCCGTGGGTGCTTACCTAAGCAGCTGTCAGCCAGCAGCACTCTCAGTCAAGCTTCCAGGCCTTAGACCACTCTGTGTGGCTCTCAGTGCTGCGGGGAAATCTTTTCATGCTGTCAGACCCCCCAGGAACATCTCTCAGCTCTTATTGGCCAGAAACCAGCTGGAGATGGGAGGACTTCATGAATCCTCTCCTCCCTCCTCCACAGTGCCGAGAGCCACAAGAAGCAGCTAGTCCCTTTAAGTGGTGCTGCTCCATTTGCAGGGGTGGGCCATCGACCAGACTAAATAGCAAGATGTGCCATATCTTGCCTGCCTCTGCCCTAAACGAGCCTATTCGAAGAGAGGTGCACAACTGGTTGAAAGACTGTACTCAGAGAATAGCTATCAATGGGTAACAGTCAAGATGGAAGATATGCCAAGCGGGCTTCCATGGAGCTCTGTCCAGGATCTACCTCTATTTAATATATTCATAAATGATTTGGAAAATAGAGTAGTTAAATGATTTGAAAAATGGATAAGGTTTATAGATGACACAAATATGAGATGGGTTGCAAGCATTTTGGAGAACAGGAGTGGAATTCAAAATGGTTCTGACAACCTGGAGAAATGGTCTGAAATAAATAAGATGAAATTCAGTAAGGACAAATGGAAAGTACTACAATTAGGAATGAATAATCAATTGTACCAATATAAAATGGGAAATGACTGCTTAGGAAGGAGTAAGCAGTTAAGTGCTGGAACAAATTAATGAGGAAGGCTGTGGAATCTGTCACTAGATTTTTTTTTTTTAAAAACAGGTTAAACAAACACCTGGCAGGGGTGGTCTAGCCAATGCTCAGTCCTGCCTGAGTGCAAGGAACTGGACTGATGACCTACTGAAATCTCCTCCAGACCTACATTTCTATGATTCTGTATGATGCAGTAATATGGAAACTCAGATAACCATCCAATGGGACAAAAGCGGTGATTCCAGTTCAAGAGGATGCATACATTTGCTGGCTCTTTCTACTATTAAACTCCTCCAATATAAGCAGTTATTTAAACTGGCATTTAAGTGGTCATAGTAATGCTTCAGATGATAACACTTCATTAAGATGAATGGACAGTTTTTGCAGTCTTCTTATGGCTAAAGGGCTTGCAGCTATAGGAAAGTGAACTTGAAATGGACCTTTAAATAGAAAACTCCAGATAAGAGTAAAGCATTACCAGTGAAATTAATCTTAAAAGGTGGTAAGATCTATAATTTCTATTGAAATCAATGTACATTGCAGGTGTTCAACAGCTCTCAGAATTTCAAGCTGATTCAATGCCCATTAAAATTAATGACAGACCTTTAATTGACTTCAGTGGCCTTCTGGTTCATTAGTGTTATCCCCAAATCTGGAAATATATGTGATGCTTTTTCTGCCTGCACTTTTTATATCTGAAAAACTGGACATAAAATTACATTTCAACAGCCTCTCTTGTAGAATTTTGCACTTCTGCTGGTAGCCATGTAACTCAGTACAGGAAAACACCAGTCTAACCCTGCAAAGCTCAGAAAGATTATAGGTTCTAAACATGGAGCTAGAGGTGTGGGGATTTCAATATGATCCACTTCACCGATCCCTATTAGCAATTTCATTTTCCCCAATCTCAGTAGGAGTTAGGCATATAGGTATGTTTCAAAATCCCCTTGGAATGCTATGTGTATTTTTGGCTCTTTATAAATCTGGCCCTTTGGCTAGTGCTGAATGAGAAACCTAAAGGAGGAAGAGGGCACAGATGCCTCTTTCTCCTTTCTCTTACATCCATATGCAACCTACACGGACTGCTAACACTAAAAACTCCCTGAGCTCTTTGGCAGACAAGGTAGTTAGCATTCCTTGTGGTGTTCCTTGGGCCAAAGATAATGCAGGCAGCTGATAGCATTATGACTGGGGCCCCATTCCTGTGTGTGCCTGTGATCAGGCACTGAAGAAAGAGTATGTTTCTCTGTTCCAAAATTGGGTGCCATGTAGTAACCCTACCACTCCTTTCCCCATCCCAGACACAAATATACCCAAATTGCCAATTGTCTAATCACATAAACCCAAACACCTTGGCCCAGCCTCCTGCTCTTTCCCTCCGTAGAGTCCACATTCCGGATCATTCCATGCCTCGTCCTTTGTTCACTCTCCCCAATTCTCACTCACTTTCATCTTGGACGAGGCAAGGGGCTAGGGTGTTAGCTCTGGACTTGGGCAGAGGTGTTTGAAGGGTGGGATGGGGCTATGAGCCGAGTCCGGAGCAGGGGGTGGGACACAGGATGTGGTGTGGGCTCTGGAACCAAGATGGGGTATGGGAGGGTCCTCACAGCTGGGGCAGAAGCTCTGTTTTGGAGCTCTGTTCAAGACCATAGGCAAGACCATGTTCACAAAGGCAACATCTGAGCTGGAAGAATGGACAACTGAAGAATGTGTGGCAAAACTGTGTACTGAAGTCCAAGTATCAGCCTTGTCCTCTAATCCCTTGATAAATATCACCGTTGTGGGAGAAGTGAACACCGAGAATCCCAAACCCAGAGAATGAAAAGCTGTTTCAGCAGCCAAGTGATCTCTCATAGAATGTGTAGATAGTCCCAATTCCCAGGAGGTAGTCAACTGTAGCTGACAGTCATGATTCTTCTCCATAAAAAAAACAAACAAACAAACCATCAAAAGAAAGGTCTCCAACTATCTAATAAGGTGACATCCCATTTGATCTTTGTCATATGGTGTCACTTTTAGCATGGTGTCATCATCTATATTCATTTACAGCTTCTATGATGAACAACAATGAAGGGTCCTGTGACACCTTATAGACTAACAGAAAAGTTTTGAGCATGAGCTTTCGTGAGCTCATACTCAAAACTTTTCTGTTAGTCTATAAGGTGCCACAGGGCTCTTCATTGCTGTTACAGATCCAGACTAACATGGTTACCCCTCCAATAACGATGAACAAGTGAGAATACAGGTCAGAAAATAAAAATTCTGGAACACAGTACTTTTTAATCAGGCTTCTTGGCAGTGATTGGTACTGTTGGAGATGTCTGTCAGATAGTTTTTGCAGGGTTTAAAAGTGCATCCTTAACAGGTCAGGCCACCTGAGCAGACAATGGTGTCTGTAAAATGTCCAGCCATTTGTATTCTGAACCCTGACTTCTTCAGTGGGTATCTGCAAAGAATTTGACACCTGTTTTATGAGGTCCTGAAACAGTTTCAACTAGTCAGCAGAGGAGAAGGTGGGAGGCATCATCCCTTCAACTGCAAAAGACAAGAAGATGTTAGTCTGTGCATGAGTCTCTTTGTCTGCTTTAGCCTCCTGCATAGCAAAAGTTTCCTCCTGCTGTTTGGGTAGTCGAGAAGAAAGAGATGGGGAAAGAAAATAACTGTCCCTGTGGTCCCAGTAGAGGTTTTAGAAGACTGCTGATGGTAGACTATCCAAGGGTCCCGATATGGCCATTGAGGTGGATCGGATCATACAGTAGAGGAAGTGGCATACACAGTTACTCATACTTACTGAGAAACAGTTTCAAAAGTTATTGTCCCAGTATCAGCCCTCTCTGTATGTAAGTGGGTTCCTAGTCTGGTTATTAGGGAAGATTAGAACATAGATATGAGTATCTGAAGAAAAGATCCCAATTATTATCCACAAGAAGTGCTTCTATAGAGAATGGTGGAGAATCAGGCAGTACTTGGGAAAGGTAAAATTCTGGTGATCATGTAGCTCTTGTTATTGAAAGGTATTTGTTATGCATCAACAGCTCCTCTGACATAGTGACTATCTGCATTCCTGTGGTACCAGATGAAGTCATGGCACGGAAGGGGGAGTTCTTCAAGTAAGGTGCTTTGCAGAGGAAGTGGTGTTATGGAAGACATTACATGACATAGGGCAGACACAAACTGGGATAGCCATTTAGCATTTTGTGGTACTCAGAGACCCTTAATGTTGGGTACTGGAGGTTCCAAGAGTATTCATCAGTGCTGCTTTGGCAGAAGCAGACTGTCAGTCCCTGTTGCCTTGATCATGTACCAGTGATAATATGGCCCCTTTATGTCTCAAGAGACAGTGGTTAGCAGTGACAGTGAGGATCTATGGTTATTGTTTGAGTCAGCAGCTTTCTCTTGTGGCTTATCCGTCTAACATTGGATTTGCACGGTAGACTGCAGTAACCACATGTCAGTCTATTTCCAAATTCTGGAGTTTGAGAGTTTTTCATTCTAAGATGAAGTTCTTTTGCGTGGCTTGCACATATACTATCAAAGGATGATGTGCCCTGTCGTAGCAATCATCACCAGGTATTTCAATCTGATGATTTAGATTCCCAGGATTTTGGATCGATGTTGAACTTTTTCATACTGTTTTTGCATGTACCCTTGAATGTTAGCTTTGGTCTTCCTGTTGTTCTCAACCCACATCACAGTTCACAGAAGAGGATTTCTTTGGGAAGACATTAACCACCAATTCTTCCCACATGACCAAGCCATCATAGTTTTTTGCTGTTAAGGATGATTGTGAGGATAGGTATGCCACATCTTGATAGGACATCTGCATTTGAAATTTTATCTTACCAGTTGATATTCATAATTCTGCAGAGGCAGTAAAGATGGAAGCTGTTCAGTTTTTAGTCCTGGTTCAAGTCAGTGGTCCATGCCTCAGAACCATACAGTAGTAGTAGTAGGTAGTAGTAGGCATCCTTCAGTCTACATAGACTATGGATGGTGCCCTTCGTAGTTCCATTTGGAATAATCATTTGCAGCATCGACTGTGACTGTGAAGGCCCACACGAGAGTGACAGTCCTTGCTGCATCTCTTGCATGTGTAATGGATGTCTGGCAGGTCCTTACTGTGCTTTCTGTGGGCTCGCTCCTCCTCTGCTAGCTGTCTGATCCTCATCTCACCCTTCTGAAGGCCCTTGTGTAGTTCCTGCCTCCATCTGCTGCAATCATCTGCCAGCTCCTCCCAGCTGTCCAGCTTGATGTCTACCTCCCTGAGGTCCCTCTTGCAAACATCTTTGTAGTGCAATTGGGGGTGTCCGGGAGGTATTTTGCCAGAGGCTAGCTCACCATACAGGATGTCTTCTGGAATCCTTCCATCATTCATGCTGTGGATGTGGCCAAGCCAGCGGAGCTGCCGCTGCCTGAGGAGGGTGTGCATGGTTGGGATTCCAGCTTGCTCAAGGACAGCAGTGTTGGACACTCTGTCCTTCCACGATATTTCAAGGATGCGCCTGAGGCAGCGCAAGTGGAAAACGTTCAGCCTCTTTTCCTGGCGAGTGTACAGGGTCCAAGACTCGCTGCCGTAAAGGAGGGTGCTGAGGATGCAGGCTCTGCAGACTTGCATTTTGGTGTGAGTGTACAGCTTGTTGTTATTCCACACTCTCTTGCTGAGTCTGGACAGAGTTGTGGCTGCTTTTCCAATTCTCCTATTTAGCTCAGTGTCCAATGACAGGGTGTCAGTGATGGTGGACCCAAGGTAAACGAACTTGTGGACAACCTCTAACGTATAGTTGTCAGTGCTGATTGATGGAGGTTCAGCAACGTCCTGACCAAGTACGTTTGTCTTCTTTAGGCTGATGGAAAGCCCCAAGTCCTTGCATGCTTTGGAGAACTGATCCAGCAGTTTCTGAAGCCGGTCTTCTGTGTGTGACACTACAGCATCATCATCTGAGAACAGCATATCTCTGATAAGGACTTCCCACACCTTAGATTTAGCTTTCAGCCTTGCAAGATTAAACAGTTTACCATCAGATCTTGTGTGCAAAAAGATGCCCTCTGTTGACGATCCAAAGGCGTGCTTCAGAAGGAGTGCGAAGAAGATCCCGAACAATGTCGGAGCAAGGACGCATCCTTGTTTGACACCGCTTCTGATGCTGAAAACATCCAATAATGTGCTGTCATATTGGACGGTTCCTCTCAAGTCTTTGTGGAAAGACTGGATCATCTTGAGTAACTGTGGCGGACAGCCTATCTTGTGGAGCAGTTTGAACAGTCCATCCCTGCTGACCAAGTCGAAGGCCTTGGTCAGGTCAATGAAGGCAATATAGAGTGGCTTCTTCTGCTCCCTGCATTTCTCCTGCAGCTGCCTCAGAGAGAAGACCATGTCAATCGTAGGTCTCTCTGCGCAGAATCTGCACTGTGATTCGGGATACACCCTCTCAGCAATCTTCTGCAGTCTGCCAAGGATGACATGAGCAAACAGTTTACCAGTGATACTTAGAAGGGAGATTCCACATTAATTGTTGCAGTTGCTTCTGTCTCCTTTGTTCTTATACAA
Source organism: Carettochelys insculpta (assembly GCF_033958435.1). Classification (NCBI taxonomy): domain Eukaryota; kingdom Metazoa; phylum Chordata; order Testudines; family Carettochelyidae; genus Carettochelys; species Carettochelys insculpta. The sequence continues at coordinate 114,781,571 of NC_134137.1, forward strand.
GGTTACAATGTTAGCATCGCACATATCTTGTGGAACCTCTCCCTCTCTCCAGCACAGGCACAGTAGCTCATACAGGGGTTCCAGGAGGGTGTCCGTGGCACACTTGATTAACTCTGGTGGTATACCATCCTGGCCTGGGGCCTTTCCTGCTGCAATGCTGTCGATGGCTTTCTTCAGTTCATCCACAGATGGTTCCTGATCCAGTTTGTCCATTACTGGTAGGAGCTCGACAGCATTGAGAGTTGTATCAACTACAATGTTCTTGTGTGAGTACAGCTCAGAGTAGTGCTCGACCCAGCGCTCCATCTGTTTGGCTTTGTAGGTGATGACTTCACCAGATTTGGATTTCAGAGGTGCCATCTTGTTCTGGGTGGGTCCTAATGCCTTCTTGATGCCCTCATACATTCCCCTGAGATTACCAGAGTCAGCACTGGTCTGGATGCTGCTGCATAGCTCAAGCCAGTAGTTGTTGACACAGTGCCTGGCTGTCTGCTGTACTGTTTTTCTGGCTGCTCTGAGCACTTGCAGGGTACTCTGGCTTGGTGAGCGTTTGTACTCCAGGAGTGCAGCGTGCTTCTTTTCGATGGCTGGAATCATCTCATCGGAGTTAGCTTCGAACCAGTCATTTGTGTTTCTAGCTCTTCGTCCAAACACCAACAAGGCCATGTTGTAAATTGTATCCCTCGGATGCTGCCATTTGGATGTCACATCGGCACCCCCAGCGCTGCTGTCCAGATTCTCCTCGAGGGTCACTCTGAACTTTTTGGCTGTCTCTGAGTTTGCTGTCTTTCTGGCATCAATGCGGAGCCTTCCAGTAGGTTTAGAGTGGTACAGCTTCTTGGGTCTCACCTTGAGTTTGGAGCAAACTAGCGAATGATCTGTATCGCAGTCGGCACTATGATAGCTGTGTGTCAGAAGGACGTTTTTGAGGTTATTGCGTCTAGCGATGACCACATCTAGTTGATGCCAGTGTTTCGAGTGTGGGTGTCTCCATGACACTCTGTGCTGTGGCTTGGTTTGGAAAAATGTGTTTGTGATGCACAGATTGTGGCACGTGCAAAGTTCGAGAAGATGCTGTCTGTTTTCATTCATTTTTCCCACACCAAAGTGGCCTAAGCAGGAAGGCCATGAGTCACGATCGGCTCCAACTCTCGCATTGAAGTCACCCAAACTGTACAGTTGTTCGCGAGCAGGTATTTGCGCTATGGCAGCACTAAGCATGTCATAGAACTTGTCTTTTACTTCTGGTGCAGCATACAGGGTTGGAGCGTAAGCGCTGATCAGGTGGACAGAACCAGCACAAGTTTGAAGTGTGACCTGAAGGAGTCTTTCCAATCAGCCCATGACTAATTCCACCATTTGTAGAAGGGTGTTTCTGATGGCAAAGCCAACACCATGCTCCCTGGACTTTACCCTGCCAGCAAAAGGTATAATCCTTTTCCTTTAGAGATCCCGAATCTCCGAGTTGCATCTTGCAGAGCAGCAATGTTAACTTGGAGCCTCTTCAGTTCCTCATTGATGACAGTGGTCTTTTGGGTGTCGCTGATGTCCTGAAGATCTTTAGTCAAACCAGTCAGCATGGTCCGCACATTCCAGCAAGCAAGCTTAAAACTTTGATGGTTTCCTTTTCTTGTTGATTTTCTTATTGGTTTGCCTGGTGCTCAAATTTCAGTCACTTGTCAGGTTTGGGAACCTTAAGCCTCATGCGCCCAGTGAGGCAGGTGAACTGTGGTGGGACAGTACCCTTCTGGCTGGGGGCTGCCCATCAGTAAGTGTAGCGTGTCTTCATTCTGAGCGACGAGAGCTGCATCATCTGCAAAGAGGAGTTCTCCAGTGAGGACTTTCTTGACTTAGTTTTGGCTTCGAGTTTAGCCAGGTTGTACACAGAGCCACCTAATGTTGTGTGGAGAAATACATCGCTGTGTGAGTTTTGAAATGTGCAGTTTAATAGAACTGAGAAGAATATGTCAAAGAGAATAGGGGCAAGAGCACACCCTTGTTTGACTCCGCTGTTCACTGCAAACGGTTCTGATGTAGATCCATCAAATTGCAGTATTGCTTTCATGCTTTTGTGAAAGGATGTTATGAGCTTGAGTTGGGTCAGTGGGAAGCCATGCTTGGTTAATACTCTGTATAGTCCTGATCTACTAACTGTGTCAAATGCCTTTGTAAAGTCCACAAATGCTATGAATAACAGTTTTCCTTGTTCTCTGTGTATTTCCTGCAGTTGTCGATGTGAGAAAATCAGGTCCACTGATACCTTAATAGAAATTGCACTCCATGCCCTTAATGGCATTAATGCCTAAATACAAATTGCTCTCCAGTAGAAGGTTTGTTTCCCCTGGATAATGAATACATTAGGACTGCCCATTGTTGACTGGGTTTGCCTCCAGACAAGTTAGGTAATGTTTGAACCCTGGTGATCCTAGTGTGTCTCCCTAATAGAGGGGAGAGGAATAAGAAGACTAGAAATAACCCTTTTACAAACCTAATCTAACTACTAAACAGTAAAGTAATAAACTCTGGTGGTTAACAAACTAGTTGAGGTTAGATTGACTGACTGGGACATGCTGAATATATTGTATCACACCAAGGTGGTTGAGAAGCACCTGACGGCAGACTGCCTGTTCACCCCTGTGTAAAGTCAGTGCAGAGCACAAGGGTGTTTGAGACACATGCACATGGCAAAAGGGTACTGCTTCAGAAATGTCCAGTCTCCCATGGAGGTCAACCATACCTGAAGCAAACTGCCCATATGGACACTAATTGCAAAAGAACCTGTTGTTTCAGAGCTGAAGTATATGTGGTGTGCTGAGAATTTGAGCAACCCATAATTTTGTTATAACTTGCCCTCAGCTGATATAACTACACACCCCTGTGTAGCCAGACATGAACCCCCCCACTTTGGCCTTTTCTCCCTCTCCCCCCCACTGGGAGAGACAGAGAGAGAAATAAGCAGGGGAGACAGGCGGCCTTTGATGTCCTGGGAACGCAGGTGTGCTGTCTCGCCCAGCCTCTCTACTATACACAAAAACCAGACAGTAAATGGGCTAGCTAATGGCCGCCCTTCTGGCTGATCTCAGTAATTGACACGCCTTGATCACTTCCCCAGCCGTGATCACTTCCCCAGGAAGATTGGGGAAACCCTGCCCATCACCTCCAAAGGTGCCCAATTGTCCATAATTCACAGATGCAAATGGAGCCTTGCATCTTCCCTGGGAAACCTGGGGTTCAAAACATTCCTCCCAATTGGCCACTTAAGACCAGGAAGAAGCCTACGTGACAAAAGGGGTATAAAGGGGCTTGGCAAACCACCCCCCCTTTGAATTTCAATCACCTACACCTGCTGGCCAGGCCTGGAATTAACTCCCAAGACTGGGGACACCTGGTTCGTATCTACTTCTTCCTGAGGGATTGAGAGAATCTGGGTCACACTGGATCTAGGAGGCAGGGGTAAGAATTACACCTGTATTAAACTTCTTTCCTATAGGAATTGAGGGAAAGACTCTGGTTCCACCAGGTCTAAGAGGCAGGGGTAAAAATCACACCTGCAACAGGCCTTTCTTGTGTACACATTAATTGTATTAGTTTAAGCTAGCTAGTTTGTCTAAAACTTTTCTTAAGTTAAATTGTGTTGTTTCCCCTTTAAGAACCATGAGTACTAACTTGTACTTTAATCATTTGTCTTAGTTAAATTGTTTCTATCTTTGTATAAATAAAAAGTAACTGTTAAAGCCTCTCTAAGTGTAATTTTCCTCTTGCTGCTGTACCCAAACTAAACACAAACCAAAGAACCCAGCCTGCCCTGGCTGCTTAGCATAGCTGCTGGTGTAGCATCGCCCGCCCCCTGCTTTTTGCCTCACCAGACCTTTAGCAGGCACCTGGGCATCGGCTCACACCCTGTCAGCACTGCTCCAAGAAGTTCACATTCTGTCTGGCTTTCATATTTTTAGGTATACTGTCCTATCTGCTGATGTGCCCTAAATCCTTGGAATTCACAGATTCTTCTCACAGGTTTCTGCTGCTATAGGAAAAGTTCCATGTGACACCATCAATGATAATATATGTTGACATGTCTCAGGTATGCATGTTGCAACTATATATTTTATAGGTAGTGATTACTCTTTTTTTTTTGATTGTTTGTTTAGCACTTCAATGGTTAAGCCAAAGATTTATATTCACAGTAGATGTTCCCCATATTCCCCATACCTTTTATTGCATGTAATAAAATCATTTTAAAATAATTTTTCTTGCTAACATTTTTCCACTGTTGTGTGTGTGTGGTTTTTCATCTTTCTTTTTTTTGGATGAAGACTGTGAATGTGGACATGTAATTGTGTTACAGAAGTATTAGATTGCTATAGAAAACACACCAGGCTTATACATTTTCATGCATGGAAAATGAAGTGCCAATTTTGTTCATTCATATCAGAGAGATAAATAATTAATGACCATCATTTTGGGGGAGTATTTTCTTTTTTCATTCCCTCTCACTCTCTCTCTGTCTCCATCTTTCTCCTTTCTTCCAAGTAGTCACTGCTTCTACCTTTTCACTACCCGGTTTTTCTCCTTCACTATTTCACATCTATTCAAACTGTAAGATACTGCTTGCTGTGAGACAGTAAAATGGGGATTCCATATTCTCCTAAAATAAGAATTTTGCCTTTTTATTTTAACATACTTCCATTTGTATACTCTCTGTTTTTTCCAAGTTGTTACTTCTGGTTAATCTACCTACAACCAAGAGAACACATATAAAATATGAATAACTGAAGTGTCCAACAAACACACAGGTGTAGCCACATGCCTGCACAAACACATGCACACTCAACAGACATTAAAAAAAGAAATCAACCTCATTTGTAGAATAAAGGAGGAGCTTAACTCAAATCTAAGGAAAGTAAGCCTTTACAGTACTTTCATCACATCTTGACAAAGGGCCTGGGAGTTCTCGTTCATGGACATCAGATGAGATAGAAAGATTTTTCCCAGTATATAATGTTTCAGCAACTGCTGAAAAATTATACTGCTGTTTTTTTCCCAAGTAGATATTGTTGCTCCAAAGCAAAGCAAGGTAAAAAGAAAACAGAATCTAAAATGATGGCACTTTATAAAAGATCTCCCATATCTGCCAGTATCTCTCTATATGATGCTGGGTAAAACACCGGGGACCCAAACCAATAAAGCAATCAAGGGCGCTATTTTCAAGAGCATTCAGGGGAATTAGATGCATTACTTCAACTGGCATGCATGCAAAGCCCAGTTTTAAGCACCCACTTAACTTGTGAGACCACTGTTCAACTATGGTCATGTATATGTACAGATACATGCATTCCTCTGAACTCAACTTTGGGAAAGTAATTTAACTTTATGAATGACAGTTTGTATCTGGAACTCTACACATATAGGTAGTAGGCATCCTTCAGTCTGCATAGACTATGGATCGCACCCTTTAAAGTTTCAATTGAGGACTTCATTTACAGCGTCTATTGTGACTATAAAGACCCACACGAGAGTGACAGTCCTTGCTGCATCTCTTGCAGATATAGTGGGTGTCTGGCAAGTCCTTATTGTGCTTTCTGTGCGCTCGCTTCTCCTCTGCTAGCTGTCTGATCTTCAACTCACCCTTGTGAAGGCCCTTGTGTAACCCCTGCCTCCATCTGCTGCGGTCGTCTGCTAGATCTTCCCAGTTGTCCAGCTCGATGTCTACCTCTCTGAGGTCTCTCTTGCAGACATCTTTGCAACGCAACTAGGGGCGTCCAGAAGGTCTTTTGCCAGAGGCTAGCTCACCATACAGGATATCTTTTGGAATCCTTCCATCGTTCATCCTGTGGACGTGGCCAAGCCAGCGGAGTCGACGCTGCCTGAGGAGGGTGTGCATGTTGGGATTCCAGCTTGCTCGAGGATGGCAGTGTTGGTCACTCTGTCCTTCCATGATATTCCAAGGATGCACCTGAGGCAGCGCAAGTGGAAGACGTTCAGCCTCTTTTCCTGGCGGGCATACAGGGTCCAAGTCTCGCTGCCATAAAGGAGGGTGCTGAGGATGCAGGCTCTGCAGACTTGCATTTTGGTGTGAGTGTACAGCTTGTTGTTATTCCACACTCTCTTGCTGAGTCTGGACAGAGTTGTGGCCACTTTTCCTATCCTCCTATTTAGCTCAGTGTCTAACGACAGGGTGTCAGTGATGGTGGACCCGAGGTAAACGAACTCATGGACAACCTCTAATGTATAGTTGTCAGTGCTGATTGATGGGGATTCAGCAACATCCTGACCAAGTACATTCGTCTTCTTTAGGCTGATGGTAAGCCCAAAGTCCTTGCATGCTTTGGAGAACCGATCCAGCAGTTTTTGAAGCTGGTCTTCTGTGTGAGACACTACAGCAGTATCGTCTGCGAACAGCATGTCTCTGATGAGGACTTCTCGCACCTTAGACTTAGCTTTCAGCCTTGCAAGGTTAAACAGTTTCCCATCAGATCTTGTGTGCAACAAGATGCCCTCTGTTGAAGATCCAAAGGCATGCTTCAGGAGGAGTGCGAAGAAGATCCCAAACAATGTTGGAGCAAGCACGCATCCTTGTTTGACGCCGCTCCTGACTCTGAAAGCATCCGATAATGCGCTGTCATATTGGATGGTTCCTCTCATGTTTTCGTGGAACGACTGGATCATCTTGAGTAACCGTGGAGGACAGCCTATCTTGTGGAGCAGTTTGAACAGACCATCCCTGCTGACCAAGTCAAAAGCCTTGGTCAAGTCGATGAAGGCTGTGTAGAGTGGCTTTCTCTGCTCCCTGCACTTCTCCTGCAGCTGCCTTGGAGAGAAGACCATGTCAACGGTAGACCTCTCTGCGCGGAATCCGCACTGTGATTCAGGGTACACCCTCTCAGCAATCTTCTGGAGTCTGCCAAGGATGACACGAGCAGTTTACCAGTGATGCTTAGGAGGGAGATTCCACAGTAGTTGTTGCAGTCGCTTCTGTCTCCTTTGTTCTTACACAACGTTACAATGATAGCGTCACGCATATCCTGTGGAACCTCACCCTCTTTCCAGCACAGGCACAGTAGCTCATGCAGGGGTTCCAGAAGTGTGTCTGCGGCACATTTGATTACCTCTGGTGGTATACCATCCTGACCAGGGGCCTTTCCAGCTGCAATGCTGTCGATGGCTGTCTTCAGTTCATCCACAGTCGGCTCTTGGTCCAGTTCGTCCATTACCGGTAGGAGCTCGACGGCATCGAGGGCTGCGTCAACCACAACATTCTCGTGTGAGTACAGCTCGGAGTAGTGCTCAACCCAGCGCTCCACCTGTTTGGCTTTGTCAGCGATGACTTCACCAAATTTGGATTTCAGAGGTGCCATCTTGTTCTGGGTGGGTCCTAATACCTTCTTCATACTCTCGTACATTCCTCTGAGATTACCAAAGTCGGCACAGGTCTGAATGCTGCTGCATAACTGGAGCCAGTGGTTGTTGGCACAGCGCCTGGCTGTCTGCTGTACTGTTCTTCTGGCCTCTCTAAGTGCTTGCTGGGTACTCTGGCTCAGTGAGCATTTGTACTCCAGGAGTGCAGCGCACTTCTTTTCAATGACTGGAATTATCTCATCAGAGTTAGCTTCGAACCAGTCGTTCGTGGTTACATATAGGTAGGTACATATAGGTAGCTTTCAGAATATAAGACTCAATGAAAAAATTCAGTTCTGTGAAAAATACTTCTCTATGAATCCTTTTCTCTGTTATATTTTCAATTTCTGCCCCCCAGAATTCCTTTTCTTTTTGTTGTTTTAACAGAATGACACTGCTGGTTTTGGACAGGCTCCAGTATGTACATTTGATTTCTGATATACTAGTGAGATAGACCATTACTAAGGCCATATCTGAATTAAGGGATGATTGTCAAAAAGCTGTGCTGAGTAGTGAACAAACCATGGAAAATTGCAGAAAAGTAGTCACGGACCTTATGATTTTTGGTAATAAAGTCCACTAATATTTTTCTGTGATTTTCCACTGTCAACAGCCCAAGGTGAAGAGTGGGGCATCCCACTGTTGGCACCCCAGGACTGAGAGTAGAGGCTCAGGGCTGAGAGTGAGAACTTGGGGCTGAGTAGGGGGCCTGCTGTCAGCTGCCTACAGCTGAAAATAGGGCCCTCGGGGATGATTGCTGCCACCCAGGGCTAACAGCAGTAGATCCTGCTTTCAGCTCTGCAGCTTCTGAGGCTCCCACTGTCAACCTGCCCATAGGGATGGGGGCTCCTGTTGTCAAAATTGCAGCAAAAGCTTACTATTGGAGAATTTGCAATTTCTATAGTATCACAAGTGAAGTAGGGCCTAAGTCATGGCCATACTGCACCATGGCTGCAAGGGCAAATGTACATTCTCTCAAGTTCTCAAAATATATACACTCAGGCTTTCAAACTCTTCTTTCCATTCCTTGGTCTCTTACCTGCTTCACTTCTGATGTTAGGCACAGAAATGGAAATGGAAGCAAGAGGTTTGTATGTCCCACTGCAGGGGAGAAAGAATCCTCAAGATTTTGCATCAAGTATGGGTTTCTAGTGCAAAATTGTTGACTATTCAAAATATGGCATAGTCTCAAAGGGTTCAATTCAATAACACTTAAGTTTCATGGAAGCCAAGGTAAGGCGGTGGAAGCTGTAGACAATCCATTTTTTACTGTACAGAAGGCTCACATAGCACGAGACAAAAACACAGTGGTTATAATGTGTAGTTTGTGTGCATTTTCTGAGTTAGTCACTGCAATTAAATTGATCCTTTCTGGACATTTCAGCTATGATGAGTTAGCTGTAAAACTATGGGGGGGAGGTTTGTTTGCTTGTTTGTTTGTTTGTTTGTTTGTTTGTTGTGGTTACAGCTTGGATTGCAACTTTGCCATTGGGAGAGGTCCTAGCTAATTGGAAAAAGGCAAATACATTGCCCATCCTTAAAAAAGGAAAGAACAATCCAGGGAACTGTAGACTAGTCAGTTTTACCTCAGTCCCTGGAAAAAATCATGGAGGTGATCCTCAATGAATCCATTTTGAAGCACTTGGAAGAGGGCAAAGTGATCAAGAGTAGTCAACATGGATTCACCAAGGACAGGTCCTGCCTGACAAATCTGATTAGCCTCTATGATGAGGTAAGTAGCTCTGTGGACATGGGAAAGTCAACAGATGTGATATACCTTGACTTGAGCAAATCTTTTGGTACAGTCTCCCACAATACTCTTGTCCATAAGTTTAGGAAGTATGGATTGGAATCATGGGATTGTAAGCTGGATAGAAAGATGGCTAGATGGTCAGGCCCAATGGCTCAACATGTGGTTGACAGCCAGTTTCAAGGGGAGTGACCCAAGCATCAGCTCTAGGGCCACTATTGGTCAACATCTTTATTAATGACCTGGCTAAAGGAATGGATTGCACCCTCAGCTAATTTGCAGATGACACTAAGCTAGGTGGACAAGTTGGAGGATAGGAATAGGGTCCAGAGTGACCTAGATAAATTGGAGGATTAGTCCAAATGTAAGCTGATGAGGTTAAACAAAGACAAGTGCAGAGTCCTGCACTTGGGATGGAAGAATTCCAAGCATTGTTACAGGCTGGGGACCAACTGGCTAAGTAGCAGTGCAACAGAAAAGGAAACGAGTATTATGGTATGAGATGCTGGATATGAATCAATAAGGCTAATGGCATATTAGGGTGCATTTGGAGGAGCATCTCCAGTAGATCTAGAGAAGTTATTACTCCCCTCAATTATGCACTGGTGAGGCTACATCTGTAGTACTGCATCCAGTTCTTGGACTCCCAATATAGAAATGATGTGGATGCATTGGAGATGATTGAGTGGAGGGCAACAAAAATGCTTCAAGGATTGCAGCACATGACCTATGAGGAGAAGGCTAGGGGATCTGGGCTTCTTTGATGTGCAGAAGAGAAGACTGAGGGGCAATTTGATTGCAGCCTTTGACTTCCTAAAGGGGGCCTTAAAGAGCATGGAGAAAGACTGTTCTTAGTCATGACAGATGCAGAACAGGGAACAATGGTCTCAAGTTACAGAGTGGGAGGTGTAGGCTGGCTATAAGGAAAAACCTATTTCATTGGAGAGTGATGAAGCACTGTAACACATTACCTAGAGATGTGGTGGAATATCCATCCACAGATGTTTTTAAGTCCTGGCTTGACAAAGTCCTGGCTGGGATGATGCAGATAGAGTTGATCCTGCTTTAGGCAGGGGGCTGGACTTGATTTTGTTGGCTGTGTGTACGCATGCAACTTAATGCATATTATATGCACACCACATACACAGACACACATACAAGCTCTCTTGTTGGCTTGTGTTCTCTTTTCAGCATAGTACTCAGGAAAAGTCAGTACCATCCACCCTGAGGTAAAGGAGAAGGGCCCAGGGCATGAGCCTTCTCCTGCCTCCCCAGCCATTTCCTGCACAGTGGTGATGGAAAGAAGAACTTGAAAGAGTACAGCTTCGCACCCATATTTTTATATGTTTTAGTTCATAGATACCGTCCTGTCCCACTGGCCCAGGACTCTGCATTACCATGAGTCTCCAACAGCTGGTGGGACTTTGGTCTTCTCTTGGTGGGGCCTCTTTATCTAGCTCAGATGGGTTCTTTTGTAGGGTTCAGTTCCTCTAATTCTCTGGCCATCCAGACAGGCTGACTTCGAGAACTGATTTCATTGCACACACACCCACATTCACACTTTCCTCACTCACACAGAGAAAAGCTCCCTTCAGAGAAAGCAATTTCTTTACAGATTTATGGTATCTATAAACAATTTCTTACTAACTTATAATACACAATATACACCAACAGCTGCTACAAACAAAGCCTACAGAAAGTTACAGGGCTTAAAACCAACAACGACTGGAAGTTACAGAACTTACATCAGCATTGTACTGGACTGCAACAGCTTCCTGCCTCTCCTGGCCTCCGGTCCCCAGTCCCTGGCAGAGCCTGCAGTCTGGATCTAGCCACAGTTTGCCTGATCTGGCCTGCAAGGCCTGGGGCTCCAAGATCTTCACCCTGTCATGGATCAGATGCTATGGAGTGGAGTTCTGAGCCTTGGGGTCCAGGTCCTGTGAAACCATGGTTTAGATCCAGACCATGAGCTAGGGGTTCCCCACCCCTTTGTAGTCAGGCACTCTTCTGCTCCTCCAAGGGGAGGGGCTGGCCAGTAAGCTGTCTCCTCCTAGGCAAATCTATGATGTGTTGTACAGGAGGTGCTCATAAAGGTTCCCTCTGGCCTTACAATACGTGCATATGAGAGACATGAGGAATGCTGTCTGGATTATGTATTCAAAGCAAAACACCTAGAAGCTTATTAATTCCTACCCGCAGTGGGTGCAAAGGAACCAAGTGACTTTTGCAAGTCACCAGGCAAAGAGGATCAGTATATTGGATGGTTATGGAGCTGCTCTTCGATTGCCCTCTGGAAGGTGACAACATTAAATGTCAGTGATGTTATCCATTGCATGTGGTATGGTATGACTGGCAGGGCAATCACAGACAATGACACGAGGATTACTTTGTGTTATGTGACCAATAGTCAAACAATCACACTGTCAAAATTATAAGGGGCAAATTGTTAAATTCTACATGCATATAGACCCACCGTATCACACCATCTCTCTCTCTCTCTCTCTCACACACACACACACATGCACACACGCACATTCTAAATAATCTGCCTTCTGTCAAAACAGATTTAGCATGGAGACTGAATCATCTGAGTCACATTGTATGAAACGCATCAGCAGAGCAGAATGGAAAAGCCCTAGAGTGTCTAATCAGTTTCATTCTCTACTGCTGTCAATTCTTCATCATTTTCAAGATATGAATCTTTTCTTCCTTCTTCCCCCTCCACCATTGCTCATACCACAACACTAGATATTCTGTGCAATATTTCAAAAGAAAGTGAATAAGTGCTCAAATATTTTGACTCTCTTCATTATCAATATTCTGATGTTAGCAGCTGGATTATCAAAATAACCATTAAAATTCAGTTCCCAAAGCCTTCTAAAGAGTTTTTAGCACAGCTGTGACAAAAAAAAAATCCCTCCTCTAAAAACTATCACTCATGTCAGTAGACTTTCAGAGCCAATACACTGGTTCACACTGGTTCCTCAGAATGGAGTCTAACTCTTAAAACACGCCATTATATTCAAATAGTGACAGAGTGGTGAGCACCTTATGTTAGCTTTACATCTGCCCTGTCAATGGACATTATTTTCCATTTCTTATATCCTACTGCCTAAACCCACAACAAGGGAGAGTTGCTGCCAGGGAGAACTCTTCCCTGGTGGCTAAGATTTTTGGGGGCTTACCACTAAATGGGGGGACAACTTCAACTGCCCCCCCACTGAAAATCCCCCTGCCTCCCACCCCAACAAGGACCCAAGGGCCTAGCTGCCACTGTGGGGGGGAGTCTCCCCTGGTGGCTAAGAGTTTCAGGGGCTTGCTGCCTTACAGGGGACTACTTCAACTGAAACTCCTTCATGCCCCAGCAAGGACCTGGGGGGCTAGCTACGGCTGGAGGGAAGTCTCCCTGACAGCTAAGATTTTCAGGGCATTGCTGCCGTCCCCTGTATTGGCAATTCCTGTGCAGTGAAGAGGGAAGACAACAATTTTTCTTTTTAGACTTTTCTGTCCTCTTTCTTCTTACTTTGTACCCCGTCATGCAGGGAAGAGCAGGTAGAGGGCCAGTTGAGAATACAGACTGTGCACAGAAGCTGTATAATGAATTGGAAACCCAAATACCGCGCCCGCCCCCAGCACCTCTCTTTTTTCCAAATCTTGACTATCTACTCTTTCTTCATGCTTTTCATTGTCCCTGTGATACTTTCAGGGAGCAGATGCAATCAAGGGAGGGGGGACAGTAAGTGAATGGCTGACTGAGAAAACACACACATGCTGATTTTTATAAAATCCTTGGTAATTCAGTTGCAGAAGAAGATTTCTGTTAACTTTGCCATATTTGTTGATGCCCTACTTTTCCTTCCTTCCAACTGGAAAAATGGACATTTGCTTACCATGGGAGGGGAATGAGAACAATGCAATATGGGAAGATGATGTCAAATACCAGCGAACATACCCAGAATGCTACGAGGATGAGAGAACTGTGGGATAGGTCCCCATAATGCGCTGCTGCAGCAGTTGATGTTTGCCAGTTGAGTGTGGTAGCAATAAGTCGACTTTGTGAGACGCACATGGGGAGGTGAGGATAGTCAAATTTGAATTCATAAAATCCAGCGTTACAAAATCGATATTAATGAATTCTAATTTATCTTGTAGTGTAGATGTAGCTTGAGATAATACTGCTGACAATACTGCTTTGGGGAACAGTGTGATACTTCTCTAGTCTCACCTGCCACAAAAATTGCAATTATTTCGGGCTTGATTCTATCACCTTAGTTAATATTGAGCAGTACCTTAATGTGTGACTAGTTCCACTGGTTTCAGTGAGATCGGGGGTGGAAAAAGTTACCATTCAAATTGATTTTGGGTGACAGAATTAGATCCCTAGAAAACATAGAACAGAAAATTACTTGTAAAAATTCTTCTTTATTGCAAACTGATAATATCACAGTGCAAATATTGTAAACATTGATCTAACTCTTTATTATGGCCCAATGCAGCATAATATCTCAGTCTCCTTCAATGGGTTTATTAATGTACTTAAATTAGGTACATGCTAATTGAGTATCTTGCTAATTTGCTAGCTAGCCTTTCCTTAAATGGGGGAACTATTTGCATTACTCTGGCGTGTTATTGCATGAAAATGAACCATGAGAGCAGATATACGTAAATATTAATAAAAACTGCCCATGTGCAAGTGAGTTACTTGTATGATTAGGCCATTCTGGTGATCTTGACTGTGACTATAAAAAGCTACCATACTATCACTACTACTACTACTAACTATGACTGGAGCACACTACTTATAATTTGGGTGTAATTTAATTGTATTGTTTTAAATTAATTTTAGATTAGGAAATTCTAAATGCTTGTTTTAGACTGTGCATGCCAGTTCTGTCCTGACATTTGTTTTTAGTACAGCAAATACAAAAACATTCTTAAAGGGCAATAGGCTTTAAATTGTATTTATCATATGAAATGTCCAAAATATGGATTTTTTTTATTATTTTGTGTTTCATTAGATGCTATATCTCTAGCAAGTAGGCATTTGTTCAGGCATGTAAGATTCAATTAATCACGTTTCATGGAGTTTTGACCCAAACTTATAGTTAAATGATTTTCTAAATACCTACTCCAGGTGAATTCGTATGATGTAATTTTTAGCATAGTCTGTGTCAGCTATAATCAGTCTACAATTTGGTGGGCTGGATTACTTGTATTTACGATTGCAGTTTGAGACTGGTATTTGAGATTGCAGTTCTCCATTACAAGATGTTGATCCATTGGCAATGATTGACGGAGGTTTGTAGAGTGCCAGCATATTACCATTTGTGAGCGATTTTTAAGTCTTTCTTTGCCAGATTAAATCTTGAAGACCAAATCATAAGGGGGCCAGTGTTGCCATCATGAAGATACACAGCTGAAGGAAAATCTGACAGATATGAATGGATCTTATTATAATTATTTATTTCAAGGCAAAGCTACAGTAGCTCAAGAGTCCTCTTTGTTAAGCACCTAAACTTTTGCTCTAAAAGTCATTATTAATGCTTATGCAGGCTCCAAAATAGACAATATAATAGCACTTGTCTCCTTCTAAAGTTACGCTTGTACAGCAGGGGCTCTGATTGAGACATAACATTATGATCACCAGGGTATGATGTGCTGTCTCGAGTAACAGAGGCTGTTCTTTATGAAATACATGGATCAACCCAAGACCTGCCGTGACACAAGACCTGAGATATAATATCTGACAACAGAGATGCCTTTTTGGGTGGCTTATACATGACCGAAATATAGATGGCCAACTGAAACAAGCTATGATTAAATGTGACAAGGGTTCTGGTACAGATATGAATTCCCACAGGAACTTTTGTCAGCTTTGAGCTTTGAGAACTGCTTGACTCTGGGAAAATTGTATGTTGAGTCCAATATTAAACAGTGAAAACAGGCTACTGTGGAATGCCTTCTCATTTTAATATCTCCAAACTGCTTTGCTACTCAGCTTGTCATGATCAAAACTTGACTTTGAGATTGTAGAAACATACATACTTACACTGTTAATAATGAAATTGTGAGGGATGCTGGGAGGGGTCAAGCATCTTCCTGAAATGACCGTCATTACCAGCATGAGTCAGTGATTCAGTATCAGATGATGAAAGATGGAAAATGCACTTTTGTCAGAATCAAAACAGTTCACAAGACTATTGATTCTGACAAAATTTTCCAAAGGAAGAAGTCAAAAGGCTTCATTTTCATGTTATAAAAATACTTGATTTCAGAGTTAGTGTTCTGATTAATTTAGATTAGCCTTGTATTTTACATGACATTACTTTACACAGTATTTAATATTGTATCTGCCATTGTGTTTTTACAGTAGCAAAATAAAGTATTTTACATTATTGAAATAAAATGATCCAACATAACTGAAGTGAAACTTGCTGATTGTTCCAAACACAATTTTTGCAGAATTTTTGCTCTGGGGCACAATTTAAAAAAATTCTTACCTGAAAAGACCACATTTTTAACGGAATAAAATTACCATTTTTCATCCATCTCTACTCCACAATGATTTTTTTCTGATTTTTCTAACTTTTAAATTCTAGGTCATAAAATTGATTGTTTGGTATTATAAAATCCATGTTTCTTTTTGCAATAATCAGAGCATAAACGCAATGGCCTTTTTGTGCCATAATTATTTACTATTTTACTTCTGTTTATTATTGTTGTTGTTGTTGTTTATAGTGACTTCCTTTTGAGAATTTCAAGGATCATAAGAATCTCTTATGTATCATTATACCCATTCCACTCATGATAAACTGAGTGACAGTGAGGTTAAATAACTTAGTTATTTAACCTCAGCAAGGTTTAACCTCAGCAAGGTTCCTCAGCAAGGCTCTGGATAAATCTTGAAAGAGAATGTCCTCAGCTCTGTGCTTTAGTTAAAGGATAACTCTTTCATGTTAAGCTATAATATTTCAATATTTTACTGTGACTTAACAGTTCATCATCTATAAGAATGCATAACACTACAGTTAGAATTTCATAATATAAACATTTTAATGCTTGCTGACAAGGTCTTTTTTCCAGTGGACATATACTGTATACTTTAAAAAGAGGTAAAACAGTCTATTAGTACTTCCTGTCCAGTACTAATTCAAATAGAATAACTTGGATTTTGTCTATTTTAATGCAGGCCCAAAAGAGTATGATATCATGGGAGACATGGTTTATTAGTTTTGGTTTTAAAAGATGCACAACATTTATTTCAATTTGTTGGCCCTGCTTTGAGCAGGGCTTGGAGTAGCTGACCTCCAACCTCTTCTTTGATTCTGTGCTATGAAAATAGATTAAAAGTTCAGACAAGGCTGAGATTTGTTTTCTAATATGCTCTCTCCTTTAGTTCCAATTCATGTGTTAAATAATTAGCCTTCTCTGAGCCAAACACAAAGAAAAGACTCTGAAAAAGAAACCCAGAATAATGTGGAAGTTACTTGAAAAACAGCAAGAAGTTGTATGGCACCTTGTAGACTAAGGGATATTATAGAGCATAAGCTTTCATGGGCAAAGACCCGCTTCATCAGATGCATGGGGGTGGGGGTTCAGAGGTGGATTTAAAGAGGGAGTCTCAGTCAAGGGGAAGGTCAGAGCTGGCAAGGTCCGTTCAGTCAGGATGGATGTGTCCCATTATCAGCAGTTAATGTGGAGTTGTGAACATCAAGAGAGGAGAAATCAAGTCAGTTCAGTTAGGAGGGATGTGGCCCATTATCAGTAGCTAATGTAAAGGTGTGAACATTTAGAGTGGAGAAACTGCTTTTGTAATGGGCCAACCACTCCCAGTCTCTGTTCAATCCTTGGTTGATGGAGTCAGATTAAATCCGCTTCTGAAACCCACCCCCAGACATGCATCTGACAAAGCAGATCTTTGCCCACAAAAGTTTACGCTCCAAAGTATCTGTTAGTCTATAAGGTGCCACAGGACTTCTTGTTTTTGAAGATACAGACTAACTTGGCTACCTCTCTGGTAGAAGCCAGTGTTAGTCTTATAAATACATTTCTTTGAAGACAGATAAATTACCACAGTAGTGGTTGTATCTGTGGCCTTCTGTTACTTTAGCAATCTTTCGGTAACATTAAAAACAAACAGAAAAGTATAAGATGTTCATCACGTGGAATCTTAAATGAAAGTTTCTTCAAGGAACAGCTATTCTATGAAAAAAGGATCCACTGGACTAGTCTCATCATTCCAAATATCTCCATAATTTCAACAGAACTCATCATGGCTGCGTCTACACGTGCACGCTACTTCGAAGTAGCGGCAGTAACTTCGAAATAGCGCCCGTCACGTCTACACGTGTTGGGCGCTATTTCGAAGTTGAAATCGACGTTAGGCGGCGAGACGTCGAAGTCGCTAACCCCATGAGGGGATGGGAATAGCGCCCTACTTCGACGTTCAACATCGAAGTAGGGACGTGTAGACGATCCGCGTCCCGCAACATCGAAATAGTGGGGTCCTCCATGGCGGCCATCAGCTGGGGGGTTGAGAGATACTCTCTCTCCAGCCCTTGCGGGGCTCTGTGGTCACCGTGGGCAGCAGCCCTTAGCCCAGGGCTTCTGGCTGCTGCTGCTGCAGCTGGGGGTCCGTGCTGCATATACAGGGTCTGCAACTAGTTGTTGGCTCTGTGTATCTTGCACTGTTTAATGAAAGTGTGTCTGGGAGGGGCCCTTTAAGGGAGCGGCTTGCTGTTGAGTCCGCCCCGTGACCCTGTCTGCAGCTGTGCCTGGCTCCCTTATTTCGATGTGTGCTACTTTGCCGTGTAGACGTTCCCTCGCTGTGCCTATTTCGATGTTGGGCTGAGCAACGTCGAAGTTGAACATCGACGTTGCCAGCCCTGGAGGACGTGTAGACGTTATTCATCGAAATAGCCTATTTCGATGTCGCAACATCGAAATAAGCTATTTCGAAGTTGGGTGCACGTGTAGACGTAGCCCATCTGTACTACACTTCTTAGTATTATAACGAAGCTCTGCTGCACTGGTGCCTATAAAGTGCAATTTTGGCTACGTCTACACGTGAAGCCAACATCGAAATAGTTTATTTCGATGTAGCAACATCGAAATAGGCTATTTCGATGAATAACGTCTACACGTCCTCCAGGGCTGGCAACGTCGATGTTCAACTTCGACGTTGCGCGGCACCACATCGAAATAGGCGCTGCGAGGGTACGTCTACACGCCAAAGTAGCACACATCGAAATAAGGGTGCCAGGCACAGCTGCAGACAGGGTCACAGGGCGGACTCAACAGCAAGCCGCTCCCTTAAAGGGCCCCTCCCAGACACAGTTGCACTAAACAACACAAGATACCCAGAGCCGACAACTGGTTGCAGACCCTGTGCCTGCAGCATGGATCCCCAGCTGCCGCAGCAGCAGCCAGAAGCCCTGGGCTAAGGGCTGCTGCCCACGGTGACCATAGAGCCCCGCAAGGGCTGGAGAGAGAGCATCTCTCAACCCCCCAGCTGATGGCCGCCATGGAGGACCCGGCAATTTCGACGTTGCGGGACGCGGATCGTCTACACGGTCCCTACTTCGACGTTGAACGTCGAAGTAGGGTGCTATTCCGATCCCCTCATGAGGTTAGCAACTTCGACGTCTCGCCGCCTAACGTCGAAGTTAACTTCGAAATAGCACCCGACGCGTGTAGCCG
This sequence comes from Carettochelys insculpta, assembly GCF_033958435.1. NCBI lineage: Eukaryota > Metazoa > Chordata > Testudines > Carettochelyidae > Carettochelys > Carettochelys insculpta. Next base: position 114,800,415 of record NC_134137.1, read on the forward strand.
CGACGGGCGCTATTTCGAAGTTAGTGCCGCTACTTCGAAGTAGCGTGCACGTGTAGACACAGCTTTTATGAAACATAAATATCCCATATAGTTAGCTTAAGGGATATTTTAAAGTAAATAATTAATTATAAGGACAATGAGTGAAGGGGGATTCGTCTTTGATTCTGTTACCCCAATAATGCTTCATAAAACTAGAATTGAACCATCATTGACATTGATGAAAAATATTTTCATTGTGCAATGATTCCAGTGTTTGCCATAAACTCTTCCAGTGAACTCATCATATTAATGCTGAAATGAAATTATTTTAAAACAAAACAACTGGTCATAAAAGTCAGTCATTAGCTGCGTCTACACGTGCACGCTACTTCGAAGTAGCGGCAGTAACTTCGAAATAGCGCCCGTCACGTCTACACGTGTTGGGCGCTATTTCGAAGTTGAAATCGACGTTAGGCGGCGAGACGTCGAAGTCGCTAACCCCATGAGGGGATGGGAATAGCGCCCTACTTCGACGTTCAACATCGAAGTAGGGACGTGTAGACGATCCGCGTCCCGCAACATCGAAATAGTGGGGTCCTCCATGGCGGCCATCAGCTGGGGGGTTGAGAGATACTCTCTCTCCAGCCCTTGCGGGGCTCTGTGGTCACCGTGGGCAGCAGCCCTTAGCCCAGGGCTTCTGGCTGCTGCTGCTGCAGCTGGGGGTCCGTGCTGCATATACAGGGTCTGCAACTAGTTGTTGGCTCTGTGTATCTTGCACTGTTTAATGAAAGTGTGTCTGGGAGGGGCCCTTTAAGGGAGCGACTTGCTGTTGAGTCCGCCCCGTGACCCTGTCTGCAGCTGTGCCTGGCTCCCTTATTTCGATGTGTGCTACTTTGGCGTGTAGACGTTCCCTCGCTGTGCCTATTTCGATGTTGGGCTGAGCAACGTCGAAGCTGAACATCGATGTTGCCAGCCCTGGAGGACGTGTAGACGTTATTCATCGAAATAGCCTATTTCGATGTCGCAACATCGAAATAAGCTATTTCGAAGTTGGGTGCACGTGTAGACGTAGCCTTAGTGTTAAGCTCTCAGGGCCACTATCTTGGACATACTCCTGCCATAGGTAAGCATCTGAGGTATCTTTTAAAGTTTCACCTTCTGTTACAGAATTACATCTGAATTCATGACTCTTGGTCTGTATCAGGATTGTAATGTCTTCTCTAAAATGTCATGTTCAACGCTGGGCTCCATTACCTTTGTCAAGTGACTCATTAACCAATCCAGCAAGTCACTTGTCAGAAGACTTAGGCTATTCACTGCTAGTGTATGCATGAGTCTAAAAAAAATGCCAGGTGTCTCCCTACTCATTTCCACCACTTCCTTCTGGATAGGGTGACCATATTTCCCTATGCCAAATATGGCACACCTGGTAAAATTGCTCAGACTTCTGTGAGTTCATTGGAAATCAATCAGACCTATGCCCTACAAACATTCAAAATAACATTCTTTACTAAGCACCCATTAAAAAGACATACTACATTTTTATAACTAATAGGTAAAAAAATTAAAAATATATAAAAATATCTATTTACAAGTAAATGGATATTGCTCTGTATAAGGTCCTGCCTCTCCTTCCTGTGCCATGCTCTGTTGCCCCCCAAAGGCCCACATAAAAGTTTGCGCTCCAGGCCCACAGGAGGTTAATCTGGCCCTGACTCTGTCCCCTGGGCTCCAGAAGCTTCTCCTCCACAGGGAGCACATGGGGAATGCAGGATTAAGCCCCGCCACTTCCAGCTGTTGTCCCACAGTGGGGCACTGGACAGGGGGGCTCCTGCCTTGCAGTGGTGGCCCTGCTCATATGGGATGCTTCACAGTGGGGGCAGGAGATTGCGGGGATGAAGGCTGTGGGCCTGTGTGGGATCCTCCATGGCTGTGGGTGCAGCTGCCCAGCCATGGAGCACCAGGGATCCAGCCTGGCAGAGAAGGGGGCTGGCTGTGGGTGTGGGGAGGGCTGCCCCAAGCAATGGGGGCTCTCTGGCTGCCCCAAGCAATGGGGCTACTGCCCCAGGAAGGAGGGGGTGAGGGCCCCTCTTCAGCTGCCCCACATTAAAGAGCACCCTGGCTGTTCCACACTGGGCATGCTCAGAACTGGCTGCCTCCCTGTAGCAGGTGAACTCCCTGGCTGCCCTGTGCTGCTAGCACCTGGGGCTGCCATCCTGCAGGGGAGCTCCCAAGCTCCAGGGGCGTTTGCCCTGTGGGAGCTACTGCTGTGCAGGTAGAGTGTTCCCAAGCCACCTCATGCTGTGAGGAACCAGGAAAGGGGTTGCAGCCCTGTGGTTGTGGCTCCCAGCTTCCCCAACCTGTGTGGCACCAGGAACAGGGCTGCAGCCCTATGGCTGAGGCTCCTGGCTTCCCTGAGACACAGGGAGCTGGAAACGGTGCAGCTCCTGGCTTCCCTGAGCCACACGGTGCAGGAATGGATCTGCAAACTCTGCAGGTGAGGTTCCTGACTTCCCCGAGCTGCAGGGAGCCAGAAACAGGGCTGCAAACCCTGCCTGGCAGGGGAGTTCTCCCTGGCTTTAGGGGCAGCAAAAAGGACAGTTTGGGGTGGAGGACATGCTACCTGTACCTGCACCCCAACATACCCTACCTCAGCCTGTGACACAGCCCCTGCTGGCTCCCTCTCCTGTTACTGCCTACACACCTGGCCAGTAAATATGTGCCACACATGCTCTGTGGCCAGCACCTGGTACTTGCACCTGTGACTGTGCTGACCTGGGGGAAGGGCAACTCAGGAGGTGGTGTAACAATTAGCCCTTTTGTTAAAATAAGTCAGAACACCTTCCTGATGTCTGAAATACGGGATTGTCCCAGCCAAAAGGGGATGGTTGGTAACCCTACTTCTGGGGGAGCTCAAATCAAGGTTCTCCTCTTCTTTCTGCAAAGTACTTCAGTTCCACAGGGAAGAGGCTCCACACCCTGCCACAGAAAATACTTTTGTGGTGCGTACAAAATTTGCTTTGCTACAGACATCTATGATTAAAAAAATGTAAATGGGTAAGTCATTTTGTCAAGGGCTATATAAATATTTTAAAGGTCTGGAGATATGCATTTAAAGGAGCTGAAAGGGACCTTGGTAGGTTATTGAGTGCAGTCCCCTGCTCTCTCTGATGGTCTAAGCACCATCCTTTTTTTTTTTTTTTTTTTTTAAAAAATCAGCTTATTTGCCCCAGGCGGCCCCTTCAAGGAGTGAACTCACCACACTTAGCTTAGCAAGTTAATTCTCAGACCGCCAAGCCACCTCTCCCTCTAAAGCTTGTGTCTAATATTTTTGGAGGTATTTTGAATTTTTTTTCTTGGAACCGCCCCTCCTTATCACAAGAGTTTTACAACTTGCAAGGAAATTTCAGCTTGCTCACTCAGACTTAAGAATTCCCTATTTAAATCCAAGCAAACAACTGAAAATATCAAGCTGACGGAGTCTCAAGATACTAAGTTGAAGCACTCAGAGGAAATAACACATGGCCCTGAAGACAAGTCAAACCTTTCACAATATGAAAATTACTCAGAAAGGGAAAGACTCATAATAATGGCAGAAGTCTGGCATAGTTCACATGCTATGCAAACAGCCAGTTGTGTTGCTTGATCACTTTGAAAACTTTTATTTTAGCCCTGGTCACAAGCAACTTCTGATCAGAATTTGTCAATTGTACTGCAAACTGTCTTGAGAACTATTAGACTGACTTCACCTTTCTATATGCATTCAGACCTGAGCTTACTGAACAAGGTTTGAAAGATCACTGCACTGAACTACACTCAGCATGTCTCCTGGAGTTGTGCCATTTTTTATTTTGATCCATTTTCTTCATAAGTTTCTAGTGATGAGGTGCCCACTCCCCACAAGTCCTGACTGAGTTTATGAGGGACAATTAATCTTAGGTGCTCTTTGTGGATAGGAACTGGGCACTGATGGGGTCTAATGGCAGATGAAGCTCAGCAAGGGGAGGAGCTGAGCTAGAATTATAAAACCAGGAAGTGAGAGCAGGAAGGGGCTGTAGGGAGGAACTATACCGTTGGTCCCTAGAAGGAAAGGAAATTGGCCTGGGTCAAAGAGGAGAGCCAGCAGGGGAGTAAACCCTGGACACCTCTCCTGAACAAGGAAGGCTGGCAAGACCCACAAACATGAAGTGGACCTGGGGAGAAGAAGAATCTAAAGAGATTGAGAGGTGGGATAGGAAGAAGTCCATGGAAACTGCAGTGGGACTGGAGACTAAGCAGATCTATCTTGCTCATCAGAACAACAAGAAGTCCTGTGGCACCTTATAGACTAACAGATATTTTGGAGCATAAGCTTTCATGGGTAAAGACCTGCTTCATCAGATGCATGAGTGTGTGCGGGGAGAAAGTGAGGGGTTCAGAGAAGTATTTAAACAGGGGCCTCCCAGTAAAAGGGAGGGCCAGAGCTGACAAGGTCTATTCAATCAGGGTGGCAATGGCCCATTATCAGTAGTATACATCAAGAGAGAATAGAACAAGTCAGATCAGTCAGAGGGGATGTGGCCCATTGTCAGATTCTAATGTAGAGGTGTAAACATCCAGAGCAGAGAAACTGCTTTTGTAAGGGACCAGCCTCTCCCAGTCTCTGTTTAATCCTTGGTTGATGGAGTCAAATTTGCAAATGAATTGCAGCTCAGAGATTTCTCTCTCCATTTTATTTCTGAAATGTTTTTGTTGTAGGACTGCTACTTTTAAATCTGTTACTGAGTGTCCAGGGAGAGTGAAGTGTTCTCCTACAGGTTTTTGTATATTACCATTTCTGATGTGTGATTTATGTCCATTTATTCTTTTACAGAGAGACTGTCATCAGACGGTCTCTGGCTTGGAACCTGGAATACAGGCAGGCTTAGGTTCCCCTACAAGTCTTGGGGACACTGGACCTTGAATGAGAACAGAAGATTGCCTGAGACAACATTCGGATAGCTTGTCCAGCTGGATTTTGTTACCCTAGAAGATGCAGAGGGCAGGGAAATGGCAGGCTCTATAGTGACATGGCCAGTGAGCTGAGTGAAGAAGAGGGATCACACTGAGTCAGAGTGATGGGCGGGGGAGCACAACATAAGTAACCAGTGGAAGGAGGCTGTGATGAGTGAAGCACCTTTTCAGGCCTGCATGTGTGTATTTAGTACAATTTGCAGACATCTGTGCACCACCAAGGTCAAAATTTGACCCTGAAGCCCTAGTCAACGTATCTTTTAGAGACCTGAGAAAATCAATACTTCAGTTCTGGTCACTTGTGCATAATGTGTAATGTAGTTCTGGGATCAGCAGCTGATATGATTTCAGGTGGAGTACCATAAAGCCAAATCCTATGTATCAGATTGTTGTGTCATAAAAAGGCACTTGCTTAGAGTTGCCAACTTTCTTTTGACACAACAGACAGCATTCATGGGGAGGATGATAGCTCGGTGATTTGAGCAGGGGCCTCCTAAATATATGGTTATGAGTTTAATCCTTCAGCGTGCTATTTAGGGATCTGGGGCAAATAGGTTAACCTAAAAAAAGCAGGGATGCTGCTTGGCCCTGCCAAAAGGGCAGGAGACTGGACTCCATGACCTCCCAAGATTTCTTCTAGTTCTACAAGATGTGCATCTCCATACACTTTATGTTTATTTACTTCCCTGAGGCTCTGTCATCCTGCACTCACTACTTTCTTCCTCCCCCAGTGGCTTTCTCTGGAGTGGGTTAGGAATGAGGCATTGGGGGTTCAGCAGGGGTTTGGATGGTGGGGCGGAGGGACATGGAATATGGGAGGCTGTGGGTGGAGGCAGTGGGTTGATGGGTGAGGGCTCTGGATGGGCCCAGGGATGAGGAGTTTGGGATGCAAGAGGGAGCTCCTGCTTTGGGAACAAGCACAGGCCTGGGGGTTGGGGTGCAGGAGAGGGTATGGGCTCTGAACTGAGGGTGTGGACATTAGGGTGTCACCTGCAATAAGGGTGCCAAGGTGGCTCCAGGTGTGGGGTGGGGGTCCAGTCCTGTGGTGGGATCAGAGGCATGGGGATGGGGATGAGGCTAACCTGAGCAGCTCCTGTGCAGTGACACTAAGATAGGCTGCCTGTCCTGGGGCACCACATGCATTCCGGAAGCACCTAAGCGGTGGGATTAGGCGCAGAAGAATCCACGGGCTGCCAGCTAATATTGCTCCCTAGCACCTACTGGCGGTCAACTGGCCAATAGGAGTGCTGCAGAGCCAATGTTCAGGACCTGGGCAGCATGCAGAGCTTCATGGCCCCACCTAGGAGTTACCCACTTCCAGGGTGCAACATGGCAAGTAAGGCCTCACCTGCCTTGGCTCTTCAGCACCACTGACCAGACTTTTAATGGCGTCGTTGGTGGTGCTGACTAGAGCTACCAAGGTCTCTTTTTGCTGGGCATTCTGGTTGAAAACTGGGCACTATGTCACCCTACTCCTAGGATAGCTGATAACCCTGCACAGGAATTGAAACAAAACAAAAAATACTGCAAAAGGGGTTTACTTTTGAAAGAGCCACATGTACAGTGGTTTTCCTTTTCCGAAAGAAGCTCTTTGGAAAGAAGGATATGCAAATGAGATGCCAGATATGTAAATCTTCACCTCCTTTGCATTTTCAGTCTCCATCATTTGCATGCCTGTTTTGAAAGAGGAATGCAAGTGTAGATGCAGCCTATATATTTGAAATGTTGATCATTATTCAAAAAAGATCAATCAGCACTCATGATGTATAGTGCAATAGTCACAAAACATCACCCTTCCAGCTCTTTTAGAAAGTCCAAGTTGGGCATTTTTTAGCGTTCTGTTTTCTCTATATTAATTTCATCCCAATGTCCTTTGAGAAATCCCAGGAAAGCTAATGTATTCAATATAACCAGCCATAAAAAACATTCTGTCTATAAAGCTTATATTTCAGCAGTAATCTTTGAGTTCTTATGCTATCTTTGAACTTTTTCTTTCATGTATTACTTCCCCAAATCCTTGTTTTTCCTTGGAGAGAATTTAAGAGACATTTCTTTTTTTATCATTTTTCACATTCTATTTTGCTCCGGTGTAATAAATAAAATAATTTTAGCCATGAGATTTAAAATCCTATCAGATTAGCAAGCAACTAGCAAAAATTATACCATACCCTTAGACAGATAATTAACATGTATGTGGCATAGAGTATTGAACAAGCAGATTCACAAACCAAAGAAGACTGTGAAAAGAGTAGGAGATACTGTCATGTCTTGCAGCTGATCCCCCAAATTCAGGAATTATTTTAAATTTTTCTAAACCTACAGAAATATTCCAGTTGTGTGGGTATTTAAATTTCCTGTTTAAAATGTGGATGTTATTTAAGCATGCAACTCAAATATGGTTCCAGTGGTCTATAATCCAAGCCATCTAATTTCAGTCTGCCAGATGAGGAAATTGCAAACTTAAACAGTATAAATAGAGACAAATTAAAAGAGTTGGCTGCCCTTCTCAGTTTAAGCTACCTAAGGTCTGGTCATGTGCTCCCCATTCATCTGAAACAATTCCTGAGCTTTATAGCACTAATCTCCTTCTATGGGAGTAACAAGCATCAGAAGATCAAGGCAAAAATCCCACTGATTTAAATGGAACCATAATTTCACTCCCAGAATTAGATTGGTAGGCACAAACCCATTTCTGTACCATGTTATCATAGCTAAAAATTTTAAAAATGGGATGCCTAAACTGAGAATATCCCATTCAGCTGCTCATGAAAAAAATAGTTTTTGAATAATTAAGACAGAGCTGTGATGGGACGTCAAACTACTTCCAATAGATTCAATTTTTCTCTTTTTTATAGTTGGAAGCATACACTCATTTCAGATGCAGTATGCTGAAGGCCATTACATAACAAAGCAAGCCCTAATGTGAATTGACTTCTCCAGTGAGTAAAGGTGTGTTGGGGTGGGTTCTAATTTATCCCCAAACCTATGTTTTCAATGGGCCAAATTTTAGTCTAGTATAATTCCCCTGAAGTCTGGGGAGTTCTGCCCAGGAGCAATTTGGTTCTTTGATATTATTCTAATAACTGTAAAGTTAAGAAATAGCTACTAAACATATAAGCACAGGGATCCTGCTTCTCCATTTCCCTGCCCCTTTTACATTCCTTTACAGAAAATGCTATTGTTCCAATTTGGCTTGGGTTACCATATTTGACCTTTCAAAAAAGGGGACACCCCTGTGAGGGAGTGTATCTGCATCAGTATGTACCAATGCATGTTGTCCTAATGTACTATATGTAATAAATATAACACATTGATACAATGTGAGTTGGCAGATACTGATAAAGATGCACTACCTCTCGGGGTGCCCTCTTTTTCTTACCAGCTTCAGTCTCCTTCTGCACACAAGCAAACAACTAGACAGAGTGCAAGGCAGAAGAGAACCAAGCCCAGGAAGATTTTATAGTACAAATTCAGTACCAGACTACAGGTTTGCTTCTGGGAGTGTGGATGAACTTCAGTGGGCGAAACAATACCTCTGCAACCTCCGAAAGGCAGCGTCAGAGCCAAGGTAGTGTGGTACATGAACCAACAAGTAACTGGAAACAACTTTCAGGGTCTCTTTGGCAGTGTTTGTTTTGTCCTCTTGTGTTCGTCTTAGCAATGGTCTAACATGTTTGCTTCTCTGGAGGCATCATAATATGGAGAAGGAAAAAAATATGTGAAAAAGCCTCTGATCATTTTCATCATCCCTACAGCACTACTGGAGTTGTCAGATGGGAGCTACGCATCTGACAGGGTCTCCATTTGAAAATAGGCCTATTTTTGGAGTTCCTGGACACATTTTGCAAATGAAACAACTCGTTTAAATAATGCATTGCATTTATGACCCTTTTCATCTTCAAAGTGCTTAACAAATATTGGGACCAATCCTCCTCATTTCAGCAAAAGCTCCAGTGATTTTCATGATCCTCTGGATGCTAGCTGGTGGGGATTCTATAAATAAAACACAGGTGCTGTAAGCAGACCTGCTGACAGGAATACCAAGCCCCAAGGCAGCACAGTCAATGGGCCCCCTGTTCCCTTCCCTCTAGCAGAGCCACACGCCATCCCTTCCCCTCAATCCAGGGAAACCCTGAGCACAAGAGGACCCCCTAGTGGGCCACAACCTCTTCCCCAACTTGCATGGAGGTGTCCCTCTCACCCACCCTTACCACCCCAGTGATCCCTGCACAGCTCTCCCCCCAGCTGTCCTGTCTTCAGCTCCTTCCCCTCACTGCCCTCCCCACCCATTAGTGCTCCACAGTGGTCCTATGCCCTTCTCCCAGTTCAGCCCCTTTCTCACAGCTGTCCCTGATTACCTCTGCCCCATTCCTCCATTCTTTTCCCATCCCATCCCAGTTCCCCTGCCCTGCTTGGCCCTTGCTTCCTGCAGTCCTGTGCCTGGCTCTACCCCAAGAGCTCATCTTCTCCTTCTCTTTCCAGCCTGGTTCACCTCTCCATTCCCATCCCAGTTGTCCTTTCCCCTCCCACTCACATGATTACAACCTCTTCCCCCCGTCCCCCGCCCTGCAGCTCCACTCTTCCAAGCTCCGGGTTGTCTGCAGTCCTACCATACTGCTACAGCAGCACTACTTAAAAGGACCTGGGCAGCAGCAGCCCCAGGCCCCCTTAAATCCACCAGGCCCAGGTGCAATTGCTCCTTTTGCCCCTTTGTTGGTGGGCCTGGCTATAAGGCACCATTTTCTTCTACTATTTTTTTATTCAGTTCTGTGCTTACTCTTGCATTTCTGTGTGAGCAGGTCTACTAGTGCAGTAAGGCTTTAGCTGGCCTAAGTATAAAAGCCACAAGGAGCCCTAGTTTTCTCTTTTGTTACTTACATCAGCTTTAACAAAATATAAACAATAATACACTGCTCTAGGATAGGGTTGGGCAATAAGAAGCCTACAGGTCAGATGTGGTTTGCTAGGGTTAGCCCCTAGTGGGTTGCTGGTGATTTATTTACCAGCACGTCTGCAGGTATGTTTGCTTGCACCTGCCAATGGCTGTGGATAGCTAGGCTCGGCCAATGAGAGCTGTAGGAAGTGGCTTAGAATGGGACTCCACTTCCTATGATTCCCTTTGGCCAGAAACAGCAATCTGTTGCCAACAGGAGTGGCAAGCAGCCATATCTGCAGATCCACAGGTAAATAAAACAACATTGGCCCTCCAGAGGCAATCCTTGGTGAAACAGCTTACCCACCCGTGCTCTAGGAAATGATTTACACTGTTACCTGTAATATCTGCTTTTTGGGAAATGGAATCAAACTAGAAAACATGAAGATGTGTTGTGGGCTGAGATACTCAAAGGTGCATCGACAGTTAACTCCCATTGGTTTCAATGGACATAGGAAACCTAAATACTTCTGAGGATTTAAGCTGTAGTGTACAGTACTTGCCATTAAAGCCCTTCCTATTTTGTTATGTCTAATTGTATAACTTTTCCTTATGATCTGCGGTATTTGCTATAGTTGCATGCACTTATGAAAGTGAAAACAGCTGATAATGAAGTCATCTTATCTTGGGCTAAAATCAGGCATTTCAGCACACGCCACAGAAAGAAGCAGAGCAGAACAGAGCCATGTCACCACAGGGAGCCCTTTAGCAAATACTAAACCCACATGCCTCCCACAATTGTCTGAGTTTCCAAAAGCAGGGGGCTCAGTCATAGTCCTCGTTGACTGGGGTGTAGCTGGGAAGGCTCCATGGCTCTGTTCTTCCTCAACCCAGAAAAGCATCTTGTGTTATGCTGCAGTTCTCAACAGCCCCTACACAAGGGCCTGTAAAGTTGTAGGAATCTCTTGACTTGCTCCCCTCCCTGCGCAGTGTATGAGGCTATCCCATATGCAGCTAAAACATCACATGATCCACATTTGTAAAAAGGGCTAGTAATTGCAAATAACACTGTTGCTATAGATTAACAATCTTGCCATGATTTGGATATGTTAAACTAGAGCTTCACTAAAATACACATTCTTATGAATCATTTATAGTCACATGTTAACTGCACATGTCAATTGAGATCATGGCCTCATGCTCAGTGTAATCCAGACACTGAAAGGTGTAGTTCACTGTCCCATGCAGTGGCACTTACACAGAGGAAAAACAAATTGCTACAGTCCTAGCTGACAATACCCTGGCTTTTAGCTCAAATTGTAGAGGCTCCTGCAATAAGCTGCAAAAGTCCTAAATTTCCTAGAATCACAGAGCTGGAAGGGACTTCAAGAAGTCATTGAGTGCAGCCCCCTGCTGGATCAATCCCAGCTAAGTCATCCAGATCAGCCATGACTTAAAAGCTTCTAGGTAGGGAGATTTGACCACCTGCCTAGGGAAGGCATTCCAGTCCTTTACCATCCTCCTGGTAAACCTATTGGCCTCAGAACCCTCAATGACCCCTGCAAGGATTGAGCTCATAACTGGGGGTTTAGCAAACTGATATTCATAGCACAGAACTATCCCTCCCAGAGTCCCCCCCTCTGCAGTTACAAGTGGGAGGTTGTCTGGGATTTCAGCTGGGTCTCTGCAGCTTGGGATAGGCTTCCTCAGTAGAGGAAGTATGTAATGACACACCTAGGGGTGTGATTCACCTTCTCATGTAGGGGCACCTCTGCCACTTAAGCAGAGTGAGAATGAATCTCTAAAGCCTTAGTTGAGCCAGCCCTGGCTTTTATCTCAAACTGAGAGGTCCCAGGTTCAAGTCTGCTTGGTGGCAGTTACACTCAGCACCGTACAAACACATGAGCAGAGTTAACTAATTCCCTGACATGCTGACAGCCGCCCTAAATAGATAAGGTGGGAAAAGAGAAATAAGATGCAATTACTTGTCTGTGATCGATACAGCAAGTCAATACCCAAATCAGGAATATAACTCAGGTCTGCTGAGGCCTTGCCCATTGCCTTATCCATTGGAATGTACCTTATATAATTAGGCCAAACTATGATCACCTTACCAACATGAAGCTTAATAAGCTACATGCCCAAACACCCAGCTACAAAACGGGGAATAACTGTCTAGGTGGTAGTACAGCTGTTAAAGATCTAGACTTTATAGTGGAACACAAAGTGAATATGAGTCATCAGTGTGATGTAGCTGAAAAAATGAAGGCTAATATAAATCTGAGGTGTAGAATCATAAAATCCTAGGGCTGGAAGGGACCTTAGGAGGTCATTTAGTCCAGGCCCCTGTGTAAAGCAGGATCAGCCTTAACTAAATCATCCCAGCTAGGACTGTGGCGTATTAACAAGTGTGTTTGTATGTAAGATAAAAGAGATAATTGTTCTAATCTGCTCTGTATCAGTGAGGCTCCAGCTGGGATACTGCATCCAGTTTTGGGCACCATCATTTTAGTAAAAATTTGGACAAATTAAAAAGAGTCCAGAGGACAGCAACAAAAATGATACAAGTTTCAGAAAATCCCCTCTCTGAGGAAAGATTAAAAAAATGGGCAAGTTTTGTCTGGAGAAAAGTAGACCAAGGAGCGACCTGAACCAGTCTTCTAATATGCTAACAGTTGCTACAGAGAGGATGATAATCAGCTATTCTGCAGCACCACTGAAGATAGGACTGAATGTAATGTGCTGAACTTGCCACAAAACTGATCTAGGTTAGAGATTAGAGAAAAATCTTCTAACTATAAGGGTAGTTAAACCTTGGAATAGTCTTCCAAGTGATTTTTGTGGAGTCCCTGTCACTGGAAACATTTAAAAACAAATTGGGTAAAAAAACAGTCAGGAGGAGTCTAGAATTCCTTCTGCCTCTCAGAGCACATGGAGCTGAATTTGATTACTTTCAAGTACTTCATTTTTGTGAGTCTGTGTGTGAGAATGGTGGTTATATTTTTGTTCTGCAGCAAATATGGTTTTGCTGCAGTTAATTTTTACATGGCTGTTGTCTAGCAATAAGTTAGTTACAAGATTTTCAAACAATTTCTCAACATTTACTATTATTGTTATTGCAGCTTTCCAGGCACTTTACAGACAGAAACCTGTCAGAAAATTTACATGCTCAGGCCTGGAGTGAAAACAAATCAAAACAGAAAGCTTTCCTTATTTATATTATGAATGTGAGGCTAATACTCGATTGTTTCCCAACACAGAACCAAAGATAGAATATTTCAGTGCTTAATTGGGTTTTGTTAAAGGAGGTTTCTCAATTAATTTGAATAATGTTCTCTCTAGCCTCTGGACAGTTTGCTTGTTAGGTGGGATATTCCATCCCCTTGTAATTCTTTTTAGCACTATATTAGCAAAACTAACTTTCTCTCACACACACACACACACACGATCTTTAAAAATCAATTTTTCCAGATGCAGAGAAGGAGTAGCGAATGCCCAATTAATAACACCATGCTAGTGTTGTTAACAAAGAATGGCAACATTAGCAAAACCTCATTTCCTTATATGATTTTGTCCTGAAGGACTAAGGTAATTGTGGGAATATTGAATAATTTGTAAGCTACAGCTGGCTGCCTCCAGCTATGTTTTCATGAAAAATATAGAACATTGTAATTAGGGATCAAGAAAAACTTGGCTTTTAATCTTTTTGTAACATGGGAGTTTGCATGTACATCTTGCCACCATTTCACAGCTATGGAAGGTCTAATAGGCAGTGGAACAGCTGGGCTATTGTTACACTACAGTGATCTGTTGACAGAAGTCACTGTCGAAAGAGATTTCCTGACAAAACTTCTGTCAACAAAGTACGTCCACACACAAAAGTCAATTGGAAAATTGTTCCACTCTGTCAAGAGAGCACTGGACTGCCTGGCTGCTGTCTCAACAAAACAGTCACCTGTAAGCACAGCAGACAGGGCTCCACATTGTTCTTGATGCCCTGTTTGTCGAGAGAAGGCCCTCCAGAGCATCCACACAGCTTTTTTTGTGTAGAGAATCTGTTGACAGCAGCATTATGCCTCATGGCTGAGAGGCAGAACATTGCCAGAGAAAGTGCTGAGTTTTGTTGACAAACTGTTCCAGCAGTTATGTTGACAAAACCAGGATTTTGTTAGCAAAGCTTGCTACTGTAATTGTAGTCCTCAGGTTTTGGGAGGGGCTGAGGCACATAGACTGAACAATGACATACAACTGCATGCTGTAGAGACTTTATGCAACAAAGCTTCACACATTCTCATTCAGAGCAAGTGGTAGGTTTACAGAAAGATAGGGGGAATTTGTGGACCTGTATTAAGGCAATCAACTAGTCACTCTCAGATATGAAGTTTCATTCAGGTTTTATATGAAGCCCTCTGCAATCCATATCTTACACAGTAGTGATGAGTGCCCTGTACTCCCACAAAAACTTGAAGCATTGATGAGACTCCACAATTCTTACACTGGGTGATAGCATAAATTGTGACTTTATAACATGTTTTCAAGAGACAACACCTCATTTCTTCAGCTACTCCCATCAGGCTTTGTTCACAAAGTATTACATATGCACACCTTGCATTTTCATGCAAATGATCTCTGAAGGACACATTCCCCAAATCCTTCAGCAGTATTGAACTCTTGCTGGGACATTCATTACATGTGCTTAAAGCTAAGTTATATACTCAAGATTTGCAAAAGCAGCTGGAAAATTTGGACTCTCAATATACAGCCTATTAAAAGACCCTGATTATTGAATGACGCAGGAAGCCAATTGTCCGGCCTGATTCCACTAAAATCAAGAAACATAAAGTCAGGACCAAAAACATCTAGCATAGAAGGGTGTTTTATATTGTGACATACCTAATTACTACAGGCAACATTGGGACTCAGATTTTCATACCAGCTGGAAAAGATCTGGGCTCCATATTCTTTGTTCTTTCAATATTTCAGCATGAGCCTAGGAATAGTTCAGAATCCATCAGTGTTAACTGCTATAAGATTACCAGCCAAATGAACTAATCTATAGTATTTAAGGTTGCATTCATAGCTTATGACATGATGGGGGAGGGAACTTTAGAAGACTATTTATCGCAGTCAGATATCCTATCTATGGGGAATATACAATTTAGAGCCCAATTCAGCCAGGGAGATGTGGGTGGCCAGCACCCTGCACTCATGGAGACTGACTGACTTGAATGGGGCGGCTTTTATGTGATTTAGATTGCTGGATAGAGCCTATAATGTGCTATATTAGTTAACATATATAAAGTGTGTGAGTCATATGACAAAATGTAATATTCTTAGACAATAAAACAACAGAAGTATGTGTACCATTAAATAAACAAAAACTGTGGGGAGCAAGCATCACTAAAATACAGACAAAACCTGTTTGGAAAAGTTCTGATTTTTAAAAAAGGACGTTTTTCATGTGAAATTTTTTTGGCCAGTTCCAGTGGTAATTAAAACTGACACTGTGAGACTCTGTGCAGCAATTTTTCCCAAGCTACTCCTGTCTTGTCATTTTCCTTCTTTTACTACTCAACCATGGAATTTCCTTTTTCCCCCTTAACTCAGCAGATGCAAGAATTATCCCTACTAATGAGACTCACAACAAAGGGCATCAGAATGTCACACGTGATCCTTACACAGTGAACTACCAAGCTGTTGTCTTTCTGTGTGAAATTAGAGCATGCAAGGAGAAATCTTGTATGGTAGTATATTGCTCGCAGAATTGGCCCCACATATGGAGTTAACGAACCAGTCAGTCTAACTTCAATACCTGGAAGATACTGGAACAAATTACTAAGCCATTGTTTTGTAAGCACGTGGAGCCGGGGTGGGCAACAAAGTGGCCTGCAACCTGGACATGTTTCACCAGGGTGAGCCACTGGTAGGCTTCCAGATGCTTCATTAACCTATGCATTCACAGGTATGGCCACTCACAGCTCCCATTGGCTGTGGTTTGCCATTCTGGACCAATAGGAATGGCAGGAAGTGGCACCCCTATGCAGAGCACTTCCTACAGCTCTCATTGGCCAGGAATGGCACACTGCAGCCAACGGCTATGTCTACACAGCAGCATTATTTCAAAATAAGCTATTCTGGAAGAGATATTCTGGAATAGCTTATTTCAAAACAACACTGCTGCACACAAAATGCAGTTTGAAATGGGGTTCAGCTAATTCAAAATAGAGTGTTCAGACACAATGGCTGTGGCTACGCTAGCCCCCTCCTTTCAAAGAGGCATGGTAATGAGGGAATTTCGGAAGATGCTAATGAGGTAAAAATCCTGAAAAAATGCACTTGGGTAGTGTAACAAAGTGTTTCTACTTAGTTACTTTACACCTCTGCTTACCATGCTGCCCATGTAGCTGGGGGCCTTTTGAAACGACCCCCTGATTTCGAAAGCCCCTTCCTCCCATTTGGTTTTGGGAAGAAGGGGCTTTTGAAGTCTGGGGAGACCTTTCGAAAGGCCCCTGTCTACATGGGTGGTATGTGTTTTGAAAGCATCACTTTCGAATCGTGTGCAGCTGCCATTATGCTAACAAGGAGCTGCATATTCATGGCAGCATCCCATTAGCATCTGCCAAAATCCCTCACTGCCATGCCTCTCCGAAAGGAGGGGGCTAGTGTGACCACAGCCAATAGCGCCTGTTTCGAAACAGAGCCATTGGATGCACAATGGCTTATTTTGAAATAGGCTCTATTTCCCTGTCTGTACAGCCCCTATTTCAAAATACCTACTTTGAAATAAGTGCTGTTCTTCATACAAGCTGGCTACGTCTACATTACAGAGATCTTTCTAAAGAAGTTCTTTCGAAAGAGTGCATCCACACACAAAAAAGCAGATCAAAAGAGTGATCTGCTCTCTTGAAAGAAGGAATCCACACAGCCACCACTCTTTCAAAAGAATGGGCCAGGGATTGAAAATGAAGACTGGTCTTTCAAAAGAAGGGCCCTGTTGTGTGTCTACAAATGTTTTCTTTTGAAAGAAGCTTTCAAAAGGGGGCACTCTTCCTGAAACAGGAAAGGAAGAGCCATTTCAAAAGGAGCACCACATTCTTTCAATTTACTTTCAAAAGAACGCTTTTTGTGTGTAGACACTCTCTCCCCCAGGGGAGCTTCCAGAAGGAAGTCCTTCTTCCAGAGGCCCCTTTTTCCCAAAAATTTTCGGGAAGAAGGGGCGTCCGGAAGAAGGACTTCTTTCTGGAAGCTCCCCTGGGGCCGCGCTTCTAAACGGCATTTTGGAGTTCAGAAGAACGGCCTTTGGGACCCCAATCACGTGACCGTATGCTAATGAGGCGTGGGGAATTTGCATCTGTGTCTTATTAGCATATTTCGGGCCATGTATTACCATGCCACTTTCAGAGAAAGTGGCCTGTGTAGAAACGGCCATCGTGTGCTCTTTCAAAAAATCTTTCAAAAGAACTTGCTTGTGTGGATGCAGCCGCTGTGTCTACACATGCCCCTGAAAAGAGGGGGCATATTAATGAGGCGGTTTGGAAAATGCTAATGAGGTGTTGACATAAATGTGCAGCGCCTTATTAGCATAACGTGCAGCTGCGCATGATTCAAAAGTGCCGCTTTCAGAATGCACACCGTCCATGTAGATGGGGGCTTTTCAAAAGGAACCCCTGACTTTGAAAGTCCTTTCTTCCTAAACCCAAATAGGAAGAATGGGCTTTTGATGGCAGGAGGGAGGGGTCCTTTCAAAAGGCCCCTGTTTACATGTTTGAATCGCGTGCAGCACTTTTGAATCATGCGTGGCCGTCATTATGCTAATGAGGTGCTTCATATTCATGCCAGCTCCTGACTAGCATCTTCCAAACTGGCTCATTAACATGCGCCCTCTAAAAGAAGGGGGCATGTGTAGACACAGCTACAATGATTTTTACCAATTTCGAAATAAGCTGCCTGCTATTTCAAAACTATTTCAAAAAAGCAGTTGTCTGTGTAGATGTTAGCAAAGTCATTCTGAAATAGCAGCCATTATTTCAAAATAACTTAACTGCGTAGACATACTGAAAGGGAGCTTCGAGCGGCCATGCCTGTGGATGTGCAGACGAATAAAATGTCTGTTGGCCCACCAGGGGCTAACCTTGGCAAACCATGTGCGGCCTGGGGGCTGCTTAGTGGCCCCCAAAACCTAGAGGATAATAGAGTAATAAGGATTGTGCAGCATGGACTTATTAAGAACAATTTATACCATGCCTTTTTTATTGTGTTATTAACTTATTGAGTAGAGGGTACTCTACTCAATGTGCTAGGGAGCAATAAACATGATATATCCTGATTGTGGTAAAGCTTTTGACACAGTTCCACATGTCCATTGGTCTCCATGTCCAGTGAAGGTAAGACAAGAAGTCTGATTTTCTACTGAACTATTGCTGAGCGAAAAGTAAAAGTGAAATCCAAATTGGTGTATAAAGAGGGGATGAAAAATAATATTTTTATAGCTAGTGCTATAGAAAAATTGATAAACTGTTTCATAATGCAGGGACGAACAAACACATTTAGTAATGTTCCACACATGAACGCATATGTCTAATGCACTGTTTACAGTAAGTAATAACTATCACTAAATACAGCAGCATTTCATTTCTAGAAAAGTTCACAAAATGTGTGCTTCCGGCATCAGCAGCCCCCTCTTCTGTATTTTAATTTCCTTTCCCATTAAAAGGAACTAAGATAGGAAATAAACTTATCAACATACTGTACTGCCCCCATAACAGGTAACTAAGATGGAAGTAATTATTATTACTTCTTATTTTTGGTTACATCAGCTATATACTGGACTAGGTCCTTTCTATTCACTTAAGGAGATCTGTACCTGCCCCAAGGAGCTCAAGTATATAATGAAAAGCAAGTATACGGCGGACAGGGGAAGGATCAACAGAACAGGGGGAGTTGGGGGCGGGGGCGGGGTGGAGAGAAAGAGAGAGAGAGAGAGAGAGAGAGAAATTCATTTGCTATAGGCAGCCTAGCTTTATATTATCATCTTCCATAACAATTAAAATAGGGATGGGATATATGGCAAGCCCTATTAACTGAAATAAGAAGCAAACAATAGTCATTTACACTGCAAACAATTCTGTCTTAAAGAGAAACAAATCAGCTGATGTAAGGCCCAATGCTATGTCTTCTACTAGAAAAGAGAGGGCCAGGTCCTCAACTGGTGTAAATGGGCAGTGAACTCAGATTTACATGGGTGTTCATTTCTATTAGTTCTACCGGCTTTACACGCCAGAACTGACTCTATGCAAGTTTCGCAGGTCTTTTTTCAGGAACAGATTAACTGAATTCTGCAATTTTGTTTCTATAGTTTGGAAATGAAGCAACCCTGGCTGGTTTGCTTGGAGATTGAGTTTAGTTACCATAGTCAAATCTCCCTTTCCTAGACAGACCCTGTTTAGCAAATCCCTGCCTGCAGAAGGGTTCAACCTCCCCATCCACCCACCTTTCCTCATTCCTGGGACATTTTTTGTAGTGCTTAGTGATCACCCTTACATTCTTACTATGTAAGCTCTCGATTCAGTAAACCCATGCTTTATTTAAAGCAGTCAGGTAAATCCCATTGACTTCAGAATGAAAGAAAGAAATGGGATGGCAGTATTCTTGCACATACTGTTAAGTGATCTGCTGAACTGTGGCCTATCGCCCGTAGGATAATCCACAATCAGCTCACATGTTGTTAAACACAATTGTCTTTGTCTACACTTTGTTCCAAGTGATGCTTGAAATTGTGTTATTTAAAACGTGCTCATTAATACTTTTTATCCCACCACTCATTTTCCCAGGAAAGAAATCTGAAAGGTAGATCTAGATGAAGAAAACAGGTCACACTTTAAAATTTATTAGCTAAGGGAAATCTGAGGTTTGTGGTGGTCAGCTAATTTATTTTAAAATATGATTTATTTGATATATAATAATAGTTACAAAACCCTATTTAAAAGTGCACATGGGTTTTGTCCCTGGGCACTCAACCTAGGCTCTTCCTCCTCCTCCTCCTCCACTCATTTTCTCCCTGATGTTTGTAATGAAAGACTTACCTCTGGAGCTGATGTCTCAAGAGGAGCGGAGGAGTATATCTACCCTACGGGGGTACAGAGGCACAATTGTGGCACTGCAGCTGAGCCCCTCTAGTGCAGATGTTTCCCACATCGATAGAAAGAGGCTTTCCATTGCTGTAGTAAATCTACCTCTCCAAAGTCCAGTGACCTAAGTGTGTCTACGGTGGTGGTTACACTGACCTAGCTATGTAGTTATGAGGAATGTAGCTAGGTCAACTGATGTTTTAGTGTATAGACAGCCTTGGGCAGGTACCAGTCCCTTTTACTTGCCTGGATACTGAATAAGGGCTGTGATGGTCTAACCCATAATAAGTTGGATTCTAAGCATATGCCTGGGGTGCACCCCAAGCAAAGGGGGACAGTCTCAAAGCTTGGGCTCCAGGCCAAATGGGAATATTTATACAGCTATTTTTTTTTGCCTACTAGCACAAACCCTCATGACCTCAATCTGTTGACATGGAACCTGAGACTTGTTGCTGTGGATTTTTCTGTTCTGTTCTGTTTTGTATTGCAAGTGTGCATTTACATTTCAGATGGACTATAACAGCAGGGGCAGACATACCACACTAGATACAAAAATTGTGTTTTCTGTGAAAATTCTTACTAACAAAGAAAAGGAAACAGAAATGCAGAAAACTGTACAAAATGAAATCCACGTGGTTTAAAATTGAAATGTTTTAACTGAGGTGGAGTTTTTTTTAGTTGAAATCAGGACAGAGATTCATTCTGGTCCCCTAAGTCTGTGCTACTTAAACTTCTCAGCTATTAAAGTTCTGAATAAGTTGCTACTTCTGTGCTTTCACTCAGGCCTGTTGACCAGGGGTGGAGTGGGAGAAAGGAGGCAGCTGCTCTGAGGCCTGGCCATTTAAAAGGGCCCAGGGCTGTCAGCTGCCCCCACCTATTCTTAGCAGCAGCGGCAACTGGAGCCCTGAGCCTTCTAAATTGTTGCTGGGCCCCCTGGTGGTGTGCTCTGGGCAGAGCTAAGGACTGGTGTGCGGAAGGTGGGGGACGTGGCACCGTACAGATGGTGCTGAGGGCAGGCTGCCCAAGCCCCTCTCATTTCTGGAGGGTGAAGTTGTCCCACTCCACCTTGCCCAGAGCACGTCAGTGTTATTTTTGTAACCAAATTTGTTTGCTAAGGAAGCCTGGGTTCATTCTGTTTCATTAAAATACAGCTATCTTTCTCAATGCTGTGCAAGAAAATACGATGACCACAGCTCATTCTTTGTCAATCTGTGACCTACTTGATTATCCTTTTGTCAAGTACTTCTCCTTATGTTGGCACATAGTTTTGTGGGCTTTTTTTGTTTTGTTTTTTAAAGATGAGGATGCCATCTTTATAGTCACCACAGCTAGCATAGAAAGTGAGCACTGGCAAGTCTGAGAGCTTCTGCACAGCACCAGTCTGTCAACCTGCTCTGTGAAGAGCACCATATTGTACTAAGCAAGGGGAAAATTAAAAACAACCAAAAAAAAAGAGCAGGGCACAGAGCTAGGTTCCTTTTTCCAAGATCAGCTGCTCTCCTTCAATGTCAGCATCTCACCCTTATGAATAACAATCATTACAGTGGTAAGCCAGTGTGTCTGCTGAAGAAACTCTTCTCTTTAGATATAAGCAAAGCAGGGAAAAAATACATTAAGCCCCTGTGCCTTTAAAGTTCTAAATTCCTTCAAACTTGGTTAATCATGGAAACTAGTCTGGAATGTCTCTATTTTGGGTGATTACATTTGCACTGATTGACACACAGAATCCCTTCATCTAGGCTACGAACCAGCTATGTGACATGATAATTCCTTATGAGCGGCTCACAGGAATACTGATGAGTGGCTAAGAAATTCAACAGCTCCCTCCTTCTGTATTTTTACCTCGTAATGACCTATTTGTATTAAATGAGTTCCCCATCAGTGCTGCTTCAGGCCCAGGACTTATCAACAAGCTTGGTCAAAATTTTGCCATACAATTTCCCCCATCAGAAACCCCCCTCTCTGTGCTGCAAAAAATAATTTCACTGTCCATATTGCTTCTGTGCAATGAAATATCTGAAAAGCAGTAGGTCTTTAAAATTAAAGAATAAATAATTACACTGATTTATTCACAGAAAGAAAGCCTGTTGTGCTCACACTGCATCAGCCAATGACACATATCACAGCATATAGGATACTGTCACATTCAAGTTTTGTATATAAATGTCAACCTTGCTATTTACTTTCAAACTAAAATATTAGCTGTATCATGCTGACAAAGTTCATAATAAAGAGAGCTGATTCATTTTTCCCCTGAAGGACAGGCAAAGGCAGCCATGAATTTCAACTGCATAAGATGAGTAGGTCTTTTCTTTGTAGTGGGAGACTTATTCCTTCATCTTAAACTTCCAATCCCAATTCCAATTCTCATTCATCTTAAATTTCCAATTCCCATTAAGCTTCCGATTGTAGTGGATATGGTCCATAAGCAAAACAGTAATGGAGATGGAAGCTAATTACGTAATATGAATTGCTTAGGTCAACACAGAAAATGCTTTTCTGCACAAAGAACAACCATGCCAATTACATTGGCCTATTTCGTGATGATTTTAATGTTCACTTGTTGCTCATCTCTATTATGTTTTTTTTTAAAAAACATTACACTGATCCTTTAAATATATTTAATGATTCTGGATTAAACAGCAGGAGTTGGCAAAATTGGGACTGACATACGAGGCTTGAAACAGTGCTTTTGTTAGGGTCTGTTTGACCTACTTAACCCTTCCGATAAGAAGTTTCTGTCCAATTAACAGAGAATGAGAGACAGGTAGAGAGAGAGAGAGAAAGCGGGAGGGGAATGTTCCAACCTTATCAAATTAGAGAAAGAAAGTAGCAGAAACTATCCAAAGAGGGCAGAGGAAGAAATTAACAATAATGAGACCTACTGTGCTGTTTTGTTTTTTTTTACTGATCTCCCCACTGACATTAAAAATTGAGGGCACAATGGCTGCATCTACACTAACAAGTTCTTTTGAAAGACTATTCAAAAGAAGGGGAGTCTTTTGAAAGAGCCCATGGAGTGTCTATACACAAGAAGCATTCTTTCAAAAGTAAATCAAAAGACTGTGGTGCTCCTTTGAAATTGCTCTTCCTTTCCTGTTTCAGCAAAAGCACCCCCTTTCGAAAGCTTCTTTCAAAAAAAATGTGTGTAGACACTCTGCTGGGCCCTTCTTTCGAAAGAACAGTCTTCATTTTTTATCCCTGGCCTGTTCTTTGGAAACAGAGGGGGTTGTGTGCACGCTGTCTTTCAAAAGAGCAGATCACGCTTTTGATCTGCTTTCTTGTGTGTGGACACACTCTTTTGAAAGAAGTTCTTTCCGAAGAGATCTTCTGGAAGAACTTCTTTAGAAAGATCTCTGTAGTGTAGACATAGCCAATACGTCTCATTATATATACTTCACATTTTTGTTACCTCTCCAATGCCTGGATCTCAAAGCAGTTTACAGACTGCTTAAATCTCACACTATCATTGTGAGGTAAGTGGAATATTTGGCAAATGAGTAAATAGTCAAAGAGGGCACAAACTAAAAAAATTCCAAGCCTAGAAGTCTTAGATTAGGCCTCCAAGTCATACATAAAGACCTACATAAATGGGCAGATTTTTGAAAGTCTGTTTTTCACAGCGTCTATTGACTTCACCTGGGAAGTGCAGTTGTTCAGCACTGCAAACCAAATTAGCTAGTATAATGTTTAAATATGGTTTTAAGTAGTGAAATTTTGGCCCCAAGTTAAAAAAAAACCAAACATTAGCCTATGGACTGAATGCTCAAAAACAGTTAGATGCTTAAGTCCAGTGGTCCTGGAACAATTTTTTATAGTGGAGGTGCTGAAGGCAGCAACCATGTATAGTGAACTGATATCCAGCAACCTGGGAGCCGCTCAGCCATGGCGCAAGGATCCGCTCTGGGCAGGGCGCTGTGCTGCACAAAGAGCCGCTCTGGACAGCCCAGTGTCACTCTGGAAAGGAGAGAGGAGGAGCCACCGGCTGCGATGGAATGCTGGTTAATAGAGAAGTCCAGCTATTTGAATGCTGGTTAAAAGGAGTTTACGGTATTTTGTTTGTTATAACTACTGCAAGCCAGAGGTTGAGTAGCACCCTAGTTGCAGCACCTATCCCTCAGTTCCAATTTTGGCACCAGTGTGATGAAGAAAACTCTTACCAAACCCTGTAGTTGGTTAAACTCACTTACCACCTAAGTTTTTGCAGCAAAAGTCCCCAGTGTAATCATAAAGCAGGGGAAGACAGGCATTTCTCTGAAGCCTACTTCCCATGTGTAGCCTGATCCTGCAGATCTGTTCAGAGCATGCCTACTTGATCATACCCCTCAGGGGCCATTTCTACACATGCACAATCTTCTGGAAGAGTGGTACCTTCTTCCAGAACATCAGTGGAGTGCCTACACATGAAAGGCGCTCTTCTGAATTTCTTCCGGAAGAAGGCGCCTCATCTCCCAGATTTGGTACTTTGCTGCATAACCAGGAAGAGCATCTTCTTCCAGAAGATTCTTCTGCCAGAAGGCATGTGTAGATGCTCGCGGACTGCACCAGGTGGCCTCAGCGGGGCTCTGTGGTCTCTGGGTCCTGCATCTTTTAAAGCCACAAGGACCCAGAGACCCTGTGACAGGAAGCTGTGAGTGTGGAAGCAGGCAGCATGTGCAGGGCTGCCAGCAACACTCCATCAGGGCCCTGCACCAGGCACTGAGCCAGCCAGATGGCCAGCAGGCCAGCACCCAGCACCCTCCAGGGCAGCCCCGAGAACCCAGACAAGGACAGTCAGGACCCCAACCAGGCTCCCAAATGGAGGATCCCCTCCTGGACAGAACCAGAGCTCCAGGACCTCCTGGGGTTCTGGTGTGATGAGGGTGTCCTCTGTGACACCAGCAGGCACCACTGCTGTGCCCCCATATTTGCATAGCTTGCCCAGAGCCTGGCTGCCCAAGGCCACCCCTCCTGGACTCCTGAGCAGGTCCAATGTAAAGTGAAGGAGCTGTTCCAGGGATACAGGTGGGCCCGAGACAGTGTCTGCAGGTCTGGCCATGCCCCAGCCAGCTACCCCTTCTTCCGGCAGCTGCAGAACCTCCTGGGAGGGGACAACACATCACCACCCCAGGTCACCATTGAGATGGCTGCACCAGAGCCCCCTGCTGCAATGGGGTGGAAGGAGGGCCCTCCCACCATGGATGTCCCATACGGTGGGGAGTCGTCCTATGGCTCCCTGGTGATAGAGCTGCCGTCTGCCACCAGCAGCCAGGCCACCTCCAGCTGGGCATCACCCGACCTGTTCGAGAACACCTCAGGTAAGTGCATGCCATGGCACATCCCTGGGAGGGTGGGGCACACCCGGGATCTGATGCAATTCTCCAACCCCATATGGCCCATTCCAGAATGGGGCCTGGGGCCACAGCCACACCTGTGGGTGACATCCAGCATCCTCCCCGCTGAAGAGCCACATGAGAGCACTGGAGCCCCTTGGGTAGCACGAATGTGCTCAGCCCATCTGCATCCCTCGGTAGGCTCCCCCTCTACAACCAAACCCCCCATGGCCTCCCAGCCTGTTCCCGGGGGGGCCACCACAGACAGCACCACTGCCCCAGACATCGTGCCCCAGGTGCCAGTATGGTGAGCATGCAGGAGCCTGCATGGTGGCAATCCCTAGGGCACAGTTGTCCCATGGGTCCAGGGTGGGGGTAGCCACCCAGGGGAGCCAGGGTCATGGCACCCAGGGTCCAGATGTGGCACTGACTCCCCCCGCCCCTGTCTTACAGTGGTGCCATCCAAGGGGAGAGAGAGCTGGACAAGGAGCCCGGGCCCGTCAGCCCTGTCCAGGTCGGAGAAGCCAGCAGCCCCACAACTGGGCCTGGACCAGCCTCAGCTCCCACAGCACAGTGGACAAGGAGCCAAGGGGCTTGACACCAAGGTCACAAGGATGAGGCCATGGCCTACACAGCCGCCCTCAGCTATCAGAATGCCCTGGAGGAGACGTGGCTGTCCCTCGATAAGGCTGAACTAAATTGACAGTGGGACATGTGGTGTGAGGTGGTAGGGATGCTCTGCACTGTGTGCGGGGCCCTGGCCAACCTATGCACACCTGCCACTGCTTCAGCACGTGGCTGACGTCTCTCACGACCTGCAAGGGAATGAGAGTGGGCACACTCATGGATGTGTGCAGGGGTGTCCCTGCCCCATTCGTTGGCCCCACCCTCCCTGGCTACAGGGCTCTCAACCCCCATTGAAGCACCCCTCCAGCAGTGGGTGAGTGTTGGTCCCCCTGGGCTACACTTATCCAACCCCAAGTCCAGCCCTCCATCTCCACAGTCCCCAGCTGGGGTGGGGTGGGGGCAGGGCTTACCTCTAGTACGACAGCCCCAGTGGTGGACGTGCCCACCCAGAACTGCTGCCCGATGGACTGGTAGCTCTCCGGTGTGGAGAATTTCCATATAGTGATGGCCATGCACTTCTCCACGGAGAGGGCCAGCCTCATCCAGGTGTTCTGGCATCAGAGCATGGGGGCGAGCCATCTCCAGAAAGGTCTCCTTCTTCATCTGAAGATTCTGCAGCCAGAGGTCTTTGTCCCACACCCCCATGACAACCCTGTCCCACCAGTGGCATGGATCCAGGGGGCTGGCAGGAGCAATGTGGGGTCAGGACTCATGGGCTTGGGTCTCCATCACCACAGGAGGCCAAGGAAGGTGGCCAGGAGGGTGGCCAGCCTACAGGTCAGAGCAACGCTGCTGGCCTGCAGCTGCTGGGGGTCCATGCCTGCTGGTTGGGACAGTCAAGACAGGGACCTGGGTCGGCCTTGCTGCAAGGAGCACGGCAGGCATCAGCACCTTGTGCAGGGAGGGTCTGTTTGGGTGGGGCCCTTTAAAGGGCAGCGTGGCCCGCTGCCCCGGAACAGCTCTCTGGCCATGTGACCCCATCCACAACTTTTCCTGCCCTGTTCTTCCAAAACAGAGTCTGTGCATGTGTAGACATGCTCTTCCAGAAGGCTCTTTCGGACTGCATTTAACATGTAGATGCGATCTTCCGGAAGACGATTCTCCAGAAGCTGTCTTTCCAGAGGATCATCTGCCAGAAGATTGTGCATGTGTGGAAGTGGCCAGGAATACTACTACAGGAGGTGGTGGAAAGAAGACATCTCTCAGAATTTTAACCCATGTGGGGAGGGTACACACCTGAGGTGTGAGATATCCCTGTTCAATAACCACTTCTGCCTGAGGAGGAGATGGGAGCTGAACAGGCATCTGTGATCGCTCAGCTACTTTCTTTACCTATTGGGCTAACAGATACTCTAACTGGGGGCTCCCTCAGTCTATGGGCAGGTCTACAGTACCCTGGAAGATCAACCCCCTTGGGATCAAACCTCCAGGGTTTAATTTTGCACATCTAGTACAGATGAGTGAAATTGACCTCTCAGGGGTTGCAATCAACATTGTGAGATGTGAGGAATAAGGAAGGTGGATGGGAGAAACTCTCCTGTTGGCCTTCCCCTGTGTAGACAGCCAAGTTAGCCAAGTGCAGATATGTGAGTTTTAGCTACGCAAGTTAGCTAGAATTGGCCATCTGCAGTTGACTCTCTTAGTCCAGTGCAGACGTAGCCTAAGCCTCATGTAGCATGACAAGTCACAAATTTTAATTCTCGCAAACTTGCACAAAAGCTGCTCATAACAACTATTTCCACAAATGAAGTTAAGGAAAACAAAGGAAACTTTTAGAGAACAGTCTCTTCTGCTTGTATTCTAATTAGTTGGAAGAGTACTGAGGTCATAAGAACATAATTAATTAAATGAGCCCAAGGTGAGTCAAAGCACATATAGAGAAATTCACTTCATTCACTGCAGTTTAGATCAACAACCTATGTTGAATTAATGCTTATTTTCCATTTACTGATGTGGCAAAATATGGTGTGCTTTAAATAAGGAATGAGACAGGCCAAGGCGTAAATAACAATGTATTGTTTCACTTTCAAGCTCATTCAGATTTCTGGCCTCAATCCATGCGTGGAATCTTACTGCAGATCAAGGACAAGTAGATGACCGATACTCTGCGGTTAGGCAGTCAGAGAGGTCTGTGTCTCATTTACTCTGTGGATCTGTATCTCATTTACTCTGTGGATCCTTTCCACCTATCAGGAAGTTTATGTCAATATTTATTATATATTATATTCAACCCTATTTCTAGGCTTTACGCTATCAGAGCTGTTTCCTTCCTTGATGCTTTTCTATGTAGTTTCTCTCAAAGCTGTTTTTTCAGTCCTGTCCTATCCCTTCCCAGGACCTGCTCAGTCTCTGTAAAGATGTCTCCACATACTCCACCTACTTTGGTGGTAGGATACACCAGCAAGGTATGGACTTTCAGAGCCTTCTCTCTGTTACTGAGCTGCCTCTCCATCCCAAAAGCTTAATTTCCCCTCTGTCCTATCGTGAAAACGGTTCAGAACCTAAATGTTTCTCCTTTTACCCCCTACTCCATCTTTCCTCTGCATAAGACTATATCCCCTTTTTATATGAGAGAGGATCTGGACTTTGACTCTTTGGAACTAAAGTGAGCCAATGTAAAGCAGATGACTCAGGCACCTCACCCTGTGCATGACAAAGAAAATAAAATGCTACAGCCCAGGCTCAAATCAAAGAGCCTGTAGTGTTTGAGGAGACAAAAGTATGCTGTATCCCATTCCATGGCTAATCAACTTGGGCACTGTTTTCTACTCTTATCTCAATGGGATCCCCCTGGGTTCACACTACTGTTTGAGCTCTAATGTTGATAAATGCACCCAATTTCCCCCATCCCAACACCCATACAGTGCCTGTTCTTTTTTCCCAGTTGAGATTTTTCGACTAAATTTTCCAATCAGCTCTAGTAGTCTCTGTTCAGGATTGATTAAAGCACATCCAAGATACCTGCTGAGCCACTCACCTGGGTTTCCCTCCCACATAGTCTTTTATCTTACTCCCCTGTGCTTACAGTTGGAACTGTGTGCTTTAAAATAATAAAGATAAACACAACAGGGTGCATGGAAACGTCCCTGTTGGAGAGAAGCTGAGAGAAGGGCACTTAGGACATGTCTGTGGAGGAGCAAGAACAGAGATTTCTCTGTATTTGTACATTTCCCTTTCATGGAGGAGCAAACTGCTCTACAACCTCTTTGGAAAGATATTGTCCGGTGGTCTTTTTCTGCAGTTCAGCATTCAAGTACATCTGCCAACACCCCATTTGTTAATCATAGAGTCATAGAACACTAGAACTGGAAGGGACCTCAAGAGGTCATCAGCAGGACCAGGCACCATCTAGAAGTTTATCTAACCTATTCTTAAATATCTCCAGTGATGGAGATTCCACAACTTCCCTAGAGCTACGTCTACACGTGAAGCCTACATTAAATAGCTTATTTCAATGTAGCGACATCGAAATAGGCTATTTCGATGAATAACATCTACATGTCCTCCAGGGCTGGCAACGTCGACGTTCAACATCGACGTTGGGCAGCACCACATCGAAATAGGCACTGCGAGGGAACGTCTACATGCCAAAGTAGCACACATCAAAATAAGGGTGCCAGGAACAGCTGCAGACAGGGTCACAGGGCAGACTCAACAGCAAGCCGCTCCCTTAAAGGGCCCCTCCCAGACACAGTTGCACTAAACAACACAAGATCCACAGAGCCGACAACTGGTTGCCGACCCTGTGCTTGCAGCATGGATCCCCAGCTGCAGCAGCAGCAGCCAGAAGCCCTGGGCTAATGGCTGCTGCACACAGTGACCATAGAGCCCCGCAGGGGCTGGAGAGAGCGTCTCTCAACCTCTCAGCTGATGGCCACCATGGCAGACCCCGCTATTTCGATGTTGCGGGACACGGATCGTCTACACATGCCCTACTTCGACGTTCAATTTCGAAGTAGGGCGCTATTCCCATCCCCTCATGGGGTTAGCGGCTTCGACATCTCGCCGCCTAACGGCGATGTTACCATCAAAATAGCGCCCAACACGTGTAGCCGTGACGGGCGCTATTTCGAAGTTAGTGCCGCTACTTCGAAGTAGCATGCGCGTGTAGACACGGCTTAGGTGATTTATTCCAGTGTTTAACCATTCTCTTAATTCCAGAGTATTTAGGAATTTTGCCTTTCCTAAAGTGTCTAACATGTCACCAGTTCTGGGCACAGTATGCATCAGGACCTGTGACAGCACTAAGCTTCCTCTAATCAACCCAACACTTTATGGTCCCATCCTCTTTGGGAACCATAGCCACTGGAAAAGCCCAGGGATTCAGACTCTAATTATGCTAATGTTTGATTTCTCCTTACAAATGTACTCCAGCATTTTGAGTATATTCAAGAGTGCTCTGCTGGGTGCAAGCTGCAGTCCTTCAGGGTTAATTTTATGGACTATTCTGTGAGCCAAGCCTGGCCTCTTGGAAAATATGTGCTGGTGACTTTCCAGCATAGCCATAATCTGCCTTTTCAGTTAGGGTTAACCCTTTAAAAAGTCCGTGCTCACTAGTGGGCTCTAACTCTTGCATTCAGTGTTTGAATCAAGCAGAGGGAATGTCTTAAAATGCTGCTGTATCAATATCATGTTCAAAATGGTTTCATGGTTGTGATACATTTTTAATCTGTTGAAATGCACTTTTTAAAGTTCTGTTATGTGAGGACTTTATACTTTGTAGGTAACACCATTAACCCTTTCTACATTGTCAAAAGGTGTCTCCCAGGAGGGATCTGTGAAACCTTTTTTAACACAGGCCCTTTAAACAGATCATAGCATCATTAACACCCCATCACTAAACACCTATGTAGCTTTACCTGACAACCGCAAGTGTAAAATAGTCATTCTCTGCTGATTACTCTCATAACCTTTCAAATGTGATCAAATGTACTTTGATGCAATCTGACTCCCCATAAAATGAACACAGGTTGTGCCAGCTATATGACCCCTAAGGAAGGCTACCCATGGGCTGAGGGTTCTGGCCCTGCTTTTCCAGATTTTCAACCTTACACTGTCTGTTCCATCTCCCTTTTTTCGACTACTGCTACCTGTTTTCACTTGTGTTCCTCCTGCTTTGTAGCACCCCCCTTTCTTTTGCCCCTGCTTCTTTCTCTTTGGCTCTCCTCACTACTTCTAACTCTCTGGTCCTCACTGCTACTGCCAGCGTTTGGATTTCTATCTTGGACAGGTCTAACTGTAGCACTTCTCACGGGGAATTGTGCCAGGCTGGTTTCCTAAGCCTGCATTTCCCTCCCACCTCCCCACTGCTATGGCCTTAGGCACTCTTGGTGGCTTAATCAGCTCTTCATGATCCTTAAATTCTCTAAGTAGAGATTTCATACCTTCCGTAATGTTGTCTGTGGTGTTCAAGCCAAGGCCTATACACAGTTTTTTCTAACTGGGATCTGCTGATCACGTATGTTTAATATACTTCTTTTCTTTTCTTTGCTTTTGTTTAATCAAAGTAAACAGAAAATAAGCCATAATCTTTTTGTTTACTGCTTTTGAATCTCTCAGTATCTATTTTCTCTGGCAGACAAGTGCCTAGAGCGTGAACCAGTAAGTGGGGAGTAATATTCGGCTGTTTGTGCCATCATGGTGCTCCCTGGGACTATACAGGGTTGTGCGGCACCTCACCACATGCTCTTAGCATAAGGAAGCCTTGTCTGTGATTGTAATGGATTAGCTCCCCTACTCCACTGGCCACAGGCAAAAAAGCACTCCACTCAAGCCTGTGCAGGGAATGCACTTTCTTCGCTGCAATAAAGGAGTTCTGGCCCTGCTCCAGTGAACACTTCCACAGCATGCAGAGTCACTGCTTCCAAAGGACAAGACAGCCAACTTTACCAGTGACACGTCATGTAACTGCTCTGCTTAACACACAGCACTTAAATATCAAAACAAAAAGCAGTCAAGTAGCACTTTAAAGACTAGCAAAATAGTTTATTAGGTGAGCTTTCGTGGGACAGACCCACTTCTTCAGACCATAGCCAGACCAGAACTATTCAGCATTTAAATATGTTTATACTGAAAACTAGTAAACATTTATTTACCAATTTAGAGATTCAAGTGCTAGCAAGCAGAACTGGAAACAAAATGGTGCTAGATTGAATAAAATCATAACATGCGTTCTATAATCTAGTCTTACTTAACGAGATATTTTCATATCTTAGAGAACAGTGTCCACACCAACCTCTTCCAGCATTTTATGTCACAGTTTGGCTAAGACTCCTCTGTTCATAAAACACACTATTAATCTATCACCTCGCTGAAAAATCCAGAGGGTTCTTTTGCATCCCCTGATAAATCACAACAATCTGTGGTCTTCACTTGCAAACAATGGTCCCCCTTGCTGTTTATTTCCTCTCTCAAAGATTTCATAATCTCTTGATTAGCCATTGGTTTAGTATGAGAAAAGCATGCACTGAGAGATATACCACATGTGACCAGACATTAGATAAGTACCTGGGACTATGTGCTGGAGAGGAAATTACCTCAAGAAATGTCCCCTCATGGCTGCCTGTCTTAGAACATAATTTTAAGAACATACATATAATGATTTAAATATTATTTATACATACATTTTGTAATGATGATGTCACCAGCGGGCTACTAGCTCTCAGCAGAGTCCTCACTCACCACTCCTTAGTGTATTTTTGTGCCTATATCTGACTAGAGGAAACTTGTAAAACTTTATGAAACCCCGTGCCCTCTACCAGATGGCACCAATAGCTTCCTGTGTCACAGGCATCCTTATGGCTAATAAATCCACTTTCATACATCCTAAAAGGCACAAAGGTATGTTCTAGGCAATGACCATCCTTCCTTGGGTTTAAAGCACCAACACTTCAGGAACAACACTGATAGCCTTTTTAAAAAAACTCATAATGCCTGAAGAGAAGTCGCTCTGTTATTATAACTTACAGTGCTTTTCCAGTTCTAGGGATTTGAAATATCTGTTTGTTTCACTGTAGAGCACGAGTACACATGATAACTCATCCAGGAAAGACTTAAAGGAAAATATTGAGCTACTCTGTGTCTTTATTTTTAAAAGCACTCTAATCTCTTAATAAGAGTTGGGAGGTGCTACCAGGTTTGCTCCAGTCCCTTTTCCCTTTTTATAGATAGTACAGTGCTGTGCATATAGATCCATTTTATGGGCCCACTGTTCACCTTCCCTGAAACAGGACTGAAAGCCCTTCAATAAATAGATTAAAAGGTTATCTAACTTTACTATTGCTCCTATAAGTATCTTTGTTTTGTCTGCTGAAACATTTTGTCATAACTTCCTAGAGCAATGACAGCCATGAATCATAATAAATGTCCCTAATTTTTGCACAGTGAGAATGTACCAGAGGGATCTTTACCCTCTTACTCAACAGATTAATAATGTCAAAACTGTGTTAAATCATAGTATTGGCTTTTCAGTGCTGATATCAATGAGTCTTGCCAATAAATTTATAATCTCAAATTTCTTTCTAGTTTATTTAGAGGAGTTGCATCAGAGATGGTAATAATAATAATAATAATAATAATAATAATAAACATCATCATCATCATCTTCATCATCACATACTTTCACAGCATGAGAGCTACGCGTGGCATGAAGGAACACAGATATACAAGAATCCCCACATTTCTAAAATATACTCAAAAATACATCTGAAGTGAAATCTGGGCAAATTATGGAGCAGAAGAGGAGGTTTAGTCCCATAATATATTGAGTTCATTTATATTTTTAAATGTTGGAGGTGAAAAGTGAATGAGAAATTAGAATTTTCCAGGAATCACTATAAATGGCCTTTTAGAGGTACTTTCTGAAAATATTTTTATATCAGAACATTGTAGAAAAGCAGACTTTTAGGAAGTGGCAACAGGTTCATATTTAATACAATTTTTAAGCACATGATGAATTTATACCATTGACTATTAAACAAAGACAACTGCGATGGAGTATATTGTTCTGGATGTGACAATTTAGTTAACAGGGTTTTCTGACAGGGATATAGAATGTCTCAACTTTGCTTGCTGATGTTTGATGTGTCTTTTAATTTAGTGAGATACAGCGGCTGTACTGTACTTTAAACACTCCTTTCATTCTGGACTATTTCATTGGCTTGATAGAGATTCCACATAAACAAAACTGGGGATAACGTTGTCCATTTTAAGTAGAAGGCTAAGACAAATTGAGACATTCTTCATTTTTGAGTCCTGTTAGCTGATAGTTGATCTATTTATCAGAAAAAAAGGACAGGGTAGACTTTATAGTTAGGGCTCTTCTAAATTCATCATCCATTTTGGTCAATTTGACAGATGCAGGATCTAAAGAAATAGTTAATTTAATGATTTCAGTTATTTAAATCTGAAATGTCATGTTGTTGTAATTGTGGGGACAATGGCCCATAAAGACTTGTGGGTGGTTGCAAGGTTATTCTACAGAGCGGTTGTAGTATGGCTACCCTTACTTCCATGCTGCTGGTGCTGCCTTCAAAGCTGGGCAGATGGAGAGTGACTGTTAATTGGAGCCCAGCTTTGAAGGCATGACCATTACTGAAGTATGGTATTACCTCCCTTACATCTGCACTGCTGCCAGAAGAGCTGGGCCATGAGACAGCAGTCACCACTCTCCAGCCATCCAGCTCTTCATGGTCTAGTATATGCTGCTTCTGGGGAGGTGCGCTGCCTTTAGATCTGGTCACACACCTGAGAGAAGCCACTCTCCAGACACACAGCTCTGAAGGCAGTGCGGAAGTAAGGGTGATAATGGAGTCCTACCAGTTGTGACCCCTCCTAAAATAACTTTGCAACCCCTTTGCAATTTCTTTTTGGGTCAGGATCCCCAGTCTGGGAAACACTGATATCCCACAAAATATGTGTAGAATAAGGTAAAAGAACACAAAAGTTCAGATTTCATGGGCAAAGACCAGATTTGACGGTCTGTGACACATTTTTCATGATAGTGATTGGTAGGACTCTATTTATAGTAGAGGCTTTATTCAGCGCAACTAAAACACTTCAATGAGAAGGGGATGTAAGGCAGCCAGCTTTTTAAAATTGGATCATTTTGTCTCATGATTATAATTCAAAATGATTTGGACAAATTGAAGGAGGATGAAATTCAATAAGTGCAAATGCAAAGTATCCTACTTACAAAGGAACAATCAATTCCACACATACAAAATGGAAAATGATTACTTGAGAAGAAGTTCCACAGAAAAAGATCTGGTGGTCATAGTGGACCACAACCTAAATATGAGTCAACAGCGTAACACTTGCAAAAAAAATCAAAAATCATTCTGAGATGTATTAACAGGTAAGCTGTAAGTAAGAAATGAGAATCAACTCTTCTGCTCTGCTCTGTTCTGCGCTCAATTGATTAGACTATGAGTGGAGTAGCGTACCCAGTTCTGAGAACCACATCTCAGGAGAGATGTAGACAAACTGTTTAGAGTCCTAAGAGCAATAAAATTGATTAATGCTCTAGAAAATAAGACCTGTGAAGGAAGATTGAAAAAATTGGGTTTGCTTAGTTTGGAAAAGAGAGAAAAATATTTTTCCTACTCTCTGATGTTAGGACAAGAAGCAAAGAACTTAAATAGAAGCAAGGGAGGTTTATACTGGACTTTAGAAAAATCTTCCTATCAGGGTAGACAGCTACTGGAATAAATTTCCTAGAGAAGTGGTGGATTCTCCATCACAGAACATTTTAAAGAGCAGGTTAGCCAAACACCTGTCAAGGGTGATCTAGATGGTGAGTGCAGGGGACTGGACTCGATGACCTCTCAAGGTCTCCTTCAGTCCTTTGATTGCATGATTCTATCAGAGATCTGTGAGGCATGGAAAATAAAAGACAATGGTAGAAGAATACACTGTGTCAGAGAAATTCAGACTTCAAGAGGAAGTCAAAAGCCCTCAGTAAGTGTGAAAGCTATGGGAAACCTGGGAAATTCACATCTGCTACCACGAGCTTACTGTATACAAAACTCACATTCAGGTTTGGCAGAGGAAGACTCTGAAGAAGGCAACTCCCAATAATTCCCTAGTAGTGTAATACTGTATTATAGGAAATTCCTTCCTGCATTTTTAGGATAGGGTCAGAGGGTCTAAAGCCTATATGCTGCCTATATATTTTGTAAATTTTAACCTAAATACATCAGCAATAATAGACAAGTCCTCAAAAGAAAATAAAAGTGAATCAAGGCTTGATGTGCTTTGAAACTTGTCAAGAGTAACAAGAAAAGTTCCAATCAGCAAACAACAACAAATAATTGAATAAAACTGAGTCAATAATTTATGCTCTCAGAAAACAAAGAGACACTGATCTGATTCTACACCAAAACTAAGAAGGCACAAATTGGATTTAACCAGGAAATTTCAGGAAATTGATATTGATCAAAACTATAAGACTTGGACAAACCAATTATATGCATATTAAAGGGGAAAAAATTAAACAAACCCAGCCATGCAACAATTAGTGTACAGAGAAATAATAAAAGTGAACTCCAGCAGAGGTTTCCCACTTGATCCTCACCGGTGCAGTCTTAATGTCCAAACCAGCCAAATGTTTTTCAGTGTAATACATTCCAAACAAATGTACCATTGAAAGTTGCTCATATAACATCCTTTTGGTAGTTTCAATAAATAAAAACTGACATCTATTTTAATACCCAGCCCTGATTGTCATGGGAATTAATTTACGTGATTTTCTCTTCTGAATGGAATCTTTCACCGAAACCTAGTCTCAAAACTTGTTTATGATGCACAGCTTGAGAAAACCTATAGTATAAGCTCTGGCAAACAAATTATTTTTCTTAAAGATTTTCGTGTTGGAAATATGTACAGCTTACTTAAGTAAAATCAATGATGTGATGAGAAAGCAGGCAAAGCAGAAGAGAAAGCACTGAAAGATCTATAGGCCCAAAAGACATCAGCATTTGGTGAGTCAAACCGGCTAAGCCTCCAAACACATATGTCCTTCTAGAAGTATATGAAAAGTTCTGAGCCAGACTACACAAGTTTGGAGCCACTGAAGAAACATTTCACCTGCTTGTGAAGTTTAACAGTTTT
Source organism: Carettochelys insculpta (assembly GCF_033958435.1). Classification (NCBI taxonomy): domain Eukaryota; kingdom Metazoa; phylum Chordata; order Testudines; family Carettochelyidae; genus Carettochelys; species Carettochelys insculpta. Next base: position 114,837,434 of record NC_134137.1, read on the forward strand.
CTTCTTCACCTGCCCCCAGATCCTGCAGGTGGTTTGGAGGCTAGAGATGTCTGTGGAAGGCTGTTCCATGTTTGAGGTTGGAATAGGATAGGGTTATGAGTGCATCTGATACTGCCCTACCTTGTACCTTCATCTTGGGTTATCCTTACCCCAAGGTCTGTGTGCAGAAGGGACTAGTGCCATAAATCTTTCTTCGTGTGTATATGTGAAGAGTCAGCTGTCTCCAAAGTCCTCTTTCCTCCCTAGACAGCATAATGTTATAGGTCAGTGGAAGAACTTGTGCAGAAAACTAGGAGGCTGTCAAGTCTCAAAGGCATTCAGAATCCTCTGCCCATAATGACTTCAAGAAATCCTCCAATTAGCTAATTCAGTCTGAGGGGAACCGTGAATTGAGAAGGAGTTTATCACTAATGGAAATGTACTTCCAGGATATGGAAATAGTGGGAAGAATGCACTGGACTCACTGGAGTCATTGGAAAGGTAAAGGTTTTATGTACATGTAACCCCAGAAGCACTTAGACCACGTGCTCAGGAGGGTGAAGTTTTTGCTCGACAGCCTTGGCTGAGAGCCAGCTCGCCTTTAGCTCATGTAGGCTTTAGTCCCTGTGCTCACAGGTTCATTCCTTCCTGCCCACAACCCAGGTGCATTGGTGTTACAAGCAGGGGAGCATCTGGGTGAATTGCTGCTAGGTCTCAGAAGCTCGGGATGTGCTTCCTCAGCAGAGGGAAGTAACCCAGAGGCACTGAGACTACGTATGATGGAGAGTGTAGTCTCTGCTCTACAGCCCTGTTGCATTTCCCATTGGCCCTTAGCTGATGTGGTAGCTCACAGAGCTTTAGCCCCTATGGTCACATGTTCAGTTCCCTCTGCCAACATCCTGCGCCCATTAGCATTACACATAGATGCTGCTGGACCAATTTCAGATGGATTTGTACTTGGCACGGCTCAGCTGTGCCTGCATGGTGGCTCCTCATACTATGGCAGCCACATTGCTATTGATACCTATATTAGTGTGATAAGAACAAATATGCAGCAGAAATCTCACTTGGATCATGTACCATCTGAATAGGACCCTGTTTCTTCTTCAGGAGCTGATGGGCCTTCTTGCAACTTGAAATGCAATACATTGGGGGAAAAAAATCAAAACCAAAACCACCCACTCTATAGGATGCAGCACCCTTTCAGCACATTTTCCCACATGAGTGGCTGCGACCTTTCCTTCTGACCATTTTCATTCTCTGTAGCTCACGTCCTAGTAGTACCACAGTTTTTAGAGACAAGGGCACAGAGCTTCAGCTCAGGTATCAGTTTAGTTTAAAGAGTTAGAGGAATCGTATTTGAAATGACCAGCCTGAAAACACCATCCTGGCCACCACGGATGTAGAGGCCCTCTACACCAATATCCCATATGAAGATGAACTCCAAGCTGTTAGGAACATGATCCCTGATGAGACCATGTCACAAATGGTGGCAGAGCTTTGTGACTTTGTCCTCACGCACAACTATTTCAGATTTGAGGACAAATTATACCTTCAAATCAGTGGCACTGCTATGGGCACCCACATGGCCCCACAGTATGCCAACATTTTAATGGCTGACCTGAAACAACGTTTTTCTCAGTTCTCGTGCCCTAGCGCCCCTCCTCTACCTGCACTACATTGATGACATCTTCATCATCTGGACCCATGGGAAGGAGGCTCTTGAAGAGTTCCACTGTGATTTTAAGTTTCCACCCCACCATCAGCCTTAGCCTGGACCAGTCCACACAAGAAATTCACTTCCTGGACACTACTGTGCAGATAAGCAACAGTCACATAAATACCACCTTATACCGAAAACCCACGGACTGCTACGCTTATCTACACGCCTCCAGCTTCCATCCAGGACATACTACATGATACGTTGTATACAGCCAGGCACTAAGGTACAACCGTATTTGCTCTGACCCATCAGACAGAGACAAACATCTGTAAGACCTTTACCAAGCTTTCCTCGAACTACAATACCCACCTAAGGAAGTGAGGAAAGAGATTGACAGAGCCAGATGGGTACCCAGAAGCCACCCGCTACAAGACAGGCCTTGCAAGGAAAACAAGAGAACACCACTGACCATCACATACAGCCCCCACCTAAGGCCTCTCCAATGCATCATCAGTGATCTGCAACCCACCCTGAGCAGTGATCTTTCACTCTCACAGACTTTGGGAGGCAGCCTGTCTTTGCCTACAGACAGCCTGCCAACCTTAAACAAATCCTCACCAGCCACCGTAGGTCACAAAACAGTAACTCCAAGCCTGGAACCAATCCCTCCAACAAACCCCGCTGCCAACTCTGCTCGCATGTCTACACCAGTGATATCATCACAGGACCTAACACCAACCATACCATCAGGGGCTCCTTTACCTGCACATCTACTAATATAATATATGCCATCATGTGCCAGCAATGCCCCACTGCAATTTACATTGGCCAAACTGGACAGTCTCTCTGTAAAAGAATAAATGGACATAAATCAGACATCAGGAACGGTAATGTACAGAAGCCTGTGGGAGAACATTTCAATCTCCCTGGACACTCAGTAGCAGATTTAAGGGTGGCAGTCCTGAAACAAAGAAATTTCAAAAATCAAATGGAGAGAGAAATCTATGAGCTGCAATTTATTTGCAAATTTGACTCCATTAACCAAGGATTAAACAGAGACTGGGAGTGGCTCACACCTTACAAAAGGAGCTTCTCTGCCCCAGGTGTTAACAGCTCCACATTAGACTGAGAATGGGCCATAACCCCCACCCTCGCCCCCTCATCTGACCTGTTTTTTCCTCTCTTCATACATACTACTGGTAAAGTGCCTTTTCCACCCTGACAGAATAGACCTTGTCAGCTCTGGCCCTCCCTTTTTCTGGGACCCCACTTTTGAAATACCTCTCTGAAACCACCCCATCCCCTACTCATGCATCTGATGAAACAGGTCTTTGCCCACAAAAGCTTAGACTCCAAAATATCTGTTAGTTTATGAGGTGCCACAGGACTTCTTGTTGTTCTCAAAGACACAGACTAACACGGCTACTACCTCTCTGATACTTATTTGAAATCAGACACTTACAATAATTGTAGATGATCCTGATGCCCTTTTTTCCCTAGGGGAATCGTGTCAGGCAGAGGGCAGAAAGGAGAAATTTTAATTCTAATTTTAACTGTGATCAATTCTGGATAGTCAGAGAAATTGGATTAGTTAGATAATATAGAGCCATAACTGCTTTGGAGTTAAATAGTATATTCATGAAAAGTATAATAGACACAAGATCACCCAGTGTCTCCAATTATGAATTATGTAATTTTGCCTTTCTTTCCTATTTAGGTTTTACATATCTTCAGGCCAAATACATAATTGCATACGTTCCTCCAAGCAGAATTTAAGTTACTGTAATGGAGTATGTACATTCATGGAAATGATATAAAAAAGCACATAGCAGGGTTCAACCAGTCAGATAGCTCAAATGCCTCCACCTGTGATCTCAGTAATTTTGGACACAGGTGACTTATACTGTCATCTCCAGGAGTGTTCAGTCACAATGTGTTACCATTCAACTGAGGAGAAAATATGTGTTGAAGACTGAACTCAATAAAACTGTCTCATTTTATGCTTCATAATGAATTTATATGCTGCCTCATGAGTAACTTTTCATATGATAGGATATCTTTTTCATAGTTTGGGGAAGCTAAAATACTTCTGCTTCATTTTACAGCTTTTATCCAGCTGGCAAGCAATAAAATGCTTTAGTACATAAACAGGTATTACACCAGGGGTTCATCTACGCTAAGAACTGACTTTGAAGTTAGCAAATCAAAGTTAAATGTCTACACACTACTCCATTCCCAGGAATGGAGTAAGGACTTTGAAGCTGTGGCTACTTCAAAGTAGCCAGCAGAGAGTCTACAGACATCTTCTGTTACTTCAAAGTTAACTTCAAAGTAGAGGCCCAACTTCAAAATCCTTACTCCGTTCCCAGGAATGGAGTAGTGTGTAGACGCTCAACTTCAAAGTCTGTTACTTCGAAGTTGTACTTCCAAGTCAGCAACTTGGAAGTTATTTTTGTAGTGTAGACACAACCCAGGGCTTTTTTCTGTGGCAGCACAAACCACTACTGTGTACTGGCACCTCCTCACCAGGTTCCCACAGGTGGGGCTGCTGGTGGAGATCAGCGCCGCAGCTGTGAGGCTACCAGAGCCCCCGCCAGCCTGCAGCAGTGCAGGGGCTGGGAACTGCAGCCCTTGCCCACTCCGCAGTAGTATGGGGGCTGGGATGCTGCCATGGGGCTGGAAGCCAGAACCCCCATTTGCCCCAGAGCAGCAGAGGCCGGGATCAGAAGTCCCTGCTGGCCTTCTGTCAGTCCCAGCTGCTGGAACCCGGCAGGGAAGGGAGTGGGGTGGCAGGAGCAGAGCCTTTTTTTTGTTTTTGTGTTGTTTTACAAACAAAGTCCTGTAGGACACTATTTACATTCTTTAATGGAATTATTTCACACCTTGATGAAAACGAGTAGGGTCAATAAACTAGAGTTTGTTGATGTGTGTACTGATAAAAGTTTTTAATATTTGCAAAAAGCCATTTTTGTAAGTACCACTGTAATATTGTACCACAATTCTTCTGCACATCATTTATGATCACACAAACTCCCACATATACTGTGCACATATTTTGCCATTTAGAAATGCTTCTTGCATAAGCCAATGTCAAAATCCACCCACATTTCAAATTTAGTAGTAATGTGATTTCACTAAGGAAACCTGAAAGGAATCTAAAGAAACATTACATCCTGTAAAAAAAAAAAAAAAAGCACTCCATATACTGAAAACTTTCATAAAACCTTTTTTAGGGTTAGTTAAATGCCCTGGTATTCCAAAATGACAAGCTTTGAAGTGTGGACACAAGGGTTGTTTTTTTCCAGATTTTTTTTTCCCCGAAAAACAAAAACAATGTAGACAAGCCCAAAGAAAAAGAAGTGATGAAGTAAGGAGCCTAAACCGGGTCAATACTTTTCAGGTAAATGCCTCCCTCCTTACCCCAGTTCTCCAATATGTGTTACCTAATTACCAGGCCATAAAGTCATACTCACACTTTCTTGACCAGCAAATATTTATTATTCACAGAGAAGCATTCTGAAGAGGAGAGAATGAGATAGCCCCACTGACCCCAGAATACCCAATAGCCCATGGGGTAGGGTACTCACGTAGGGAGTGGGAGACTTGGCTTTAAATCCATGTACTATATTGGACAACATATGCCAAAGTTTCAATCAGCTAATGGATACAATACTCATACAAACATACCATGTCTGTGCCTGCTCCTACCAAAAACAACAGCAAAACAAAAACAAAAGACTAAAAACCTCCTCATATTAATGAGATAAGATCTAGTTGTCTTAATTCCCATTGTACTTGTTTAAATATAGCCTATGTTCTCCAAATACAGCTAACTTGCAAGTTTTAAAGGAGATATAACTCTATGGAAATTTGGAAAGGATAATGATAAACTGTTTTTAAGAAGAGGGAGACAAAGAAATGTTAGAAAAAAACCACGATAGTAAACTCTTCGATATCCAGCATCCATGTGACCAAGAGGTTTCCAGATAATCAAATATTCTGGATAATCAAGAGTACTCATGCTGGGATGGAGAGCAGAGGATCCTGCCAGCTGCACTCAGAGGCAGCACTGAGAGAGCTGACCCCTTCCTCCAAGGAGCAGGGGGTGGTCAGGGCGCTGCTCTCCCCCTGTGTGCACAAACCTCAGCCCTGACACTGCTTCTTTGCACTCGTGCCTGGTGTCCACTAACCAGATCTTCCTGGCTGTGAGTCATGCTGGTTATTCGAGTACACTGGTTAATCAAATATCACTTTAACAAGAGTTTACTGTATTATCTTTGATGACCTGTAATTCAAGACAGCAAATATCTTTCAAATTTTGCATTAATAATCTCCATTGCCTATAGACTAAATATGACACTTCTAAGACCAAACCAATTTTCAAACCAAAGTTGTCAAGAAATTACAATAAAGGAAACTGGTGTTAACTATAAATACAGGAAACTCACTGCTTCTCTAATACTCTGATGCAAATTCTTTTCTGGTACAACTCCACTGAAATCTACAACTTAGTTACACTTAGGGATAAAATAGATCTATTTCTCTTATAAAATTTAATACGTGAATACATTGTAACTTATATTGTTCTGTTCAGCCAACACCCAAATGTCAATCAATTAAGAAGAATTGAATATTTACAGTACTTTTCTCCTGTTATTTAAAAACATATCTTATCTTCCTTCAGCTTTCATTTTTTCAATTTATTTCCAAATTCTTCCTGTAAAGACACTTTGTTTCTTTGGTTTAAATTAGATTCCCCCACTTCAACCCCTTTGGTTGGTTGGCTGACCAAAATACATATTTTCAGCTGGATATTAATTTGTTGTTATTGTATCATTTTGCCATTGCCATTACTGCATTCTGTCATACAAGTGAATAAAAAGTGTATGTAGTTGAGGTTGACTTGTACTGTTGTTAAGATGTTTTTAATGCTATTTTTTCACACAAGGTTAGCTGTTCAGTAACCTTGATTATGCATCTGAAAGTCATGAAGCTATACATTATGATGAATGCAGAAGCGGAGGGAAGAAGACAGACTGAAAATTACTGCACTCAACAATTCTAAACAAAGTCAACAGTATCCTTTTGTTTATGACAGACATGACTTTTAATCTGAACTCTCAAAATGGCCTTTTAATGTTGAGTGCATTTTATGAATATTCTTGAAATTTCTCATATACATTCTTTAATGTCAGTTCGCACAGTCGTAACATTTGGTTCCACAAGCCACTATGACAGGAATGTTGGCCTGACACATTTTATTTTCTATGAGCTGTTTTTTTTTTATTCTTTCTGTGCAGACAGGGAAAGACAAACTGTCTTTTTTATCCGTTCTGACATATTACACTGGGTAATCCCTTTTTTAACAACTTCTACAAAAATCACTAATCTTCCATATATACCAAGTACACTATTTTCCCCAATTTTTTAGTGAAGTAATTATTTAGTAGACTTGGGAAGTCCCATGATTTTTAACACATTTATGTCAGTATTCATTTTGTGTTTTAATTCTCATACAAGCACAATATGTTCAAGACACATATCATACAAACAGGATTGGACTGCAACTTGTAGTACGTGCATTCCCAGCAGAATACCAGAGGCAAGTTACTGAATAAACCATTAACTGTTTTCTCCTCCCTGGAGCTGATGGATGGAGCAAGAGTGAATTGTTGGCTTCAACTCCTCAATGCACAGCTTAGCTGCCACAGGAAGCATCATAATTTATGCTGGTGCAGCAAACTGCTACTACCGTGCAGCGTATAGGGGCAGTATGGAGAAAACAATGCCTCAGAGATGTCTCCTGAGCTGGTACAGCTTCAATCTCACAATCCCTTCAGCAGCATGAATGATCACATACACTGAATGATTCTATTGGCCTGGGCTGAGGTGAATCATCAAAGATAATATTGCAATTGAGGAGAATCACAGACTGCAAGATGACGGACTATAAAACCTTTTCTAGTTTTATAGCTTATGTTTAGAAGGGGGGTTCTGCCACATCTCCTGGAAAATTATTAAACTATCCTGCAGATATCTATAAAAGTCATCTGATAATTTCTAAGGCAGTAAGCACTTCTCAATGTGAGTAAATGGAAATGTATGTAAAATATAGATCCCACCTGCAACTGTTACATTAACACAAGCATTTTGATAACATATCAACATTATTTGTAGTCTTGGTCATCTTGAAAGGATTGCAAACAAATTCCAACCCTGCTTTCACAATATTAACAAGAAGAATGCAAGTTTTGTACTGATCTACATTCCTCGAATGCATTGAGGAAAAGTAAGGAGGAGAAAGAAAGCAATGTTTTGCCCCAAAATGTATTTTTAAAATATAATCATCCAGATCACATAAGCTATGTCTACACTGGGATGCTACATCGAAATAGCTTATTTCGATGTAGCGAAATCAAAATAAGCTATTTCGACGAGTAGCGTCCACATGTCTTCCAGAGCTGGTGCCGTCGACGTTCAATGTCAACGTTGGACAGCACTACATCGAAGTAGGCGCTGCAGGGGAACATCTACACACCAAAGCGGTCCAAATCGAAATAAGGGTGCCAGGAACAGCTGCAGACAGGGTCACAGGGCGGACTAGCACTTCCAGGGCAACAGCAAGCCGCTCCCTTAAAGGGCCCCTCCCAGACACACTCAGCCTGCACAGCACGCTGTCTGCAGAGCCACAAGCACGCACACCCCATGGAAGCAGTATGGACCTCCAGCAGCAGCAGCAGCCAGAGGCCCACACACCCGCCCCTGGAGGACCAGTGACTGCCCTGCTCAGTGCCATGCAGGAGGCAGCTGACCATCTTTTATTTGAGGAAGATGAGCTGTCCTCGGGGGATGAGGAAGCAGCCCCAGACCTTGCTGCCCTCCCAGCCACCCTCCCCCGGACACGCCGCCGGCTGTGGAGATACCCCACAAGCATGGACTGGTGGGAGCGGCTGGTGCTCGGCGAGTGGGACAACGACCACTGGCTCCGGAACTTCCAATGAGCTGGCAGACGTTCCTGGAGCTCTGCCAGTGGCTCACCCCTGCCTTATGGCACCAGGATACCCCCATGCGACGTGCCCTCACTGTAGAGAAACGGGTCAGCATCGCTGTCTGGAAGCTGGCCACTCCAGACAGCTACCGATCCGTAAGGCAGCAGTTCAGCGTGGGCAAGGCCACCGTCAGGGCTGTCCTCACGGAGGTAAGAGGACCCGGGGTGGAGCCCGGGGGAGAGCCTTGGGGGGGAGCCCTGGAGGGGGAGCCCGGGGGGGGGAGGGCCAGACACACCCTGCACACCCCTCACCTGTGCTCTCTCATGTCCTTCCCATGCAGGTCATCCGCGCAATCAATGCCCTGCTCCTCCACAGGCTCATGCAGCTTGGGGACCCAGATGCTGCCATCGCGGGGTTTGCCAGCCTGGGCTTCCCAAATTGTTTTGGGGCTCTGGATGGGACACATATCCCCATCCGTGCCCCAGAGCACAGCAGAGGACGCTTCCTCAATAGGAAGGGCTACCATTCCGTGGTCCTCCAGGCCTTGGTGGACAGCCGGGGCCGCCTCTTGGACATTTATGTTGGCTGGCCTGGCAGCACCCATGACATCTGGGTGTTCAGAAATTTGGGCCCGTGCTGCCGGCTGGAGGTGGGGACCTACATCCCCCACTGGGAGATCCCTGTGGGGGACACCACCATGCCCCTCTGCCTCATCGCAGACGCGGTGTACCCCCTCCGGCCCTGGCTCATGCACCCTCACACGGTCCATGTCACAGCCAGCCAGGAGCGGTTCAACATGCACTTGAACCATGTGTGCCAGGTGGTTGAGCACACTTTCAGCCGCCTCAAAGGGCGCTGGAGGTGTCTCCTCACCCACCTGGATGCAGGCCTCACCAACATCCCCCAGGTTGTGGGCGCATGCAGCACACTCCACAACCTGGTGGAGAGCAAGGGAGAGGCCTTCTTCCAGGGCTGGGCTGTGGAGGCTGGCAGGGCCGACGTCCAGCCACCCGCTGCCCCCAGTTGCCAGGTCGACCCTGAGGGGATCCGGGTCTGGGAGGCCCTGCGGGCCCATTTTGACCAGGCTGCGGGGTGAACGCTGGCAGGGGCAGCTGCGGGTGAGCCACCCACTCCACCCCCGCATCCTCCACAACACTCCCTGCCCCCAAGCCCACACCACAGAGAACCCAAGAGCACACTCCCCCCCACTTCTGTGCAATAAATGGAATTTTTTTTAAACAAAACCGTGCAACCTTGTATTAATTATTAACAGAAGAAGAAGGGGGGAACTATGTACATGGGGGGGCAGGTACAAAACAGGGGTAGAACAAAAACTATTTACAAAGATGGGGGGGAATATGTCCAAAGAAGGGTGCTTTGGGGGGCAACGTCCTCGGCCACACACCCCTATTGTCCTGCGCCTCGTGTTGGGGGGCGCGACCCACGTCTTGGCCGGAGGCCCAGTCAAGGCTGTATGGGGGCCGGGAGAACCGGCAGATAGGGCTGGGTGGAGTCCAAAGGTCCATGGTCCCCCTCGGTGGCAGGCCCCAGGACGGCTGATGGTGGAGGGACGGCAGGCGGAGTGGCGGGCGGAGCGGCAGGGGAGGCCAAGTGCCGCGCGATGGCCTCGAAGGTGTGCATGAAGGCCTCCCAAGCCTCCTGGCACCAGGCCAGTGCTCGGTCCTGGAGATAGAGCCAACACTCCTCCACCTGCAGGCGCCACTCAGACACTTCCAGCTGGCGCCGGAGGGTGGCGAGCAGCTGGGGGTCCGTGGATGCCCGCAGATGGCTCCACTGCTGTCGGGCTCGTCCTGGGGCTGGTCCGTGCTCTGCTGAGGGGCTGGCCTGGAGGGATGGCCCCAGTGGGCTCTCCGGGACCACAGACGCCACGCTGGTGCTCTTCTGGCCCTCTGATGGTGCAGCTGCGGAACAGAGGAGGGAAGAAGAGTGGAGACAGCCGTTAGTCTGGGCCCTGACCCGTGGCTCTTGTCCCCCCACCCATCTGCTACTGGTTCCCCATCCCTGTGCCCCGGAGATGCTGATGCTGATGGGTGTCCAACCCCCACCCCCCCGGGGACCCTAGGTTCCAGTCCCACCATCCCCAGGGATGGGGCATGGCACTGTCCTGCTGGAGGGGCAGGGGCTGATGCACTCTTCTGAGGGACATGCCACTGCTGGCCTTGGGGCCACGGTCATCTGGGCATGTGGAGGGCCCTGGTCATGTCTCGTGTCCCTGCCCCTCAACCCCGGGGGTGTGCACTAGGGAGGGTACATACCTGACGGTCCACTTCCACGGTCGGGGGACACCCTCTGGGCGGACGCCCTGCTGGAGCTCTGGGATGGCAGCGCGATGTGGAGCCCCCTGTCGCTGGAGGAGGATTCCCCCTCCTCCTCCTCCTCCGGCATCCCAGGGGTGGGCTCCTGGGGGGGGGCCCTGGGGTGCGGGGCTTGCCTCCGGGGTGGACTCCGCCTCTGGGGCCTGCTGGGGCTCGTCGGCTGAGGTGTCAAGAGTGGCCGGCGGGGAGGAGGTGTGCCAGGGGCCCAGGATTTCCCTGAGCTCCCTGTAAAAGGGGCAAGCAGCGGGGGCGGCCCCAGATCAGCTGGCCGTGTCCCAGGCCCGGGTGTAACCCTGCTGCAGCTCCTTTATCTTACTCCTGACATGGTCAGGAGTGCAGGCAGGGTGACCCTGGGCAGCCAGGCCCTCGGCCAGCCGAGCAAATGCATCTGCATTCCGCCTCTTGCTCCCCATTACCTGGAGCACTTCCTCCTTGCCCCAGAGCCCCAGCAGGTCCCGGATCTCGGCCTCCGTCCAGGAGGGGCCCCGCTGCCTCTTCCCCGCTGGCTGGCAGGCTGGGAGTCCTGGGTCCCCTGGGGGAGTTGCCCTGTGGGCACTTGGGGGGCTGGCTGGATGGCATGGGGTGCAGGGTGGTGGGTTGGGGCTGCTGAGGGATATGCAGGCTGGGCAAGTGGCTGTGCTGCTGCCTGCACGAGCTCTCAGCTTCCTGCACAGGAAATAAGGGGGTAGGGAGCTTTAAGGGGCTGCTGCATGTGGCAACCATAGAGTTCAGGGGCTGGAGAGAGCGTCTCTCAACCCCTCAGCTGAGGGCCGCCATGGAGGACCCCGCTATTTCGATGTTGCGGGACGCAGATCGTCTACACATGCCCTACTTTGACGTTCAACGTCGAAGTAAGGCGCTATTCCCATCTCCTGATGAGTATAGTGACTTTGACGTCTCGCCACCTTACATCGATTTCAACTTCGAAATAGCGCTCGGCATGTGTAGATGTGTCGGGCGCTATTTCGAAGTTGGCACGGCTACTTCAAAATAGCCGGCTACTGTAGACGCAGCTATACAGTGTAAGTATCAGAGAGGCAGCTGAGTTAGTCTGTATCTTCAAAAACAACAAGAGGTCCTGTCTCACCTTCTAGACTAATAGATATTTTGGAGCATAAGCTTTTGTGGGCAAAGATCCACTTTGTCCACAGTATACAGTGTAAGCACATTAGCATGAGGGTTAAATATAGAACATATTTCTATAGCTCAGCTGTAACAAACACTGGAATTACTTTTCCTCACACACATAAAACCCTAGTATATATCAATAAGGCAGTATATTATATTGAAGCATCACTGGGAATGGTTCCCAGAAGGAGGTACAAAAAGGGATCAGCAGTATGTAGTTGTTTCTGTAAACAGGGAGGATAAGTAGCTTCACATATGATGATTAACTCTAAGGTTTACTTAGGCAAAATTATATGGAATTGTGCAGCTCAAATTTCAAAGTTTGTTCTCTGACTCAAGAAGGAAAAGGCTGCCCCTAAAAGTAATCAAATGTATGATTTCCTCTTTCAGAAAGATGGGATAATTACTGCAATCTGTTCTAGACCAAAAATTTCCGAGAGCTCTCATTACTATTACAACCACCAGTAATGAAAACTGCATTATTTTCCCCATAACATACAATCTCAACCACTTGGATTTGGGTCATATTATGCTTAACATCGATATGAGATTTTGGAAACAGCAGCAATTTAAAGAGAAATTATCTTGTACAGAGCTTGGTAGAGGAAGTCAGTTTCCACAGGCTTAATTTGAAAAGATATGAACAGCTATCTGCATATGTGTAAATATGTTAGCTGACTGAAAAACTTCTAGAGTAATTTCTCAATAACATTGTTATATACATGGCAAAATACTTTATGCGTCGTCATGAATTCGAATGACTTTCCTAAACTATTTACTAATGTAAGAAGTCATTTTGGCACGGAATATTTAAATTCTTTTGCCCATTTAGAATTAGTTTTTACTTATCAGGGCTCTGCTATGATTTGGGCTCACAATAACATTGGGAAATAATCCATGGGTTTTACCTTGCCCAAAGAGTAGAGCCTACCAGGGAGCTCTCTTTGTAGGGCATAGTCACTGTTAAAAGATCTATATGGAGACATACAGAAGAGGTTGTGATAGAAAGTAAACATTCATCATCAGCTGTGTTCTGTCATTGATGGTCTTCTGCTTAATTATTTGTTTTCTTCCTTTAACAATAGTACAGCCCGAAATAGTAATTCAGATTTCTGCATTTTGGTTGGGTTTTACTCCTGGGTTCCACTACTGTATGTGAAATAACTCTTGTGACTAAAACAGTTGGAATCACATCTCTGCACTGACAGTAAGCAAAATAATTAATAAATCAGTTCGAAGATACAATTACTTAATGCCCAGCAACCTAAACAACCTACACTACAGTACAAATCAACGATGGCCTGATCAGTGCCACGCTCTACCGAAAACTCACTGACTGCTATACTTATCTACACGCTTCTAGCTTCCGTACTGCACACACAACATGATCCATGGTTTACAGTCAAGCCCTTAGGTGCAATCACATCTGCTCTGATCCTACTGAAAGACCAAAAATCACAAGATCTGTACCAAATATTCATAAAACTGAATTACCCACTGGGAGAAGTGAAAAAAAAAAACAAAAAACAAATCAACAGGGCCAGATGAATACCCAGAAACCAACTACTCCAAGATAGGCCCAAAAAAGCCAATAACAGAACACTACTGGTCATTACCTATAGCCCCCAACTCAAATCACTGAAAGGCATCATTAAAGACCTACAACCTATCCTAAATCAGGATGCTACACTCCAGGAGGTCCTAGGTGACAGGCCTGTTCTCTCCTATAGACAACATCCCAACCTTATGAGGATTCTGACTAGCAACCACAGGCTATACCAACATAACACCAATCCTGGAACTTTTCTTTGCAACAAGCGCCGTTGCCAACTTTGTCCACATATCTATTCTGGAGATACCATCACTGGCCCTAACCACGTTATTCACAGAATCACAGGCACATTCTCCTGTTCCCCAACTAACGTCATATATGCCATCATGTGCCAACAATGCCCACACCCCATGTATATAGGACAGACTGCAAACACTCTTCGACAAAAAATGAATGGGCACAAAACAGACATCAAAAAACTCCTAACACACAACCTGTCAGCCAGCACTTTAATGGAGTGGACCATTCAGTTAATGACCTGAAAGTCTGTGTTTTACCGAAAAGGCACTTTAACAATTATTTACAGAGGGACTGCTCAAAACTGGCATTTATATTTAAATTCGACAAATTAACATGTGGTTTCAGCTGGAACAGCAATTACCTGGCCCGTTATAAGGACTCTTTTACATACTTTGTTTTATCTAACACTTAACTTCCCCACCTCACATCCCTCTCTTGCCACCTCTCTGCTCTTCTGATTTGCCAGCCTTGAAAACAATTTTTGATTTGTCAACCTTGATAACAATTTTTGGACCTCTGTGCTTTATGTATTGAGTGTGTTCTGGTATGGATATGATCTGAAGAAGTGGGTCTGTTCCATGAAAGGTCATCACCTAATAAATTATTTTGTTAAAGTGCTACATGACTACCTTTTTGTTTTGCTAGAACACAGACTAACACGGCTCTCTCTCTCACTTGAAATAGCAAATTGCTCCTTTGATCTGTTTTTTTGTGTGTGGATGCAGTCTTTTGAAAGAAGCTCTTTCCAAAGAGATCTTCTGGAAGAACTTCTTCTGAAATAGCTCTATAGTGTAGACATAGTCTTAAAGAGTGGGACCTCTGCCTATGGATCAATTTTACCCTTAGTAAACTTTGTGCAATTACAATAACTGAGTGCAACATATATGAGGTTGTGATTAATAGCCATTGGACTTACACTAGGAGATACATGCCAACCAAAAGATTTCTGTTACACAAAACTGCAAAATACAGAAGAATGGCCATAATGGGTCAGGCCTATAATGCATCCAGCTAACTCAGTAGTTTGTTTTCTGAAAGTGGCCAGTGCCAAGTGCATTGGAGGCAGTGAACAGGTCTGTCAGTAATTGACTGGTACATCCCCTGCTATCGACTCCCAACTTCTGACAGTCAGGAGCTAGGGACATTCAGAGCATGGTCTTGCATCCCTAACCATTTTAGTTAATAATCATTGGCAGATGTAGTCTCCACGAATTTATCTAGCTCCTTAGGACTACTACTTTAGAACATCAGCTAAGAGAATGTAGTTTGGAAGCTTGCAGTGATTTAGTGCAATTTGTTAGTTACTTAGGTGTAACTGCTATTCCATTTCCAGTTACAAGAATTAAGTTTTATTGTCACCACAAACTAGGATTTGAACTCAGGTTTCCAGCAATACAGTATTAGTAATGCTAGCTTGCTACTGCCTCTTTAATTAGCATGACACTGTCGACATGACTATTTTGGGTTCAATTTATCT